>NW_028327183.1:39038136-39341166 GCF_987537825.1 Furipterus horrens
GTTCAGAGGAGGGGACTGACCCAGTCTGGGTGTTTGTGTGTCAGGAAGGGCCTCACAGAGGAGGCCACATAGAGAGGGGGCATAATGGAGGCTGGAGGAGACCCCCCAGGCTGAGGGCTCAGGAGGAGGTGAGGTTTAGAGTCAAATGTGCCGGGGTGAGCAGTGGACATCAGTGCAGAGATGGGAAGCTGAGGCCAAGCAGATAGTGAGACCCTGGAGGGTGCAAAGAGTGAGAAGAAAAAGAAGAAATCTCAGCTGTAGGCACCCCCAGCCATTAGGGGGTGTAAGTATTAAGAATGCTTAAGTTGCAAGTAATAGAAACTCAAACAGACTGAAACACTTAAGAAATTTATAATGGTGAGTGGGGGCTGGAGGCAGAGGTGGTGGGTTCTGGGAAGCAGACAGTTGGCACTGCAGAGAGAAGGGACGTGAGCTCCCAAGCCTCACTCCTCAAGGAATGGGGCCATCACACTCTGCAGGGGAGGAGAGGGGTCAAAGGTCCCCATGGCCCTCATACACACCAACTGTTGCCCCCCAGATCTGGTACCTCCTGGAGGGCAGCTATCGGGTGTACAAGCTGTTCCCGTCCCAGGGCTGGGAGGTGTACGTCAGCCTACAAGTGATGCAACAGTCCTCTCTCTATGCCCCCAAGGAGACCATGGTCACCCTCTTCTATGAAGACAGCAATTTGTATCAGGTGCCAGGCAAGGACTGTGCAGAGACTTGGGGGAGTGGCAGGGGGCTTACACCAGCTCACTTGGGCCTGCTTTCGCACTGCAGCTGGTGTACCTTGTAAACAACTATCAGGGCCAGCTCATCAAAAGGCTTGTTCCTGTGGAGCAACTCCTGATGTACCAGCAGCTCAGCAGCCGATACCTCTTGCCACGGCAGAGGTGAGAAGATACTGGATGGGCCACAGCAGTAGTCAGAGAACCCCAAGAACTCCCCACACAACTTTTCCATTCCGGAGGTGGTGGGAGGGAGATCAAGTCGTCCCCAATTGATGACCCCAGGGCCATAATGGGGGAGGTCATGGCCTATGGAAGCTCAGAAGAGGGGCTGAATCCAGTCTGGGGAGAGGGAGCATCAAGGAAGGCTTCAAGGAGGAAGATGTGCATGACCTGTGACCTGAAGGGTGAGGTAATAAGATAAAGAAGGGTGTTCCAGAGATGGGATGCCATTTGTGCAAAGGCCCTAAGAAGGGAAGGAAATTGGGTGTTTGGGAACAAGAGAAAGCATACTGGTAGTGGCAGGGAAGGCAAGGTCAGCCAATGGTCATAGGAAAGAATTTGCACTTCATCTTGAGGGTCTTGTGGAGCCACTATGGGATTAAGTGGAGGGACTATCTGGCCAGATTTTACTGTGTTAATAATAATTGTTCTGGTCACCTTCAGAGGAGTCCAGGGAGTCCAGGGAGTGGGAGTGGGGGAAGGACTGTTAGGAAGGCAGAGGTGGTGGGTTCTGTTAGGAAGGGGAAGGAGAGGCTAAGATGAGGTCCAAGACTGGCCTGAAGGACCCAGGGATGTCCACGGGAATGTGTCCTGGAGCACCAGGGGCACCAGGGCTGAGTAGGAAGGGCAGGGCTGGATTAGATTTGGGGAGACTCCCGGGGCACAGAACTGGGAAAAGTAAGCCGCCAACCCCTACTACCACCACCCAGGAGTCACCGGAAGCTCTCCTTCACCAACTTCTGCCCCTTCACGGTGATGTACCTGCGGGACCTGCCCAACCCACAGACCTATACGCGCCAGGAGCGCTACCGGGCGCAGCCGCCACGCGTCCTGGAGCCCTCGGGCTTCCATACCGAGAACTCACTCGCTGTGTATCAGGGTCTCGTCTACTACCTGCTCTGGTTGCACTCCAAGTACGACAAGGTGGGCGCCTGGTGTCAGGGGATGTCCCAGGCCCGGGCTTGTCTGGGATGGGACTGCGGAGGCACAGAAAGAAGGCAAGACCTGTGGGGCTGGAAGAATCACTGCAGAGGGGGAACACAGCGGAGCCGCCTCGAGACTGAAGCTAAGCAGGAACTGGGGTGGGGGCTTGAGCAGGGCTGTGGAAGATAGCTCTGCGGGTGTGGCCGTTGGGCTGGAAGCAGGACGGGCCAGGGTGTGATCTTTTGCTTTGGGTTAGGGGCTGGGACTGAGTCTGGGAAGGGGTTTGGGAATGTCGCCTACCTGTGGACGCGCCCCACCGCCACCCCTCACGGTGTCGACCGTGTCTGCAGCCTTACGCAGATCCGGTGCACGACTCCACCTGGCGCTGGTGGAAGGACAAGAAACAGGACCAGGTGCATGGATAGGGTTTCGAGTCCGGGAAAAGGAGACCCTGAACACCCCTGACCCCTCTCACCTCTCCTCTTTCGGGGTGCTGACTTTGCCCTGCCTCCCATGCTCCAGGACTACTACTACTACCTGGCGAGCAACTGGCAAAGTGTGGGTAAGGTGCACATTGACATGGCCAACTACGAAAAGATCTACGACCTCAAGGCTGAGCACCAGCTGCCGGAGCGCATCTTCCTAGATAAGGGCACCAGCTACCGCTTCTCCATCTTTTTGTCCGCCAGGGGCCACTCGTTCAAGTCGGAGCCCGAGCCTGGTCTGTGGGCAGGGCCTGAGTGGAGTCAGTGGAGGGGTGGGGGTGGGTGGGACCTGAGCACCATCGCTGAGGGGCGGGTCTGGCTCGAGACCCTAACCCCTCCAGTGCTTCCGGCAGGCAACATCTTCCAGCTGCAGAGCCAGGTGGACCTGGGCGTGGTGCTGGCCGACCCGGGCTGCACTGAAGTGGCGGTGAAGCAGAAGGTCCTTATTAATCGCAACTCAGTGCTTTTCTGGGTGAGGAGGTGCAGGGGCAGATCACCCGAGCAGTAGGCCTGTTAGAAGCTCGTGGTTTATTGCATCAGCCCTGGGTCCTCAGGTATGCCTGCTGACCCCTTCATTTTTGCCCCCACCCCCAGGTTACACTTAGTGATAAAAGCCTTTGCTTTGACCAGGGCATTAGTGGACATAATCTCATGAAGACTTCCATGCTGGTCAAGGTGCAGTCCAAACCTGGAGGGAAGGGAAACAAGATGAGGGAAAACCCTGGGTCTGTGGAACCCAACCTCATCACCTGCTCCTACCCACAGGTTGTGGGGTCAGCAGGGCACTGCTTCCAGAACACGAACCAGGAGCCCCGCATGCAAGTATTGGACCTTGGGGTACTGGGCACGGTGCTGGGAGGGAAAGGTTTGGGTGTAGTCTCTGTGTGCTCCCCCGGCAGCCCCACCCACTCACTCCCTTCTTTCATCCATTCCTGTTTTCAGAAAGGGCTGCCTTTACGGTGATATGGATTGCATCCAAGCTTGTATATTTCTTTTGATGCTTTTCTGCAGGGGGAAGTAAAGTATCTGTGACATGAGCTTCCTTTTCCAATGGGCATAAAATCACCATGTGGGTCAGCTTGGCACTTTTCCCATACGTTGCTCTTCCTTTGCCTACTCACATGGGCTTTATTCACTCCTGTGTGTCCTTCACTTGCTTGCACATGTCCCCTTTGCACAGAGGCAGACACTGAGGCTCGGAGAGGTGCAGACATCTTCTCAGAGTAACACAAGGAGCTGATAAGTGGTAGAGGAGGGACCTGACCCAGAGGTCTTACCCATTTCCCTACCCACTAATCAGCAGCCAGACCCGGATGCTCCTCCCTCCTGGCTCTGTATGACCCAGGGTGGTAAAAATGGGGGTTGTAACAGCCCCAACACCTTGGATTACATGAGATAATCTGGGTCCAGTGCAGGGGAGAGTGACTCACCTCAGTCTCCTTAAGTGTTTTTTGCTGTGCTTAGTAATATGCATTATTTTCCTCTTCATCATAACCCCGGAAGGTCAAAGTTAACATCCCCATATTTGGCCTGGCAGATTCCTAGAAGGAATCTATAACACACTTACAGCAAAAGGTCAAAAACAACCTAAATGTTCATGAATAGGGGCGTGGTTAAATAAATTATGGTGCATCCATGCAATGGAAAACTATGTGACTAGAAAGAAAGAAAGTTCTCCATATACTGATGTGGAATGATCTCCAAAGTGTATTTTATTAGTAAGAGAAAAAAGCAGGGTACACAACACTGTATCCAAAACGTTAGCATGAAAAAAATTCATTGAGAGCATATATTCATGTTTGCTTTTATTTGCATGAAGAAACTTTCAGAAAATGGACAAAAATTAGGGTGGCTCCTTACTCTGGGGATGAAGGAGAGGCAGGACAGTTGGAGGATGGGAATGGAAGTGAAAGTTTTCATTGTGTGTGTGTATGTGTGTGTGTGCAAGCATATATCTCCATATACACATATGTGACCGTGTTATCCACCTAAAAATTAAGTTTTAAAAAAGCCAATGATTTTTAAAAAGACAGGAAAGCAGAGGTGTTGAAGGTAGTCTGAGCTTCTCTTTCTTTGCTTTCTCAGGCTGGGTCCTGCCAGGTTTCTAGTCCTTCTCTCTCCCCACCCCCACATTATGAGATCAGGAGGCATGTGTGTTTGGAAGGCCTAGAACTTCTCTCTGGCTCCCCATCCTGGAAAAAGTGGAAACTGGAATTAATTGATAAACAGTGGGTTCTCTATTTGTAAATATCTTAGATGAAGGAAGGAAGAAATGAATTTACATGTAATAGATGCTCAAAGTTGGTTAAGTGAATAAAGGCTTGGAGTGTCTCTTAACAGGCCAGCTCCAAAGGTGCACCTCCATGGGGGATGAGACTGGGGCCAGGATCAGGAACAGGTTTCATTCCCTGTGCCCGAGGCTTTTTCATTCATTCAACCAATATTTATTGAGTACCTACGACATACCAGCATTGTTTTAGGTGCTGGAGTTATAGTAGTGAACAAACCAGACGATTTCTGTCCTTGTGAAACTGATGTTCCAGTGGGTGGAGTGTATTCATTCCTAGGGCTACAGTAATCCCCACAGATTGAGAGGTTGACTCTCTCCCAATTGTGGAGACCAGAAGTCTAAAATCAGGGCTGGTCCCTCTGCAGGTTCTCAGGGAGAATTTGTCACAGGCCTCTCTCCTGGATTCTGGTGGTTGTTGACAATCCTTGAAATTCCTTGGCTTGTAGATGCATCACTTCAGTCTCTGTGTTCATCTTCACAAGGCCTCCTCCCTGTGTATCTCTGTCCAAATTTCCCTCTTCTTATAAAAACACCAGTCATTGGATTAGGGTCCAGCCTAATCCAGTATGACCTCATCTTAATTTGATTACACCTATAAAGACCCTATTCCAAATTAGGTCACATTGACAGGTGACAGGTGATTAGAACTTCAACATATCTTTGGGATACATAATTCAACCCACAACAGTCAGACAATAAGCAAGATAAATAAAAGATATTGTGTGTTAAGAGGTGATGGGTGCCCTGGCTGGTGTGGCTCAGTGGATTGAGTGCCAGCCTGTGAACCAAAGGGTCACCAGTTCAATTCCTGGTCAAGGCACATGCCTGCATTGCAGGCCAGGTCTCCAGTTGGGGGCGCACAAGAGGTGACCACACATTAATGTTTCTCTCCCTCCCTTCCCCTCTCTATAAAAATAAATTTTAAAATAAGAGGTGACAAGTGCTGGGTGGGGGGGGGAATGCAGGCAAGGGGCATGGGGTAGGTAAGCATTTGCCATTGGATGGCTCAGGGAAGGCCTGGCTGGGGAGGAAACATTTGAGCAAAGACTTGAGGGAAGGGAAGAAGTGAGCCATGTGGGTATATGCTCGAAAGACATTCTATTGAGAGGGACTAGAGGGTAGAAAGGGCTGGAAGCTGGAGTATGTTTCATGGAAGGCCAGGTGTGGCTGGATCAGGGTGAGTAAGGAGGAACATGGTGAGAAATGAGGTTAAAGTGGTGATGGGGCAGATCACCTGAGACCTAATGGGCCATGGTGAGCAAGATTGTACTGGGGGAGTGCTCTGAGCTGAGGAGAGACTGATGTTCACAGGGTACCTCTGGCTGTATGTGGGAGACATATGGACAGTGTTTGGCATGGAGGTGGGGGGTGGGTAGACTGGGGAGGAAACAAGATTAGGCAGGCAAGAGTGGGGCAAAGGAGTTGAGGGGTGGGGAACAAAAGGGCTCTATTTTGAAGTCTAGAAACACAGGCTACCCAAGTGGACTGGATATGGGGGTGAAAGAGGTTTCCAGGATGAGGTGAAGGCTTTTAGCCTGAACATAGAGGGATGAGATGCCATTAGTTGAGATGGGTTGTAGATAGATTGAATTGGGAGACGCGCATTAGACTCCCAGTGGGTGGGTGGCTGATAGGTGCAATCTTTGGCCCAGGTCTAGCATGAGAAGTGCTTAATCTATGGCTACCAACTCCTCCCCACAGTTGCCCTAAAGCCCAGACCACAGTTTCTGGATGACCATGTCCCTTTGACAAATGGGCTAGAGGGTTGTTCATTCTGAAGACAATGTCAAGGGATCCCTGACCCCTGACCCCTATCCTCCATTCAGGCTGCACTTCCCTCTTATATCCCATGCTCCGCCATATCAACTGAAAATTCAGGCCCAACTGCAGCCCTGTAAAGTCTGACCAGGAGTTGGCTGTTCCATAAATGTAGGTATTGTTGGTTTTGCGAGTCTTTTTCTGGAGACAGCTGGAAGGTACCTGGGCCAGTCTGGGTCCCAGCTCTACCACTTAACAGCTATCAGGCTTTGGATAATAAGTTGTTTGACCTCTCTGTGCCATCTCTAAAATGGAAATATTAATAGTCTCTAACATGCAAAGCTGTTTGGAGAGTCAAATGAATTTGAATATGCCAAGCACTTAAAACACCAGTGCCTTGCACACAGTGAAAGCTGTGTAAGTAATTGCAGTTATTAGAGTATTGTTTTAAGGAAAATTATGATCAGATTGCACCTGGTGAGGGTGAGCCTGGCAGGTAGTGATAGTGTCTGTGGGAGGGGGTGTGTACTCCCCTTCCCACTTCCCAGGTGGAGTTTTTCTCCTCCCACTCAGGGTAACCTGATGGTGCCAGTGCTTATCGGCTGCCCACCGGGCAAGCGCCTGGCCTTCGACATCACCTACACACTGGAGTACAACCGGTTGCAGAACAAACACTACTTTGACTGCGTTCATGTGGACCCTGAGATGCCCTGCTTCCTCTTCCGTGACAGTGCGTGTCCAGTCCCCTCCTTTGCATTGTTCACTGTCCTCTGCCCCACCACTTTGCTCTCCCTGCCTGTAACCTCCCACCCACTCTCTGCGCTTCCCCTTGGTCCCCCCTCTCTCTTTTCTCCCTTCTCCATCCTCCACTTCTCAGCCCAGGCTAATTTCTTCTCCTGGCCTCAACCCCTTCCCTCCCCGCAGTCTTCTACCCCTTCTTCTTGATCCAAGATTTGGTGACGGGAGACTCTGGCAGTTTTCAGGGCAGGTAAAGGCATGGCTAAGCCAACAGCTGGTGGGAGGGGGTAGGAGGGTAGGAAGGGTTGATGTAACACAGGACTCAGGACACTGAGACCAGTCGGTGCACACCTCTGCTCCCGGCAGCTATGTTCTGAAGGTGGTGGGCGGTGGACGCACCCTGGACACCATCAAGGAATACAGCGAGGAAGAGATTTACCGCTTCAACAGCCCCTTAGACAAGTAATCCCTGTGGGACCCGGCTGTAGTTGGGCCTTCCTTCCCCTACAGACCCCTCTGGCTTCCCAGCCACAGACCTCCCACTCACTGCAAGCCCCATCTACCTCAGTGTCTCAGGCCTCACCCACAGCAAGGCTCCCACAGTCCCACAAACTCTTGCCCCTGCTCATCAAAGACTCCAGTCCTGACCCCCCACTGCTCACACTGCTGGCCACCTTCTGAGTCAGTCCATAGCAAAGGTCCTGCCCCCACTGAGGTTACAGGTCCTCTACTGAGTTTACAGTGGTCCTCCACAGGACTGACAGCCTTATCTGGACCACCAAGAACACAACGATCACCAGGGACTCAGGCTTCAGCATCATGTCCCACCAGAGCTTGGGCATCGAGTGAGTGCACATCCTGGCTGTGAGCCTCTTTATCCCCCACCTGCCTACAATCTGTCTGTTGGGCCTGTCCATCCTTCTGCTTCTGTGGGACCACTTGATCCCTAAGCCTCGCAGACTGCCTTTGTGCTTCTCAAATGGGGCTGACCTTCACATACTCTGGACCCACTGTCTGCAGTGCTGGTCCCTCTTACTTTTTCTTCAAGCCTTAGTTCAGATGCCTCTTTATCTAAGAGGATTTTTCTGACTGTTCTAGTTGGGACAGTTGGCTCCTATCTTCCTGTACTACCCCATCCCAGCCTTGACCTCTCTCCCTATGCCCCTGTCCCAGCCCTGACCCCTTTGGGCTGTTACTGCCTCCTATGGGGTCTGTCTCCCTTATAGATCCAGATTCTAAATAAACTCAACATAGTATTTGTGGAATGAGACAAGCAACAAATTAATGAATTCATGGTAGGCATTACTGACATTTGAATGAAGGTCTTGATGAATAAAAACAATGGAGGAACAAACTAGTACATAGGGGCTCAATTACTATTTTTGATTCACTGAAAGGAAGAAAATGATGAAAGTGAGCAAATGAACAAAGTAACCAACTTGACCTAGGCAGCATTCAAATTATGTTTGTTGAATAAATGCATAAAGGAAACAGTAAATGAATGAAGATGTGACTTTGTACTAGTAGGTGCTCAAGATGTGTTTGTGGGATAAAAGAATGAAGGCAGCAAGGAATAAGTGGGGAGTTGACACATAACAGGTATAAAATCCATAGTCTAAATGAATGCATAGTAACGGAGAAATTGGCAGATGAGCATGAAAAGGTAGGAGGAAATGAATGAGTAAACAAATGGCCTATCACTTGCTAGACATTCAGTCAGCCTTATTGGACGAAAGAATGAAGGTATGAATCAGGAATGAAGATGTATAAGATTGCACCTAGTTGGTGCTCACCCAGTTTTGGGGGTGGAAGGAGAAATGAGGGGTTGGCATGTGGTAGGCATGATTTGCTGCACAAGTGCCTGAACATGCGCCCCTAGGTGGCTGTGTCTGGAGAACTCCCCATGCCATGACACCATTCCCCAGAGCATCTTCGCCCCTGAATTCTTCTTCAAGGTATTGGTAAGCAATAGGTAAGCCAAGCATGTGGCCCGGGTGTGGTCAGGAGCTTCCTGTGGGGTGCCCGACTCCTCTCCAATCCTGAACTCCATTCCCCCACCAGAGGTGTGGACAAGAGCACATACTGTGACTACCAGCTCATCTTCCTGCTGCATATCCATGGGCTTCCACTCAGTGCCAAGCGGGCCTTCTCCATCCTCATGGTGAGTGGCTGCTCAGGAGCTGCCCTGTGGGGTGGAGGGGCTACGCCAGGCTGCCCAATCCACACCTGTTGTGTGGTGCTTGCAGGTGTCAACCAGCACATTTCTCAGCCTGGTGACCCTCTACATCATCATCTGCCTCTTGCTGCCCCTTATGATGAAGATGTGCAACATCCTCCGCTGGAAGATCAACAACATCATCACCTCAGAATCCTACTACTCTTACAGCTCCTCTTCCAGAAGACTTAGCAGCTCATCTGAGGCCAAATCTAGTGATTCCAAGGTCAGCTCCAAGGTGGCAGAAGAAAACAAGGCTGAATCTGATGAAACCATGAAGAAGTCACTGACCTGAATCTCTTACCTGTCCTATCCACCCTCATTCCTTATTTCCTGGGCCAACTTGGAAATGCAACCTGTCATTCAGCCCAAGCCTTCCTTTCTGTCTTGCTTAAATTTTCATTTCTTCTTCAGACCACATGGCCACATAGGTCATTAAAATACCAAAATCCTTCTGTGCCAATAGGTAAATAGCAGCTTCTCCATGTGCCTGCCAACTCAGCTTCTCCCCAGGGTGCTCCAACCTCCTTCCAGTCCAGCAGGGTCCTCCATGACCCAGGCCCATTGGTATGAACTGAAGTCTGTTCTGATTGTTCAGTGCCCAGATTTAGTATCAGTCGTTAAATATTTTTGGATGTCAACACCTACATGGTGTTGAACTTAAGGAGGGGATTCTAGGGAGGTTAGGATCTTCATTTTAGTTTCAAGTAGCAAAAACTTCAAATAATCCAAATAGGAATGATAATATATGGGTTTTCTCAAGATAAACTTTAGGTACAGTTAGATCCAAAAGCTTCAATATCCACAGGATTCTCACTCCATTTCTCAGTAACTTTCTCTGCTCGGCCCTCCTCTGTGGTCTCTGACCTGAGGCCAGCCCTCCTCACAGCCTGAGGCCACACATTCACATGTCTTATGGTCCAAAGGAAGAAAAGCCTGGAATCCAACATTCCCAGGCTGTCAGTCCCGTCAGTCACTCTTATTGGATGGGGTTGGGTCATAAGCTCACTACTTTACCATTCACGCTGCCAGAGGGATTTGACCTTGAATGGTTTAAGCCAATCAGAGCCCACCCCTGGATCTAAGGGAGTCAGTGTTATCCTAATCTCATGCTTGTGTGTGTGTGTACACGGGCAGTTCTTATAAAGACAATGTGCTATCAAAAAGGGGAAAAGAAAGCTGAAAGGCAAAAAGCAAATGCACTTTTGTACTCCACTCCCTTTCCAACCAGTAGACTCAACTCCAGCCCTTCCCCTGAAGATCACAAGTAAAGTGACTCTGAAAGTCCTCTGACCAGCCCCCTCCACTCCTCCATTCTAGGAGTAGATGTCCAGGGGACATACACTCTGAAGGGACACTAGGGAAGACAGCCAGACCAGCTTGTCCACGATGAGACAGCTCTAGAGCGGGCAAGGCCACTGAGGTCATGTCATTGAGCTTGAGAATTCTCAGAGGGGCACTCAGAACTGAGAAGCTGAAGAATGTGGTCAGATATTGCAAAGATGTCCCTGGTTGCCCTGTGGAGAATGGCTTGGAACTGAAGGCAGAGATCCTTGGGAGGCAATAGGCCAGGAACCTGAGCAGAAGAGGATGGTGCTGGACCAAAGCCTGGTTGACTAAGGAGAGAAGGCAGGTGGGAGAGATGCTCAGGAGGCCTAGGTAACATACTGTGGGGATGGTGGGCCATGTAAGGAATGGGAGCAAAGAAGAATTTAGGGAAAGGCCCAGGACTTTGCCCTGGGTCCTTGGGGACAAAGAAGCTGTCCCTGAGATGAGTACCAGGGAGAAGGAGCAGGTTTGGAAGAGACACTGAGGCCAGCTGGGATCATGGTGGGTGCAGGAGGTCTGAGAGACTTCTAGAGGCTATCCAGAAGGCTGCAGGAACCTCATATCTAGGACTCAGGAGGAAATCAAGGATGGTCAAGCAGTATGGAACAGGCTCATCTATCAAAATTAATTGCATCGATGCCATTATAGAGCATGTGATGAAATAATATTCTGTTTTGTTCTGTCCTAATTTGATTAGGCTGCATAACAGAATACCATAGATTTGGTGGCTTACAAACAACAGAAAGTTATTTCTCATAGTTTCAGAAGCTGGGAAGTCCAAGATCAAGATGCTGACAGATTTTGTGTCTAGTGAGAACCTGCATCCCAGTTCACAGATGGCTGTCATTTTGCTGTGTCCTCACATGGTAGAAGGGGTGAGGGAGGTCTTTGGGGTCTCTTTTGTAAGGGCATTAATCTCAGCTATGAAGGCTCCACACTCCTGACCTAATCACCTCCCAAAGGCCTGATACCATTATATTGGGGGTTAGGTTTAAACATGAATTGGGGGGGGGGGACACAAACATTCAATCCATAGCAGATTTCTTTAAAAAAAATTTTATTATTTACTTTTACAGAGAGGGGAAGGGAAGGTGAAAGAGAGGGAGAGAAACATCGATGTGTGAGAGATACATCGATTGGTTGCTTCCCATGCACCTCCAACCAGGGTCCTGGCCAGGATTCCAACTGGTGACCCATCAGCTCACAAGCTGGCACTAAATCCACCGAGTCACACCAGCCAGGGCTCTTTTCTTGAATTACTGAGAAATCTTCATGACTTTCTATCAGAAAAATTGTATCATGATCCCCATTTCACAGATGAAGAAACAGGCTTAGGTGTGCAAACATGCATGATTATACAAAAAGGCACCTGAAAAGACTTTTTCTAAAATTCAACATCCATTCCTTATATAACTTCTAAGTCAAGTAAAAACATAAGGAAACTGTTTGAACATGATTATCAAATTACATGATTACCAAAGAAAGATGGCATATGACATATGGTAATTAAATGCCAAAACCATTTTTTATTAAAATTGGGAACAAAACAGAAATAACTCACCACTGTTTCCAACATTGTGTTTGGAGGATTGAGCTAATGCAGTAAAACAAGAAAAAGAATAAGTCTACACACTGGAAAAGGTAAAAATTATATGCAGAAAAATATTTATACCTAGAACATTCAAGTGACTCTTGTGAGAAAAGAAACCCAAATGAATTAAGGCAATTTGAAGCATTTTTATATATAGGACAACTGTACAAAATCAATAGCTTCTCTTGGTGCTAGAACAAAAAGTTCAAAATAAAAACATAAAATTCGTCTGGGAGGTTAGGGGTGCAGGAATTGAGCAAAAAATAAAAAGGATTCATGGACATAGACAACAATGTGGTGATTGCTGGAGGAGGGGGTATAAGGGAACTAAATGGTAAAGAAAAAATACAATAAAGATTAAATTACAAAATGAGATTTGACTGGAGAATAACAGGACTTAAATGAAGAAAAGTATACAGTCCTGCTGAAAGATGGTAAAGCTTAACATAAACAAGTGGTTGAGAAGATACAGGTCCCTAGTGTACATTATATGAATGTTTCTAAAAATAACAGTATATATGAGTCTTTTCTCAATAAAGAGGGAAATTTTGGAACCATTTATGGCTCTCAGCCACTTCTATGCAGTATCAAAGAGTAATCAGCTCTAAATGACAGGAAAACCTAACAAAACCTGATAATAGCAACCAGAGCTGGCAACACTTATGTGTGCAAGGTCTTTTGGCTAAGATGTTCCCACAAAAGTAGAGAAATTATTTTTTTCTAAAATATATTTTATTGGTTATGCTGTTAGAGTTGTCCCGCTTTTACCCCCTTTGCCCCCTCCACTTAGTACCCCCCCTTCCCTCCAGCAATCCTCCCCTTAGTTCATGTCCATGAGTTGTGCATATAAGTTCTTTAGTTTCTCCATTTCCTATACTATTCTTAACATCCCTCTGTCTATTTTGTACCTATCAATTATGCTTCATAATCCCCGCACCTTTTCTCCATTTCTCCTCCTCCCCCTTCCCAGCTGATAACCCCCAAATGATCTCCATATGTATGATTCTGTTCCTATTCTGGTTGTTTGCTTAGTTTGTTTTTGTGTTTTAGATAGTTGTGATTTTGTTGTCATTTTACTGTTCATAGTTTTGATCTTCTTTTTCTTAAATAAATGCCTTTAATATTTCATATAATAAGGACTTAGTGATGATGAACTCCTTTAGCCTTACCTTCTCTGGGAAGCCCTTTATCTGTCCTTCCATTCTAAATGATAGCTTTGCTGGATAGAGTAATCTTGGTTGTAAATCCTTGCTTTTCATCACTTGGAATACTTCTTGCCAGTCCCTTGTTGCTTGCAAAGTTTCTTTTGAGAAATCAGTGATAGTCTTATGGTAATTCCTTTGTAGGCAACTCCCTGCTTTTCTCTTGCTGCTTTTAAAATCCTCTCTTTATCTTTAGCCTTTGGCATTTTAATTATGATGTGTCTTGGCATGATTTTCTTTGGGTCCAACTTGTTTGGGACTCAGTGCTTCCTGGTCTTGTATGTCTATTTCCTTTGCCAAATTAGGTAAGTTTTCTTTCATTATTTTTTCAAATAAGTTTTCAATTTCTTGCTCTTCCTCTTCTTCTGGCATCCCTATGATTTGGATGTTGGATTTTTTGGAGATGTCCCAGACTCTTCTTATACTCTCCTCATTTAAAAAAAATTCTTGTTTCTTCACTCTGTTCTAGTTGAAAATGTATTTCTTCCTTATGTTCCAAATCATTGATTTGAATCCTGGCTTCCTTCTCTTCACTGTTGGTTTCCTATGAATTTTTCTTTATTTCACTTAGTGTGGCCTTCATTTCTTCCCCTATGCTTTGGCTGTACTCAATCATTTCTCTGAGCACCCTGATCACCAATGTTTTAAACTCTGCATCTGATAGGTTGGCTATCCCCATTTTGTTTAGTTCTTTTTCTGGGGTTTTGATCTGTTCTTTCATTCGGGCCATATTTCTTTGTCTCCTTGTTTTGGGAGCCTCCCTGTGTTTGTTTCTTTGTACTAGGTAGGGCTGCTTTGACTCCGTGTCTTGGTAGTGTGGCCTAATATAGTAGGTGTCCTGTAAGGTACAGTGGTGCAGCCTCCCCTATCATTCAAGCTGGGTACTTGAGTGCATCCTTCATGTGCCCTGAATACATCCTCCTCTTGTAGTTGAGCCTTGGTTGCTGTTGAGAGATCAATGGGAGGGATTTACCCAGGCCAGTCAGCTGCAAGACTGGCTGTGACTACTGACCACTACCCTCCACCCTCCAGGGAAGATCCAGCTGTGCAGAGGCAGGGTGGCCGTGGTCCAATGTAGTCTTTAGCTGGGTGCACTGGCCCTGGGGTTTCCTAGGTGTTGCAGGCCAAGGTCAGCCCCAACCTGTGTTTTACCTGGGGCACTCTGCCTGAGCTATAAAGCAATCTGAGATGGCTGCTACTTGTGCTGAGCTTGGAGACTCCCAGTCAAAGCCAAGCTGTTGTATCTAAGTTGGCTACTGCTAGTGCCAGGCCTGGGCTATTGCTTGTTTTATAGGATGTAGGAGGTTGTGAAGCATGAGCCAAGACCAGCCATTCATATGGAAATGCAGCTTGGGTGGGCCTATATGTTGGATGGGGCAGTCTCCAGGGATTTCCAAGACTGGTCAAACAGTGATAGAGCCTCAGATACAGCATCAGCCTGCCAGTTCTGTGGCTCTGTGTGTGTGGCGGGGTGCTCAGAAAAGTGACAATGGTCTCTGCCTACCTTTCTGTCTGGGAGAAAGCTGTCCCCCAGCTCCTGCCTTGATGACAGGGGCTTCAGTTCCTCTCTGTATGCCACTGGTGCCTTTCAAGCTGCTACCCCAGTGCTGAGCTCAGAGGGAGTGAGTCTGAGTAAGTCCGTGTGTGGGTTCTTTAAGAGGAGCTACTTGGGACTTCAGAAGTTTCTTCCACTGACTCAATCCCCACTGTTTTTTTGCAGACATAAGTTATGAGGAAGTATCTTCCTGGCACTGGAACCCTGGGCTGAGAGGCCTGATGCAGGACTGGGACTCCTCGCTCCTGAGATACCCCTCCCAAATCTTTATCCACCATACATGGATATGGCGCCAGCCTTTTCCATGTCTCTGCCCCTCGTACCAGTCTGAATGGATGTGGCTTCTTTAATTCTGTAGTTGTCAGATTTCCATTCAACTTGATTTCTTACAGTTCTGAGTGATGGTGGTTCTATATTTTAATTGTAATTTTGATGTGGTTGTGCAAGGAGGTGAGCCATCTTGACTGGAAGTCGCGGCCAGTTTTTTAACTTTATTTTATTTTAAAATATTTCATTTATTTACTTTTAGAGAGAGGGGAAGGGACGGAGAAAGAGAGAGAGAGAAACATCAATGTGTGTTTGCCTCTCACATGCCCCCAATAGGGGACCTGGCCCACAACCCAGGCATGTGCCCTGACTGAGAATTGAACCAGCAACCCTTTGGTTCACAGGCTGGCACTCAATCCACCTAGCCACACCAGCCAGGACTGCAGAGTCAGTTTTTTAAAGGTGTCAGATTAATCTCCAAAGATGGCTTTAATTATATCACTAAAAAGCATGTTGCTTTTAGAAAATATATATCATAAGATCAAATTTTTGTTTAAAAACTTAAAAATTAATAACCCTTCTTTCATGGAGTTGACTTTGTAAATGATGGAGACAAGAGAGCTGTGTTTGAGAAAAAAGTGGAGATATTGAATAAGCAGGTGTGATATACAAGGTCTGTCCAGAAAAAGTCTAATCATTGTTACTATAAAAAAAAAGTTTGTGCAACATTGATGTAACCTGGCCTATAGGTAGAGTGGACTGGAATGTGCATGCATGAACAATGATGACTTCACTGTACTAGTCAGTGGGGGCAGTAGATGCCATTGAGTGAGCATGTGTACTGTGTGGCCGTGGCATTCAAAATCACTGAGCCAGTAAAGCAACAAATCTGTATCACATTTGCATTAAGCATAAACATTACTCCTTAGAAACTATTCGGATGATTCAGAAGGCCACAGATATGGGCTACTGGTGATTGGCTGGTCACAACAACATGCCCACTCATGCACCAGGTCTCGTGATGTTTTCTGGCAAAACATCAAATCACCCAGATGACTCAGCCCCGTTCAGTCCAGATTTGGCACCCTGAGACTTCTGGCTTTTCCCCAAACTAAAATCATCTTTAAAAGGGAAGAGATTTCAGATGGTTGATGAGATTCAGGAAGATACGATGGGGCGACTGATGGCAATGAGAAGAACTGTGTGAGGTTCCAAGGTGCCTACTTTGAAAAAGACTGAGGTGTCATTGTCCTACGTAGGATGTTTCTTGTACCTGCAATAAATGTCTCTCTTTTTCATATTACATGGCTGGATACCTTCTGGACAGACCTCCTATATGGAGGTATCGGGAGTAGAGAAAAAAGTTGAGAATCCACATCTACGAGGCATTTAAAGCCGTAAGACTGGATGATTGTAAAGTTTGTGCGTATGTGCATATACTTCAAGAAAATGTGGAAGGATGCTCTGAGAGACTAGAGAGAAAGACCTAGGTCATATTTCAGCTGTTAGTTCTTGGAAGGTTACCTAGGCTGTCAAAGCCTGTTTATGAAATGGAAAAAATAACACAGCTTTCCAAATGGCTCCGCCACTGCCCCCTTTTGGCTTTGAGAAGCTGTCCTGAAGTTGGAACCTCCAGGATGTCACGAGCCTAGGTTCGTGATATAGTCTTTCCTATAAGTCATCCGAGCAACTGCTCCGCTGGCTGCCTCATATCTTGATCGGATCAATGTCCTTTTATTGGTCCTGCTCTCCTCAGATAGAAACGTAGCGCAGGGAAAGCCCAGGGTGAAACCAGGACAGTCATACTGACTACGGGACACGGGGAAGCGTTGCGACCGCATCCATTTTCAGTTAGGGCAGGAGGCGCCTTCCGGCCACCATCTTGAGAGACTGTCCGCGCAGCTCTGCCTGGAAGGCTCTCTCAGGGCTGGGCTCCGAGGGTACCTTCCCGAGAGTAACTAAGCGCCGAGCAAAGCCGGCGGAGACAAGCGGGTTCGGGCTCCGCCTCTCGGCCCCACTTCCGGCGGGAGAGCGTCGGTGGGCGTCGCTGCCGTAAGTCGGCCGGTGGTTTGCCGCGTCACGGAAGATGGCGGCGGCAGCGTTGGACGGCGCCGTGGCCTCCTCGAACTCCGGGCCCTCCGCGGCTTCGAGCGGCGTCCTACAGGCGGCGGCCGGCATGTACGAGCAGCTCAAGGGCGAGTGGAACCGTAAAAGCCCCAATCTTAGCAAGTGCGGTGAAGAGCTCGGCCGTCTCAAGGTAGGGCGGCCGAGGGCCCTGTCAGGGTTCCAGTCCGGGCTCGGTTCTGGCGGCTGCGGAGACCGCGGTGCCGACCGGACTGAGACGGGGATCCAGTGAGGCGAAGCCGAAACAGCCGAAATCGCGGACGTGGAGGGGTGAAGTGAGAGGGGCCTGGGACCGGCCAAATGCGGCCTCAAGGTTGGGGGAAGGATGTTGGAAAGAGTAGCTTTAGCACAAACGAGTGAGAGGTCAAAATTTTGATGCCTGGAGGCCCACCCAGCTGGCTGTAATGGCAGGATGGAGTGTTGGAGTTTTTCTGGGGACAGGTTCTGGACAAGATTAAGTGAGGAACGAGGACCACACAGGGTGATGAGAGAAGGAGGCTGCCATAATGGGGTGTATGGTCTGGACCAGACCGAGTTTGGGTTTGAACGATTTGAGGCTTAGGGATGCATCTGTAGAGGGTGGGAGGTCAGCCAAGTGGTGAAGGCTGGACTGAACCCACCAGAAAATACCTTATCGTGGAGGACCAGAACAGGGTTGAGGGTGCTTCAGACCAAGTGTTTGGGAAGGTACAGGTACTGTGGGCCAGACCGAGTTGCCGAGGCAGGGTGCAGATAGATCAGAAGTGAGGCCCGGGCTGGACAACGTGGGGAGGTTAGCGTGCCTCCCTCCCTGGTGCGGATTTAGGGTTGGGAGCGTAAGCTGGGCCCAACCCAATAGTGTGGGCAACGTGTGCCAAGAACTGAAGGAGCTATTTTCCCCCCACCCCCTTGATTCCATTGGCTTGGGCATGGATTTTGTCTTCTGTTTCTCCAGTGGGGCTATTAATAATTGTAATATAAAATAATAATACTTGCAACATGAGGTAATCCTGAGTGAGCACTCACAGTGCTTTATGAGGGCTGACGCCTTTAACAACCTTATGAGTAAGGGATGATGATGAGCTCTATTTTCTAGGGTTGAAAACCAAGGCCTAGAAAAGGTAAGTAATCATTACTTGAAGTCCCATCTCCTTTTCTTTTCTTCTTTCCTTTCCATTCCTTCCTGTCAGCTGGTTCTGCTGGAGCTCAACTTCCTGCCAACCACAGGGACCAAACTGACCAAACAGCAGCTCATTCTGGCCCGTGAGTGTCACTGGAGTTGGTAGAGGGTGATGCGTTGGGGGATCGTGGCAGGAATGGTAGCAGTGGTGGTCAGGAGAGGGACTCAGTCACCTCTTGAGAACCTGCCCTGTCATCCACAGGTGACATTCTGGAGATCGGGGCCCAGTGGAGTATCCTACGCAAGGACATCCCCTCCTTCGAGCGCTACATGGCCCAGCTCAAATGCTACTACTTCGATTACAAGTGAGAATGGACTACCCCTGATAGGGTGGGGGGGGGGGGTTGTTTACATGGCAGCTCTTTGATTCCTGGTGCTCTAGCCTGAGAACTTCCCCTTTGCCTAGCTCCATCCCCAGAGGCGGCAAGGTCAGGGGGTTGGCCTGGAGGTCCTGCATCTCTGTTGGCCTACTGTCTGTCTCCCCTTCCACATTCCCACACTACATTTCCACTCCCCAGTTGTAGCCACCATCACCTTTCATCTGCCCTGGCCCCAGCCTTGACCCCTTGGATCATCCCCCCTGCCCCCCACTATGGCAGCCGGTGGAATCTTTGTGAAACTAGAATTTGACCATATTGATATCCTGCTCAGAACCTGTCATGGTTCTCCATAGCCCTCAGATTCCAGACCAAGCTCTTTCCTGTGGCCTCCAATGCTGTATCAGACCTCTTCCTAGCTGGAGGCCCCCATCCCAGCCCTGATGCCTCTGCCTGTGCCTCCGTCATTCCAGGCCTGTCTCTCCTGCTGGATGGTGAGCCTCCTAAAGGCAGAGGGGTCTTGGTCACTACTATGTCCCAACTTTGTCTAGCATGGAACTGGGCCCAGGCATGGACTCAGTGGATACATGTTGAATATAAAGCTCAATGGTTTCATAATTCAGTAGTGCCTGCGTGGATTAATGATTAAGAATTTGACATCAGAAGTCAGACAAACCTGACTTTTAAACTGATTTTGCCAATTCCCAATTATGTGGTGTTCGGCAAATGACCTTAACCTCCCTGAGCCTCACTTTGCCTCTTAAAATAAGGGTGATTTGTTTTTATTTTTTTTAAATTTTATTTATTTTTAGAAAGAGAGGAAGGGAAGGAGAGAGTGAGGGAAACATTGATGTGCAAGAAAAACAATTGGTTGCCTCTCGCACACCCCTACCTGGGGACCTGGCCTGCAACCCAGGCATGTGCCCTGACCAGGAATTGAACCAGCGACCCTTCAGCTCGCAGGTTGGCACTCAGTCCACTGAGCCACACCAGCCAGGGCTAAGTGTATTTTATTGATTATGCTGTTACAGTTGCCCCAATTGTTTTTCCTTTGCTCCCTTCTTCCCTCTAGCAATCCCTGCCACTTAGTTTATGTCCATGGGTTGTGCGTGTAAGTTCTTTGGCTTCAAGGGGTGATGATTCTTAATATCATAATCATAGCTAACCCATATATAGTATTTATTTGGCTAGCTACTGTTGCAGTCACTTTTCTAGGTTAAATCGTTTAATTCACTTAACCCTTATTTATTTCACTCACCTCTGTGATATGGATACTGTGGCGATATCCATTTTACAATTGGGGAAACTGAGGCTGAGTCTCTTTACTAAAGTAAAGTCACTCCCTTGGGCCCATATGACTTGTGACTTCTTTGTATCTCTCTGGACATCAGTTTCATCTGAAAACCCAGGACTCTACCTCTCCAAGGAGACAGCATGGGATAATCATCAGGGTCCCTGGAACCTGGAGTTGGGGGCTCAGTAGGTACCTAAGTTCTTCTTACCTTGGTTCCCTCTCCCTGGTTCACAGGGAGCAGCTCCCTGAATCAGCATACATGCACCAGCTCTTGGGCCTTAACCTCCTCTTCCTGCTGTCTCAGAACCGGGTGGCTGAGTTCCACACCGAGTTGGAGCGGCTGCCTGCCAAGGACATCCAGACCAATGTATACATCAAGCATCCTGTGTCCCTTGAGCAAGTGAGTCTGGAGAAGGGGAAGTGGAGGGCTTGGCTTAAGGGGGTGGTGCGGTGACAGACATTAGGGAGGGTTTCCTGGAGGAGTGGGTAGGGCTCACCCATGGACTCATTTGCTTCTTTTTTCCAATAAGTAATGAGCCCCAGATATATGCCAGGCACTGGTTGGTTTTCAGACTGTACAGTGAAAAAAACAGATAAAATCCCTTATCTTGGGAGCATGACATTCAGATGAGGAAGCAGACAAAAAACAAATGGCCTTTCAGATGTTAAGGGATGTGGAGGAAAATAAAGCAAGAAGGAGGGTGGAGAGTCAGGGGCAGGGGTGAATTTTTAATAAGAGTGTCAAGGGAGGCCTTGGTAAAAAGGTAAAATTTGCAAAAGATTTGAGGGGTGAAGAACCCAACCACATGGACATCTGTGGGGACTGTGGCCCAGGGAGAGGAACAACCAGACCAAAGGTCCCAAGGCAGAAACATGGCTAGTGTGACTGAGGCGTAGCATAGAAGACAGTGTGTCTAGAACAAGGTCAGCAGGGTTAGGGAAGAGCCTTAGTACCCAAGGTTAGGAAGTAATCCGTAAAGCTGAGGTCTCATGGGAGGATTTTGCCTGTGGGGAGAGAGTGGAGGAGAGGGCAGTTAAGGCAGGCAGCACAGCTTGGGCAAAGGAGGAATGGGCTTGCAGTGCATCCAGCTCTGTCTTCCTCCTGTGATGGAGAGTTTAGGCGAGATGATTACATACCAGCTCAGGGCAGACTTGGAGTGTGTGTGTGTGTTTGTGTGTGTGTGTAAGTAAACCAGGGAGGCCTTCCTGGTAGAGCAGGTATGTATTCTGCATGGGGAACAGGTGTTCTAGCAGAGTGGGGCTTATGGAGGCACTGGGAGTATGGTGAAGCC
This sequence comes from Furipterus horrens, assembly GCF_987537825.1. NCBI lineage: Eukaryota > Metazoa > Chordata > Mammalia > Chiroptera > Furipteridae > Furipterus > Furipterus horrens. The sequence continues at coordinate 39,059,627 of NW_028327183.1, forward strand.
TCAGCAGTGGGCTGCCTCTACCTTATCCCCTCATCTTCCCTACCTTGGTCTCTGCAGTACCTAATGGAGGGCAGCTACAACAAGGTGTTCCTGGCTAAAGGCAACATCCCTGCTGAGAGCTATACCTTCTTCATTGACATCCTGCTTGACACTATCAGGTGCGTGGCGGGCCAGAGCCCTCTGGGGTTCAGAAAGAGCTCAGAATCTGGAGTCAGGCAGTCCTTAGTTCAATCCCATTCTGGCCACCTGTGATCTGGGAAGGCTGGGCACATCAAGTTTTCTTTTCTGTGAGCTGGAACCCATTATGAGATTGTGGAAAATAGACATCATTTTACTCTGAGCTGTTTATAAGTGTGTGCATGTACGTCAGACACAGAGCATGGATTCAGCACCCAGACAGTGCTCAGCAAACAGGACCATGCTGCCTCTCTTAGAAGTGTTCCATGAGTCGTGTGACCTCACCTCAGATTACCTAAACTGTGGAGCGCTTACTTAGTTTCCCCTTCTTTACAACAGGCCCTCAAGTTCCGCTAGCCCTTCAGGTTGCTCTGTATACAAGTGACATCACACAGACAAGTGGGCATGACATTTAAAAGTCCCTTGAGAAGTAAAGGGGTGTCCAGGTGGTAGCAGAGTGCCAGATTGGGATGGGTTTTTATTCCTTAGATGGCAAAGCCACCAAGCCCAGAGAGGTGGTGGAAGAGAGGAGGGTAGTTTTGCAGGTGTAGGTAATTTTTTGTTGTTGTTGTTCTTTTTTTCTTTTTATTTGTGGGTTATTTTTAATTATGAAATATTTTGACTCCAAAATCAACAGGGAGTGAAAAAGGAATGCCCACATTCTTATTACTTGGCCCAAGAGATAAAATACCTCAGAAAACAGATGCATTCTTCCTGTCATTTCTTTCCCAGAGCTAACCCCTTTTTCCATTTCAGTGACTCCATGCCTTGGCCATTTTTTTACTCAGTGTTGATTGTGATGTCTCCTGGCAGGGGTGCAAGGAACCCACTTGGGATTGGATCTAGAAATAGAATACAGTACCCATGTGTGGGTGGTGTTATGTAAAGAGACCCTGTTCACGGGAATCCCAGGCTGACTTTCAGATAGCCTGAAGTCCTCTTGGCTGGGAGTGGGATTCGGAGTTTAGGCCCAGAAGCCAGAAACCTGGATGTGGCCCTGGCTTTGCAACTCTAGTCAAGCCCCTCCCTCTCTCTCTCTCTCTCTCTCTCTCTCTCTCTCTCTCTCTCTCTCTCTCTCTCTCTCTCTCTCTCTCTCAGCCTCCATTGGTTAAACAGGACAGGTAACAAACATATTCCAGTAGACACTACTGAACTGAAGGGTCAGAGCTCATGCATGTCATACCAGGGGGGACATGTCCTGGAGTGCTGTATATACTCAATAGTGAGAACCTCATTCTTCCCCCAGAGATGAGATTGCTGGATGCATCGAGAAGGCCTATGAGAAAATCCTGTTCACTGAGGCGACCCGAATCCTCTTCTTCAACACACCCAAAAAGATGACAGACTACGCCAAGAAGGTGGCTAGGATGCACTCACTAATAGCATTGAGGGTAGCCTAGAGTGACACTAAAGCAAGACTGGCCAGGTTTAAAATCCAACTGTGTGACCTCAGGCAAGCTGCCGAACTTCTTTGAGCTTCAGTTTTCCTATCTGTAGAATGGTCTAGAATTGAACATGTGGGATGAGCTTAGTACAGTACTGGGCACAGGGTGGAGGTGAATACTTGGCACCTGTTGGCTGTTGTCCTTATCAGAATTCCTTGGAGGTTGCAGCTTTTCCCCACAGGACTTTGCTTCATTTGGTCTGGGGTGTTTGTGCAGGAGCAGTGCGCATAGATGGTGCATGGGGTGCAGTGACCTAGTGACTGAGGAGGGTCAAGACCAGGCTGGAAGAGGTGAAACTGAACTTAAGTGATGATGACAGCTGATACTTAGTGATAGTTTACTCTGAACCAAATGTTTGGTTTCCTAGGCCCTTGTTTCCCTGGGTGGAATGGTGGAGAGCACTTTATAGGTGTTGACTTAATTCTCATAACAGATCTGGAGAGGAGTGTGATTAGGTCTGGTTTCAAACATGGAGAAACTGAGGCACAGAGAAGTGAAGTTACTTGCCCAGGGTTGTTCAGATAGATTAGGGTTGGTGAGGAAAGCAAGCCAGTGCCTACATGGGTAGTGCTGGTTCTGTGGGGTGGTGAGGGAGTGTATGTGATCACCCCACCCATCTCTCATTCCTCCCTTTCTGCAGCGAGGGTGGGTCCTGGGCCTCAACAACTACTACAGCTTTGCCAGCCAGCAGCAGAAGCCAGAAGATACTACCATCCCCTCCACGGAGCTGGCCAAACAGGTCATCGAGTATGCCCGGCAGCTGGAGATGATCGTCTGAGCCCAGCAGGCACCAGGGTGGGCAGGGTTTGCATTATTGAAAGCAGTTCCAGTGCAGGGTTTCCTCCAATAAAGTTGGATGGACATTTCATTTCCTAGGCCCTTGTTTCCCTGGGTGGAATGGTGGGGAGACAAGTCCTTATCTTTGAAGAACTTACAAGTTTGAGGGCCCTCAAGGGCTAGCCTCTGTCCAGTGGTCTTTGCTCAAGGTATCAAACACATGGCACTGTGGCTTGAGGGATCTCAGGCCCTGGGTAGAGGGACTGTTGCACCCAGCTGTGGACACAGGAGGGCCAGGCCAAGGCACCAGAGTTTTTAGCAAAGGGGACAAAATGTCCCAATTTAAAAAATATTTGCAAAAACCAGTTTTTTTTCAGTGTCATGCAAGATAGAACCTGTGTGTGGGCTACCAGTTTGATACCTTTTGGAGCAAAAGGCATAGTGCTTTCTTTGGTTCCCACCCTTCCTGAGCTAGTGCTGTGACTTATGACTTCCCACATCCCCAGCCTGTGTTTCCTGCCTTGAAATTCCTGAGGTGTTTAAAGCAGAGTACAAATCTGGCTGAGCCAGTTGTGAGATTTTCAGATCCTCCAGAGTCTTAAGTTTCATGGGAATGGTCACTCATGCTTTCCAGAGTGATTTTTGTTGAACCCTTGAACATAGCACCAGATAAACTCAGAAATGGGGCTCATGGTATTAAGTGGAACAAGATCACCTCACCCTGGGGCCCATCAGTCTGGATGCTGGATGAATGGAACCTCCCTTACTGTTGATCTAGGTCCAACCTCCTGTTTATAGGATGTAGTTCCTGTAGGGAGACTTCTGCCCTGCTGCACCCCGCTCCTTCATTCCTTAGCACGTGACTTGACAAACAGCTAGGCATCTGGATGGTTGGTTATTTTATTGTCAAGAAGGGGAAGGTAGAGGCCATTGAATATACTGCACTCAGTTGGAATGGTTGGCCCGCAAGTCCAAGTGCTCCAGACCGGCTACCAGGGAGCCAGCCATCTTGATAGTGACAACCCAGGATGGCTCACTCAGGTGGTTGATGGGTATGTTCAGCCTAGAATGTAGGTAGAGTCAGCAGGATCTGGCTATGTGTGATCAGGCTCTTACCCCTTCTAGGCTTCACTTTCCCCATATGCATAAAGGACCATGTCTGAACATCCCATAGGCAGTCTAGGGCAGAGCTGTATCTATTTAGTGCTGAGAGTTGATAATAGGATAACATTCCCTCCCCCTCCAGCCCCTCTCCCCAACTGAGCTCCAAGAGGTCCAGGCTAGAGGATCTCCTAGTGATTCAGAATTCTCAGGAGTCAGGGTCAGACAGATTCTGGTGTCAAATCCTGAAATTCAGTGTGGGGGGTAATTTGATGATGCACTGGGTATCTCCAATGGATCTGAAGACTCCAGAGTAGTCTCTGCAGCACAGGGATTGGGGCATCCATGTCCTCTGGCAGTCAAAACCTTTGGTCCCAGAGTCAGAAGTTGCCATAGGCTGCTGGATGGAGAGGTAGTAGTCTGAGGGGTTAGACCTAAGGCTTCCTTTGGAGTCCAGCATCTAGATCTGTTTGGTTTAGATCAGTCATCTCCCCTCCCATCCCTGAGGGCCTTGGAACTGGGTGCTCTTGGGAAGGCTGTCAAGAGGGTCAGCTGAAACCAGATTTGCTCCCTGATGGCTCCAGTGTAACAAAAGTAACAAGAGGGCCACCAGGGGTCAGCTTGGAGGTCCGGATAACAAGGGGCTGGGCCACGGTGTTTCCTCTTGGAGCTCAGGTGGGTTTGAGATGAAGCCAAGGAAAAGGTTAAGGGTCACCTGGGATCATGAGCGAAAGGGCTGAATGGGAGGATCCACTGAAGTCGGGTTGAGAACTTAGGAAGGGTATACCCTCCCCTCCCTAACCCTCCACCTCCCCTTACCAGGCAGACACGTTGCGTGGCAGGCGGCGATGGCGTGGCTGGTGGCGGCAGTAACACTTGCAGGGGCAAGAGTTAAGCACCTGAAAGGGTGGCCAGTGGCACCGGCCACCAGTGTTAGCTATCCCCGCCGGAGGAGCCCCGCCGCCGCCACTGTCAGTTGGGGTAGCTGCAGTCCGTTCGTGAGCACCATCTCCAGTCGCGCCATCTTCACGGGTCGCACCTCGGGCAGCGCGGGCGCCCTTCCTTCTGCGCTTGCGGGCTTTCGTGGGCGTGGGCGCAGGCTGCGACGGCTCTGCCCTGGTAGGTGCTGGAGTTGGAGATGGGACTCGGGCCTGGTCCGCAGCTAAAGCGAGGGGCGGGGCTGGAGGCAGGGCAGGAGCCAGAGTGGACTCCAAGTGGCTCGAGCCTGGGGTGGGCGGGAGCGCTGCAAGCAGCGGCGTTTGCTGGAGCACTGGTGGCGGGGGTGTGGGCGTTGGCACTGGAGGCGGAGTGGGTGGTGGCTTGGGTGGCGGCGGAGGCGGTGGCAACTCCAGTGGGCCGAGAGACCCCGGGCGCACAGGTTCGCCATTGGTGGGCGCCGGGAAGATGAACACAGGCGGCGCCAGCAGGGCGGCTGTGGGCCTCCGGGGCCCTGGAGCTGGGTGCATCTGCCCTGGCGGAGACGGTGGGGAGCCCCAGGGACCTGAGAGCGCGGCTGCGCGCCGTCTGGGGGCTCCAATGCTTCCTCCAGCCCCATTGAAGCGGAAGTGGCCTTCAGGACCATCTGGAAGAGTCACCCAGTCAAATTTGGGCTTCGAGCCTGGGAAGGTGGTGTAGGGTGGCGGCGGAAGGCCCCGGGCATGGGACTCAGGCACAGAGGGGGGTCCAGAACACCCCTCGCCATCTCCGTTACCACTCTCCGCTTCCTGGGTCCTCCGAGGGACCTCTCCCGGAGGGTGACTGGCCCCGGGAGCCAGGGACCCTTGCTTCAGGACCTCAGCGTAAGAGATGGTGCCGGAGGCGGTGGTGAAGAGTCCCCTGCCTCCGCCGTTCCCGAGCGAGACTTTGGCGACTAAGGAACTCGACTCTGCTGCAGGGGACAAAGGGGGCTCCGACTTGAAGGTGACTTGACATAGCAGACTCAAGCTGGACTCGGAGGCCACAGGCTGGGCCATTTCGCCCTCGCCTCCTTGGGGAGGCGCCCCTCCACAGGCCCCGCCAGCTGTTGGGCGCTCACCGCTGCAACCGACCTGGCTTTCTGTGGGGGTTACGGCGGGTGTGGCCAGAGCAGGACTGATTCTGTGGTCCGGGGGCTGCCGGTCGAAAGGTGGCGGTGGTAGCGGCTTTCGCGGCTCCAAGGGTGGCGAAGTTGGGGGTGGGGCCTTCGGGACAGGGTTGGGGTCCTCTTCGGTTCGTTGCAGGGCCGGTGGCTGCAGCGGGCGGAGGCTAGAAGGGTCGCCCTGGCCGCGATGGCTTGCTTCCAGCAGACCGCATATCCGTGGCACCGGAGTGCCCTTGGGTTTTCTCCACTTAGACGACGTGGGCAGCAGTGTCCCCATGGGGGGCGGGGGTGGTGTGGAGACCGCAGCCACCTCCTCTGAAGGGGGCGTTACTGGCAAGGGCAGTTCTAAGGTCAGGGGCAGGGTCGAGGGTAAGGCCTGGGGCTCTGGGGGTACCAGGAGTCCCGGGGGCGCTGAGCTGCCGGGGAACCAGACGCCCAGCCTGCGAGTCGGGCGTCTGCCAGGGGAGGAGGGGGTCACCTCGGGCTCCTCCAAGGACTTCCGGCGGGAGTCAGAGGAGCGGTCCGAGGCCTGCTCTTTTCGGGAGCCCCCGCCTGCGGATGGCTCCGGCTGCACGTTCCCCATTTCCGACGGAGGTCGGGGACTGTGGTCAGAAAAACTAATGCCAGTCAGCCTGCCAGGTCTGTGGGGACCCGACGTGACTGGCTGTACTTGGTCCTTCTGGTCCGCCCCTGTCCTCCAAGATCCACTCAGGCACCAGTCTCTAGCCGCATTCGCACTCCCTGACTCTCGATGTTCACGCCTTCTTCCCCATAAGCCCCATACAGCTGCTGTTCAGACACAGGCTCCATCCCCTTAACTTTACTAAGGTTCTGTCCCTAACCCCCTGGCTGGGCCCTCAGATCACATATACACTTTGGCCACGTCCCAGATCTCCAAAACACAGGTCTTGCCCGCTTTCCTGTCACTCGGGCCGCATCACTGCACGGTTGTGTTCGGTAGTAGCGTATAAGGCCTACAAAGAGTTCAAGCTTCTCTCCCTGCCCTGTAACCCCACCCCTACTCTCCGGTCCAGTCCCCGATTGTCAGGGAATAGGGCCTCTTCCACACCCAGGTCTGGCCCGCCTTCGCCTAACAAATCACAGGTGTTGTCCTGCTAAGCCATGAGCCCTCACCTCTGACCCTCCGATCTCTCTCTCTCTGTCGATCATTTGAGGCCCGTCTTCAACCCAGGCAGGGGCAAATTTCAGGCCTCGCTCAAATTTCTCTTCCCGCTGAGGGTCTACCGGCAGGCCTCAACATCAGAGCCACACCCCTTTTCCCAAGCTCCGCCCTTGGCTCCTCCTTCGCCCAGAGGCTGCCACTCACCGGCCCCTCCTGCCCACCAAAGTTTAGACAGTGGCCCCCTAGGCCCAGGGCAGGGCGGGGAACGGCCGTAGCAGAAAATAACTGAAAAGAACGGGGGTGCGGGTGAAGGCAAGTGGGCGAGACAGGGAGAGTAGACCCCGAGATCTAGGCCCCGCCTCCGGCCTCGAGGCCACACCCTTCAGCCAGACAGCTGGAGCCTGGCCCCTTACGAACCTGGATGTCTCCTTGCCTGCTCCCTGGCCTCGGAGTTCTGGGCCCCACCCCTTTAGAACGTTCTCCTTAGCTCCTCCCCTTTACAATACTCCGCCCCTGTGTTAGTCCCTTTCCCAAAGCCCTGCCCATTAGGAACACTGCTATGTAGCTCCTCCCTCTTGGATCTCAAGCACCCCGCCCCTAATACAATTTACTTCTAAACTCCCAAGACCTCTCCTCGGTCCGCCCAAAAGGCTAGTCATCCACCGTGAACCCGCCTCCTCCGTGATGAATTCACTTGTCAGCGCCTTTGGGGTCCTCAGTCTCTCCTTTCTTGGACCCTCTGACCCCGCCCCTTTGCGAATGCTCCCTTCTCGCTCCACCCCTTTTCGAACCTTGTCAGGCACTTAGCCCCTTCCATTTAGAACCCAAAGCATAGACCCTGGCCTTTTTAAAACGCTGAGACCAGGCAATGTTCCAGGCCGCTTCCCCACATCCTCAGGGACCAATGGCACGGATGGGTGGAAAAGTAGGGGATCCTCTGTGGATCCTGAGAGAATGGGGGCTGGGGGGCTGTTAATTGGAAGACGGTGCCAGGCTCTAGGACCCAGCGGGCAAGTACGCCCGTCTCGCGTTTACACCTCCCCCAAGCCGCCCCCTTCCCCCCACCCATCTTCCAGACTCCCCCTCCCTCCCCCCTCGCCCCGGCTCCCGGATCCCGTCTCTAGCGCCGCCGGAGCCAGCGAGGGAGCCTGAGCAAACAGGAGGAGGAGGAGGCCACGTCGCCGCAGCTCGGAGCCCGGCCGGAGCCTCCCAGGCAGGTGCCCAGGGGGTCGAGTGGGCGGGGGCTGAGAGATCTTTCCTGCTGTGGGTGCGGACTGGACCGCGTAGCGCCTCCTGCCCACCGGGGCGCTCCCTAGATCCTGGGTGGAAGGACAAGGGGGTGGGGGCCCCTAAACTGCACGGCAGCCATTTGGGGTTCCACTCTCCATCTGGGGGGCCTGGACTTTCGAGGATGCTCCATTCATAAAATTCGGTACAGGACCCCTACCTTTGAGGAACTGTGGGGACCACTCCCCCCGCCCCGGGAAACGTGTGGGAAGCGTAGAGCACCCAGAAATCCCGGCGCCTCATCCCAGCCAGGCCCTGCGGGGGACCCCTGCCCTTTTTCTGTGCTTCACCTGTTGTCGGGGGAGGCGGGCGGACAAAGGAAGCAGAGTCACGTGACTGCTCATTCACAAAATCCCATCCCATTGAGAAAAGGGGGCTGGGGGCTTTGCGGCCGCCCCTTCCCCTACTGAAGGGCTGGGGAAGCCCGGCAACCTGCAAGTGGGGAAAGGACTGGAGCTCGTTGCATGCGTCCTTAAGTCTGGGACGCCAGGGTGCCTGCGCCAGGTGGTAGTTGAGGGACTGGACGCCGATCCCGATTACTGGGCGGAGGGCTAAGTCTCCTGAGCTGGGGGCGGGGTAAATGATTTTGAAGGATGCTGGGGCGGGGAGGAGGAGTGATCAAACAACCCCCCCGCCCACTCCCCCGTCAATCTCTCCGCTTTGCCTTCCTTCGGCTGGGGCCTGAGGGAGCAGGCTTGGTTTTTTTGTGAATGAAATGCTCTCTGGATGTGTCTCGGTCGCCGCTTTCTGGCTTCCCCTTCCTCCATCTCCTCCCTTTCGGCCTCTCTCTGGCCATTTCTGATTCTCTCCCTGACCATCTCCCGTTGCTGGGTGACTCAGTGAGCTTTGCATCCGGTCTCATTCATAAATCCGGGAAGCAGTGAGGGGAAGAGAGCCTGGGTTTCTCACTTAGCCAGTTACCTGGGTGGCAGGGGTCAGAGGCAGTGTAAGGGGTACTGGAGCTGAGTTGATGGGCTCTAAAAAATACATATGGTGCAGGCAGCCAGCTGTAAGGGGGAAGGATGGGTGGGGCTGTGGGTATGAGAAGGAAAGAAGAGAACCAAGAAAGAGATGGGATTGGTAGGAGCTGAGCAGGAAGGAGAAGGGAAGTGGAAAACTGAGGTTGTGCGGTACCGATGGGAAAGATGGGGAGAGGGAAGAAAGAGGTATGGGAAGAAAAGGTAGGCATGGGAGAAAAGAGATGGCATGAGGAAGAAAGAAGCCATGCTGGAAGAAGAGCATGGGGAGAGAAGGTGGGAATGGGGGAAAAGGTGGGAATGAAAGGTGAGCTGAGTATCAGTGATGAAGGTTGCATTGGATCCAGATGTGAGAGACCAAGAAGGGAGATGAGGGTTGGGGAAACATTGAATGGGAGAACAGGATTGAAATTGACTGACCATGCCCTGTCCCCTCACCTCCAGGTACATGGTTCGGGTCCGAGCTGTGGTGATGGCCCGAGATGACTCCAGTGGGGGCTGGCTGCCTGTAGGGGGCGGGGGCCTCAGCCAGGTGAGCGTATGTCGGGTCCAAGGGGCCAGGGCCGAGGGGCGGGCCCGCCAGGGGCACTACGTCATCCACGGGGAGCGACTCCGGGACCAGAAAGTGAGCCACTGTGGGGCATGGGAGTAGGGTGGGGGCATGGGGAAATAGGGAAATGGGTCTGGGAGTGTAGAGGTGAGGTGAGGTCCTCTCCAAGCCTGGGAATCAAACCTGGGTGTGGGATGACGTTTAGAAGTGAATATCTGTCCCATGGATAAGAGTTGGGAGTTTCGGGAACATTTGCGGTTTTAACCAGGTCCTGTCCATTGCCGTAGTCTACTGAACTGTCACAGCAGCCTCCTCTCTGCACTCCTTGCCCTGCTCCCTCCTCCACCTCAGTGAGTTCCACAGGGACTCTGCTAACACCCGACTCAGATCATATCCCTTCTCTGCCTAGAACCCTCTCATGGCTCCACCTTGTTCAGAGATCATCACCACAAGGCCTTATACTCTTGGCCCCTGTCAGCCCTAAGTATATGGAGGCATTTGGTGGAGGACCATCTGGAAATGTCAAATAATGTTTACAATTCTATATTTGGGTTCAGCAGAAATACTCTGGGCTGTCTGGCATGATTTGAAAGGACAGTGTTGAAATTTCAGCTGGGGGTATAGTAGAAGGATCTGGATGGTTTGCAAAGTCTTAGGGGAATGGTCACATTTCAGAGCAGGGGTTGAAAGGAACAATGCATGGAGATTTAAAATGATATGAAGGAATATAGTGATGTTGGGCAAAGATGTGAGAAAACATCTAGGGTGTTGACCAGCATATGTGGGGAAATCTGTGGGAGTTTGATAAGAATTGGGGGGCTAGCATTTTGGGAGACTATTAGGGCATTGAGAGGTAATTAACTGTAATATTTTGAGGTGTTTAATAAAGTTTGGGAAATACTATTGAATCAGAAGGTGGAATATTGGGTTATCAGAAGGGAACTAATTAATTTTTTGAGGCATTCAATAAGATTTGGGATTCCTATTGGAATATCAGGGGCCGGGGTACTGGAAAATGTAGGGATCAAAGGGTTTAAGGGATATATTAGAGTATCAGACGTGTGCTTGATAAAATTGGGGAATGGTATTGGTCAGGGTTCAGGTATACCTAGGACTGAGAAATGAGGTTTGTGGGATGCTGATGTATGCAGAGAGGCTAGGGGTGGAGGAGAAGTCTCAGGCATGGCTGGATGGAAGAGTCTGACCTGTCTCCCTTCTGCCCCTCAGACCACCTTGGAGTGTACCCTGAGGCCAGGCTTGGTTTACAACAAGGTAAACCCCATCTTCCATCACTGGAGCCTGGGTGACTGCAAATTTGGGCTGACATTTCAGAGTCCTGTAGAGGCTGATGAGTTCCAGAAGAGTCTATTGGCTGCATTGGCCACACTGGGTCAAGGTTAGTGGCTCAGGTGGTCAGTACTGGGGGCTGGGGTGGAGGGGTGGGAGAAGCTGGGGTCTACATAACTCACTCTGCCTCTCTCCCTGCCGCAGGCTCACTCACCCCCTCCTCCTCCTCCTCTTCCTCTTCCTCTTCCCCTTCCCAGGACACTGCAGAGACCCCCTGTCCTCTGACGGTGAGTCTCCAGGACCAGCTCTGCTGGAAGGGCAAGGGTTTATTTCTGTTCTACAAACATTCTTGAGCACCTACTGTGTATCAGGCACCATGCCACATACTGGGGACAGAAATTTGGGCCCAAACTATCAGATCAATTAAATACCAGTTTTTCTACTTTCTGTTCTATCATGATAGAATACATTCACACATTCATATTCAAGGGTATTTATTGAGCACCTTCAATAAGTAGTGTTTTACACACTTGGGGTACATCAGTGAACAAAACAAAATCCCTTTCCTCATGGAGCTTCTCTTCCAGTGTGGAAAGGCAGATAAAATTTTTAAAGAAAGGCAAACTACAAAAATGAACAAATATTAAAAAGTAAATGGATGAACAAGTTAATGACAAGTCCATCCTTTTAATTCCTCAGGCTACAAATCTTTGAGTAATCCTTAACTCCTCTCTTTTTTTATGCCTCCCATCTAATCTGTCAGCAAATAGTGGTTTCACTTTCAAAGTGATCAGACTCTGTTTCCAACCTGGTAACTGCCCAACCTCATCTCCCAACTAGACCCTCCCACCAGCTTCTCATTGTCACCTTCCCCCCAAAACCGCATCCCCTACCACCTCTTCCCATACACAGCCAGAAGGACCCTATTGACATCTAAGTCAGATCATAGCCACCCCCCACTCAGAACCCTGCCAGGGCTCCATCTCACTCGGGTAAAAAACAAATCCTTACAGTGGTACATGAGATCCCACACCATCTGGACCCCTTCCTCACTCTGCTTCAGCCACACTGACCTCCTCACTGTTACTCCAAAATGGCAGGCACATTACTATCAACAGGCCTTTGCACTGGTTGGTCCTTGTGTCTTGGAATACTCTTCTCCTAAATTTCCACATGGCTTATTCCCTTATATTTTATCCTTTAGGGTTTTACACACATGTCACCTTTTCAGCGAAGCCCTCCCCGAGGAACTTGTTTAAAATTGCAATCTTCTTATCCTGTTCTAATTTTTTCCCAGTTTCTAAGATATTTCCCTTATTTTCTTTCCCACTAAACAATTTTCCTATCTACTAGTTTTACTGTCATTCTCCCATGCTAGAATGTCAGCTCCTGTAAGGCAAGGATCTTTTGTTGCTTTCTTGCCACATCTCCAAGGCTTAAAACAGGGCTGGTAGGTATACAGTAAGTGTTTAGTAAAGATGTGCTGAATAAATTTATTGAATCAATAAATGCACAGAATGTCTGAAGCAATTTGGCACTTGCTGGGAACAGTGAGAGTTGCCTGAGAACACTGAGGAACAGAACTGGTTCCCTGGGCAGACCAGGGGGACTCCAAGGGTAATGGGAGATGCAGGTGGGTCACATAGATAGTTCTTGATTATTGAGCGCTCGCTCAGGAAAGATCCGTTCCTTCCTTACTCCATCTCACATCCTCACAACAGCCTTTGTGAGCCTGGCATGTCATGGGTGCTCAATGAATGGCTATTGAAAATAGTAAACGGATGAAGTAGGAATGATTCCCAAATTACAAAAAGGAAACCGAGGGTATCAGAAGTGATGTTTCAGCTTGTAAAGGACAGAGCTTGAACTGGAAGGGAAGGAATGCATTCCAGGTGGGTGAATCTGCCCCAATAAAGGAGTGGTGGTGGGCATGAGGCAGGAAGGCAGCCTACTGGCCAAGGGAGAGGGCTTCTGAGAAGGGATCGGCATGATTTGATGTTCTGTAGGTTGGTGAGCTGAGTAGATAAGAAGAGGGGGTCAAATAATAATAACAATAACCATTTCCAGCTCTTCCTAAACTTCAGGCATGTGTTATGCCCTTTACAGTGGTTCTTAAGCACAGCCTTATGAGTAGACATTAATATGATCCCCATTTTACAGAGGAGGAAACTGAGGCTCAAAGAAGTGAGCTCACTTGCCAGAGGTCACACAAACAGAGGCTGAACAGGGGTTTGAATCAGGCCTGTCTGGCCTCAGAGCCCTCATATGAAATGGGAGGGGGTCTATGTGAGGCCATCGGCTGGGCTGTGCCAGTACGGCTCTGAGGCTACTAATTTCCTCCAGTCCCACGTGGACAGCGACTCCTCCTCCAGTCACAGCCGCCAGGAGACACCTCCTACCACCGCTGAGGCAGAGGCCCAGGCCCCCGCGATCCTTGTGGAGTCAGCTTCTGGCTTCGGGCCGGCCACGCCCTCCCAGCACCGAAGATCCTCTGCCCAGGTGCGCCCTCCGACCCTCTGCGGAAGTCTGGGGCTCCCCGTGGGGGCTGGGTCCCGAAGTGGGTGGGAACTGAGGCTTCAGAGAGGAGAAACTGCAAACATTCTAAGGGATGGCTGACCTGCAGTAATGGGTGGTGTGCTGCGAGGGGAGCCTGGAGACCTGCGTTCCTCGGAGGGTTGTGTGAGGACTTCCCTTGTTTCCTGCGCTCCTGAAGATTTTGGATAGTTCTGAATTGCAGAGGGGTTTGGGAAACGACTTGGACAATGAATTCTTCTTGTATGTTAGGGGGTTGTCAGTACTCAGTGAAGTTCTTTGGACTGCTTAATTTACTAGGTTCGGGGCAGGGTGGGGCTTGTCCAAGCGGGTAAAAGGGATTCGACTTCTGCGTCCTGAAGGAAGAGATGGTTGGGGTCCAGAATTGGATCTGAGCGTAGAGTCTGGAGGCTGGAACTCTTGCATTTTGAGAGAGAACGGGACTGGGGCCTGGACTACTGGGTGCTTAAGATGTGGGCTTGTTGCCTGGATTCTTCTGTCTGTTTCTAGATTTCCTCTGTCCCTGGGACAGGAGAGGGCTAGGGGTTTGGAAGTCATCCTCGGATGAATGAAACCTGTGGCAGGGTCTTTGGATTCTCGGGTTTTCTGAGAATGGGATGGATTGGGATTGTGGTGGGATTGGGGGGATCACAGACCCCACTAACGCGTTCTCCTGTTCCTTCTTCCCACAGAGTTACTCTCCATTCCTACCGTTCACTGATATTCCGGAACTCTCAGAGCCCCTGCATGGGGCAGGGGGACTGGGCTGGGGAGGCCGAGGCTATGAGGATTATCGGCGCACAGGGCTGCCCGCGCCACTCACCCTGTCTACCTGCGTCGTACGCTTTGCCAAGACTGGCGCGTTGAGGGGTGCAGCCCAGGGGCCCCCAGTCCCCCTACCCGCCCCTCTCACAGAGACTGTACCCCCAGCGCCAGCCAAGGCCTCCCCGGAGGCGGAGGAGGCAGCGCGCTGTGTGCACTGCCGTGCACTCTTCCGCCGCCGAGCAGATGGGCGTGGTGGCCGCTGCGCAGAAGCCCCAGACCCAGGTCGCTTGCTGGTGCGCCGTCTCAGCTGCCTGTGGTGCGCAGAGAGCTTGCTCTACCACTGCCTGTCCGACGCTGAGGGCGACTTCTCGGATCCTTGCGCCTGTGAGCCCGGCCACCCACGCCCCGCTATGCGCTGGGCTGCGCTGGCCGCACTTTCCCTGGCGGTGCCCTGCCTCTGCTGCTACGCACCCCTTCGCGCCTGCCACTGGGTTGCAGCGCGATGCGGCTGCACCGGCTGCGGAGGTCGCCACGAGGAGGCAGCACGGTGAGGATGGCCTGGTGGGTCCGATCTCCAGAACGAGGACCCAAAATTCAGGGTTCTGGACCCCGGACTCCATTTGGACCCCAAACCCAAACCTAGGCACACCTGGAATTTGGAGCTCGAGTTTGGATTGAGAGACCCCAGACCTGGAACCTGGACCCCTAATCTAGGATTGAGGGATCCCAGGCCCACCTTCGTTGGGCTGTCTGCCCAAGAGGTCCCAGGCATCCTGAGTTCTGGCGTCCTCATCCTGCTGTCCCCCTTCCACCATGGCCTAGACTGAGGAGACTCCGGGCATCCCCTAGCTCTACACCTCAGGCAGGCCTGGCAGCACACAGATCCCTGATAGACGCTGGGCCCTGAGCCCTGACTGAACCCTCAGATTACAGCCCCAGAACTGGTCAGGAGTTGCCAATACCTGACCCTGCCTGTATACAATTACTCCCAGATCTTTAGATCACAGGACCTAGAATAACCCCCAAATGGTTCCTGAATACTCACCTAAAACCCAGGGCACCCATATCTGAGGCATTCTTGTAGCCCTAGGACCCCTGAGACACTGAGCCCTCTTAAAATAACCTGAGTCCTTGGAAATGCGCAATCATGTTCTCTGACCAAAATGGCCAGGGATCAAAGATTGCTTTAGACGATCCCCTGCCCCTCCCTGCCCCAAACAGCCAGTGTTCCCAGGAGCTTTGGATCTCATCTAGAGGACGCTGAGGTGCCTAGTGCTTTCAGATTAGGACTGAAGGTCACCAACACCTCAGGGCCCAAGACACTGGTCCCAAATCCTCAGATAGCCTTCTTGGATTTGGATTTCAACCCCCAGAATGTCCTGGAATATTTGGCTTCTTTGTACCCACAGAACTCCAATCCTCTAACAACTGGAAGCTCGGATCCCAGAAGATGGGATGTTCATGACAACCCAGACCTCTGTCCCATTGGTCCTCAGCCTCTGGGTGGCCCCAAGGTGCTTTAGAAGCACTGGATCCAAGACCCCAAGATGCCAGTGACCTTTCAAATTCAAGGCTCAAGCCTACACAACATTGGGATTAGCCCTGACCCAAGACCTTGGTCCCTCCATACCAGAGACAGGTCTGAGGTGCCCCAGGACCCTAGCACTTTCAGATCTGATTTCTTGGGACTAAACCTCTCAAGCCTGAGACATGCCCCTTGAATTCTGCTGTCCATAGGTCCCTGAGACCGCAAGATCCCAGATTCTGGAATTATAGTCCATGTCCCCAGCATCCCACAGAACGATCCCTTTACCCTAGGGGAAAAAGTCCCCACCTTGAGCTCATGCTCTTGGATTCTGGGACCACTGAGAGTTCCCCCACTCCCATCTCGAGACCCAACATTGCCTTAGATGATTGTGTAGGCTGTTCACTAACCAAAGGCACGTGGCCAAGGTGGTGAATGGGCTGGAGTTCACGCCACACTGCTAGCCACACTGTGCCCTTAGGGGAAGGTGTGCATTGTTCTAAGTTGCACAAAGGCACATTTTGGGCTAGCTATGGCTCTGCTGGTGTAAACACACATTCTCTCTCTCTCTCTCTCTCTCTCTCTCTCTCTCTCTCTCTCTCTCTCTTCTCTCTCTCTCTCTCTCCCATTTCATGGCCCTCTGAGACTCCAGGGGAAGGGGGATGCCACAGTCTCTTTTCCCTGAGTGGAATAGGACTTCCAGGGTCCCTCAAATCTAAGGTCCTGAATGGGGGGTGGCGGTCAAAGTCTTGGAGCAAGACAATCGCAATTTTGTATGGGCTTGGGACCTGCATCTGGTCCCAAGCATCTGGAAACGTGCACTTACCTTTCTTTATTACCCAGACTTGGGTGGCCTTGTGGAGGTTCAAGGGATAGGTCAAGGGGGCCAGATATAGCGCCTTCTGTCACTTCCTTTAAATGAAACCTGTGAGATTCAGCTCTCCCAACCAGACCCTGGGAGGGGTGAGAAAAAAGGGGGTGTCCCTCTCATCCCCACTCTGCCCGGCTCTCATCACTGTCACTCTCACCAGAGCTGAGGGCAGAGGGACTGGGGACTGGGGCACCCTGGGTCCCCATCCCTTTCTCTGTGCCTCAGTCTCCTGTAGTGGGTTGGGGGAAGCTCCATTCTTAACCTACCTCGTTTTGGGGAGGGGTGGGACAGGGGACCAGAGTGCTGTAAGGTGCTGTGGGATCTGTGGATGAAGTGGTGGTGGAAGGCTCTTCCAGCACCACCTCTCCCAGGTCTCCCAGTCCTTCTCCCTGATGATACCCACCTCTGATCCATGAATTCCCTTTATCACCCCAAATTAGGGGTGCATGGAGGGTGGACCCTGGGATTCAGGAAGACCTCAGACCCTGGAGCCCCTAGGCCCAATTCCCCAGCTGCCTGCCCCTCAGATTGGATACTTGGCCCCCAGACTTAGGGGAGGAACCCTGACATTTATCTTCCTGATCTAGATTCCAAGCCAGTATGTGACCTCAATATTATTGTCAGTGCAGGTTGATGTGGTGGGGGAGCCAAAGACCCAGCCTTGTCATCAGGGGAGGGGACATGAGATATTCTCTCCAAGAAATATCTTCAATAACGTCTCAGCCTGTGTTCTTTATTTGCATTGATGTGGCCCATCCACTTATCTTGAGACTCAGACCACTCTAGCCTGATATTCCAAGATCTGCTGCCCCACGAATTCTGCTGTCCATAGGCCCCTGAGCCCCCAAACTAGTTTCCTTCCCAATTACCTTCTCTTTCACATCCTTTAGTCCCAAGCAGACCCTCCAGCTGAGTTTATACATTCCATCAAGTACATTTATTTAACACCCATTATATGCCAAGCCCTTTCTAGGCTCTGGAGATAAAGCAGTGAACAGAACACAATTTCCCACAAGTTGCTTATAAACTTTATAGTGAAGGAGACAAATAAATGACATGTTAAAAATGATATGTACTATAGAGGAAAAGTGGAGATGAAGGATGAAGTTCATTTTAGCCAGGGCGGTCAGATTAGGTCTCACTGAAGAGCATTTGAACAAAGCCCTGAGGGAGCCCTTTGGATGTCCTACAGGAAGAGCTTTGAAGGTAAAGGGAAGAGTCAGTGAAAGGCCCTGAGGGAGAAGCATGCCTGGTAAGTCTGAGGGACTTCAAGGGAGCTAGTGTCTGGAGGAGAGAAAGGAAGGAGGGTACTGTGGGACCTTGTAAGCCATTGCATGGACTTCGGTGTTCACCCTGGGTGAGATGGAACTACAGGAAGCCTCCAAATATGGGAGGGATGTGAGCTGACTTAAGTGTTCACATGTCCCCTCTGGCTGCCTGTGGGGAACAGACACTGGGGAGAGGGCAGAGGCTGCTGTGATGGTCCTGGGGGAGACAATGGTGCACAGGACCAGGATGAGAGCAGTAGAGATGGTAAGAAGTGTTTTGAAGGTAGAGTCCATAAATTTAGATATAAGGTTTAAGATATAGAGAGAAATCAAGGTTATGACTACAGAATTTTGGTCCGAACACTTTAAAAAATTTTTTATTTATTTTTAGAGAGGGGGAAGGGAGGGAGAGAAACATCAATGTGTGGTTGCCTCTCACACGCCCCCAAGAGGGGACCTGGCCTGCAACCCAGGCATGTGCTGTGACTGGGAATCGAACTGGAAACCCTTTAATTCACAGGCTGGTGCTCAATCCACTGAGCCACACCAGCCAGGGTGGCCTGAACAATTTTTCATGTTTCATTAAGGTCACCTGAAGACCTCCTGAGTAGTCTGCCTTGGGGTAGGCAGGACTGGGAAGGAATCAGGTTAAGGATAGGCGCTACCCTTGAGGAAAAAATGCTGGCCTTTGTTCTTCCCGGAGACTCAACACCTAGCCCACCCCTGCTCCCAGCAGAATTATCTAGGAACTGCTGGAGACCAGAATAAGAGTTGTAAGAGATTAAATCTGGAACAATTTTTAACAACAGCAACAAAACAGTAGCAGTAATAACTATAGTATAAGTTAAGTGGTTAAAAGCATGGACTTTGGAACGAGATCCGAATTTGAGTTCTGGCGCCACCATATATTCAGTTTGAATTATCCTCTCTGAACCTCAAATGGAGATAAGATATTTGGCCCAGTGAAACACAGGAAATGCTTAATATATGTTGTTATTATTGAGTACCACCTATGTGTTTACTAAGCAGATACAGGACTCTAACCCTCACAACGCTAAGAGGTAGTATTACACCCATTATAGGATAGGAAGGAATTTGGCAGGGACACGTGGTGAGTGGTGGCGTCAGATCCTAAACCTCGTTGGCCTGACTCCTAGGGTGCAAGCTCTGAGATGGTATATTGCACCTGCTCCTCCCCAAGGCCTGGGAGGCAGAGTGGTGAAAGTCCATCAGGCGCATTGTGACTGATGTGATTGATGAGGAGAGCGTGTGCGTGTGTGTGTGTCTCTCTGGTGTGAGTAGCTGGTCTGTTTGGGTCCCTGGCGTAACTACAATCCTATGTAGGTAAGACGGAAAGAAGCTTATAGATTCGGAGCGGAGCTGGGAGAACACTTGGTCGAGGGTGCTGTAAGAGTCGAGGGTATCCGAGGGAGGCTGAGGAAAAGAAAACCTAAGGTACTTCTACGTTGCAGCAGGGGGGACATCCGCTGGCTTTTCCTGAATTCACGCTGTGGATTTTCAGAGTCAGGAGGGTTTCTAGAGCCCTGACTGGCTATGCGAAGCGAAGAGGACGGGCTCCAAGTTTCGGCGTGGGCGGGCTCTGCCTCCTCCGGCAACAACCGGAATGCCAAAAGGCCCTTCGCGAGAGGAAGCTATTGGTCCGTTCCGCTGCAGTGGCCGGGCCTCCCGCCTACCGACAGGGGGCGCGCGCCGGGCTAAAAGGCGTCGTTTCTATGGCGGGGGCAGAGGCCGACGCACTGGAGGGGGCCGCTGTGGCCCGGGACCTGCTGGCTCTGGGGTAAGGGGCGCGGGGTGTGGCTGGGGGCACTGCTGGAAGGGACAGGTTTGCCCTCAGAAATTCTTAT
Organism: Furipterus horrens; assembly: GCF_987537825.1. Classification (NCBI taxonomy): domain Eukaryota; kingdom Metazoa; phylum Chordata; class Mammalia; order Chiroptera; family Furipteridae; genus Furipterus; species Furipterus horrens. The sequence goes on from NW_028327183.1 coordinate 39,079,257, forward strand.
AACTTCCCCCACCCCCTCTCATTGCCTCGGCGCCACTGCAGGTATGAGGACTTCCTGGGGGCGGCGGCGCTGGGCCCATCGAGCCCAGACTTCAGGGTGCTGTGCTTGCGGCTGGCGGCGGAGCTGACGACTCTGGGTGTCTTGGAGTGGGAGCGAGAGGAGGGCGCTGAGGCGCTGAGTGCCGGCGAAGGTACGTGTGGAGCGGCAGGCCCACAGGTGGGGAGTCGGGGTGCCGCCACCGCGCCCTGACGCCTCCCGCCTCTCGCAGGTCCCGACACTGAAGAGAAATTTCTGCGACAGTTGGCCGGTCTGCTACAGGAGCTGGACTGCCCGGACCGCGCGCTCTGCGGAGCCTGTGCGACCACGCTGCGGGAGCAGGGCGCATGCCTGCGCTTACTGCGTGAGCGGGGGCCGCCCGGGATGCGGAAGTGGGCGAGGCTTCACACTCTGGTAGAGCAGATGGGCTCAGCACGTTGGGGTGGAGCCAGGATGTCCCCCGAAGGGGCGTGGTCAAAATGTGGAGGCCTGCCCGGGAGCCGTGGTGGGCCGGGGCAGGGCTCTGAGGTGGGCGGGTTTAGGGCTCTGAGGTGGGATTAGAATTTTGATGGGAGGGCCTTGAAGCTAAAGAGGGTTAGACTGAGTCTAGCAGGTGGTCCTTAGGTAGGAGATGTTCGAATTCGAGGAGGGGACTGGGTCTCTAAGTGGGTGGAGATTATTCTGGAGCTAGAGCCAGGGTCCCAGGTGGGCGGAACTTGAAAGCGGGAGGTTTTGAAACTGTTGGCGCTTTTTGACCCAGGTGGGTGGGCTGGCAGCGCTGCTAGATTGCCTCTCCCTTTCTCTACTTCTAGGCTTTCTCTGCACAGAGCTCCAGGCTGCCCGCCTCCTCCGCCTGCATCCCCGGCTGGATCCCAGCCCGGCGGAGCCCCCGCCCGGTGGGGAAGGGGCAGAGGAGAGACCTGGAATGGTTCAGGAATTGGTCCTCATCCTCCAAGCCCTGGGGCTGCCCAGACCCACACTGGGGACTCTCGCCAGCAGGCTACTGCGCGAGTTGCATGCCAAGGTAGAAAGCGAGTTCTCTCCGCACCCGGTTCAACCCCCTCTTCCTCGCAGGGGAAGAGCCCTACCTCTAACAGAGGCTCTGGGAAGAGTATGCCTTAGCCAATGCTGTTTTCTAAAGCTGTGACTGCTATTGTTGATTCCGTGGTCTGGGTCTTCAGTCTTGTGGAGAATTGGGGTCTACGGAGAATTCTTACAGTTTCTTATAGTCCAGTCAGCCTCAGACTCCTTCTCCCATCAGGTCTCAGAGCTGCTGCCTTCCCTGCCCCCAGGGTCCCTGGAGCCCCTCCTCAGCTGCCCCCTGGACTCACCCAGATGGGTAAGACTGTGTATGGCTGTATGCGAATAATGTCTTCATCCAGAGATGGGAGTGAAGGGCTCCCTGGCATGACCAAGGCCTTTTTTCCCAGGAAGCCTTGGAGTCTCTGTGTCAAAGCCTACAAGATCAGTACTGCTGCCGCCGCTGCCTCCTTCTCAAGCGCCTAGACCTCACAACATCTGCATTCCACTCGAGTGACAGGGCAAAGGTGTGGGCACAGGGCCCTGGCAGGAGCAGGGAGGCTCTATGGTGGGAGCTACCCCTGCAGGGAGGAGGAATTAGGACCAGTAATATCACCCTCTTGCAGGCTCTGAGGCCCAGGACATTGTAGAGTCTTGTGAATTGAGGTTCTAGGATCTCAGGGCCTCCAGGGCATTCTAAATTCCAGGGGCCTAGGGCATTCTAGAATTCCCAGCTCTGAGTTGGGAATGTCATCAGAGCTATACCCCTTTTTTAGAGGCCCTGAGTGAGGAAGAAATGCTTCCAGTATAAAAGATCTCACCTTGATTGGCTCTCCATGTCCCCTCAACCCCCATCCCCCAGGCCCAAGGGGAGGCCATGAAGGCAGTGCTGATCCCAATTCGAAAGGCTCTGACCCCAGAAACAGATGTCTCCATCGCACATGTCCTGGCTGCCCGAGCTGACCTGTCTCGTCTTGTCCCAGCCACAAGCAAGTCTGCCCGCCAAAGGACCTGTTGTGCCATTAACAAGGTGGGCACCTGGGTGTGGAGAAGGCCCCCAGCATCGTTGGCCTTCAAATTGGTCTTTCAGCTTCTACCTGGCCCAGCCTTGTCCTCTCCTGCTTGGGTTCCTGGTCTCTGGACTCACCACCTCTAATCCATCCTCTCCTCATGGCAATTAGAAGAATATTCCTAACTCAGAAATCTGGCTATATCCCTCCCTCCCAGTTCAAATTCCTCCTTTGGCTTCCCAATGCTCTTCAAAACAAAGTCCAACTGAACCCCCTACACACCTTTCCAGCTTTAACTTAAACTCCCCCCCCAATACTCACCCTGTCTATTTTATTAGTTTTTAGTCATATTTAAAGCAGAAATACCCTCTTTAAATGATTATATATTTGACCTCATACCTTGATGTTTAAATAGTCTTATACTTATGTGAAAAAATATTAGGGAATAAAGTCTAGCAGAGCAAACAGTGAAGTAAAATTAAAGAAAAACTGTTTGCTTTAAGGAAATATAGTCAGTAAATAATATAGGTGATGCACAAGTGATGGATATTTAGGAAAAAAAAAACACTGGTTTTCTGGAAATGTTATACAAAGCCCAACTATGAAATAGACATAAGTTGAGGTGTCCTTGTTACTGTTGGTGGGGACTTGGACCTTTGCCATCACTCTCACTTTTACCTCCCTTTTGTAAAGGCCCCTGGAACCCAGTTTGAAACTCCAGGCCTGTGTCTTCCAACAGTCCAGCCCCCCTGCAGGTCCTCCCACTCATCATACCCAAATAGTCAATATCTGCCCTTCCTTTTTTAACCTCATGCTGTTCCCTTGGCTCTCTGGTCCCCTTGTCCAAGATACTTTTCTTCTCCAAAACTCAAGTCTAATTAACTTTCAGGTGCTTATGGGCAACATGCCAGACCGAGGGGGCCGCCCAAATGAGTTGGAGGCTCCCATGCCCAGCTGGCAGAGCAGAAGAGAGGATGGAGGCAGGCAGAAGGCAGGCCGCCAGTGCTGGGGCCGCAAGAAGAAGAAGAAATAAAGGAGAACTGGTGGCTGGGGCAGGGGTCCTCTATGAGATGCTGACACCATTGATAACCTCCGAGGACTCAATTTGAGGGTTTTTCTTGGCACCTGGCAACGAGGCCCCACATCCTATGTTCCTGAGGCCCCAAATGTCCTTCCCCCATCCACCATTTAACGCCAAGGACCATGTTCTCTGGAAAATAAATTTAATTTATGACAGTTATATGATCTGTCTCTGTGGGTGCCAGATTAGGAGGTACATGGATTTGAGGAGGAGTAGGAGGTCTCAGGACCCTGGTGCTCTGGCTCTCAAAGTCCTTTGCTCTTCAGCAACACATCTTTCCCTTCCTGTGGGCATGGGGAAGGAGACATGCAGGTATTGGATAAACACTTATCAGGTACCCACCATATGCCAGCCCTCTTCTAGGCCCTGGGGATAAAGCAATGAAAGGTGCATATAATGAAAACCCCTATTTTCCTGGCGCTGACATTTCTGGTAGGAGCAGATATTCAACAAGAGAAATAGGCAAAATGTAGTTTGCCAGATGAGAGAAGGACTTTGGAGGAAAATAAAGCAGGAAGGTAGGCTTGGGACCATGGGGAGATTGCAACTTTGAGAATGGTAAGGGGTGGTCTCACTGAGGGAGTTATATGGGCCTCTGAGGAAGAGTTCCAGGCAGAGAGCAGCCAGTGCAAAGGCTCCGAGGTAGGAGTGTTCTTGGCACATTCAGGGGCCAGTGTAGCTGAAGCAGGATGAATGAGGGGGCAAGTGGTGGGAAGTAATACGGGCATATTGTATGAGTGGACCACAGTGAGGACTATGGGTTTTACCCTGAAAAAAATGGAGCCACGTGATCTGACAGGTGTTCACAGGCTTCCCTTTCCACCCCTTCTCTATCCTTCTCTCCTGTCCCTGGAGCCCCAGAGTTTGGAACTCTTCCCAACCTATCCCCTTCCACTCCTGACCCACACTGACTGTCAGTGTAGTACATTGGTCAGAAGCTTCTGTTTCAGAGGCAAACAGAAGACTTGGGTTTGAGTCTTGCCACCCAAGATTTAAGGAGTTGGTGAGATAATTCCTACGTTTAAATGTATCCAACACGGAGCTGCACACTAAGTGTAGGAAAAGGGAGTATGATTAATAGCCACTCTGATGCAAAAGAAGAAAATAACTTTCATAACTTCCTTTTTGGGGTAAGAGATCATGGGTGCTTCAGTTAAGGCAGTGTGGATGCAAAGGAGGTGATTCCTTTGGAAGTTCTGCTGGAGGCTGAGTAACAGGACTTGGGGACTGGCCCTGTGGGGAGGGAGTGAGAGAAGAGACCAAGCAATGTCTAAGAATTCGGCTTGGAAGACTGCATGGGTGGTGAGGCCATTGCTGGGAGGGGAGCCTGGAAGGAGGAAGACATTGGGTGATATAAGGGGGTGTCCAGGAGCTGTTTCAATGTGAGTAGCAGTACCTGACCAGACTTTTGCTAAGTGGATGAATGAGTGTCCCCTGTGGACTTTTTTTTAAACCCAGTCTGATCTCTGCCTTTGAATAGTGGGGTTTATTCCACTGACATTTATTGTGGCTCCTGATGTATTTTGCCTTATTCTTGCCATCTTATTGTTTTCCTTTCTTTTTTTCCTCCTTAATATCCTTTTTATATTCTACTAGAGGCTACTGCTACCCCTTTTCTCCTTCAAAACACTGAAAGTTCTATTTTCTAACATTAAAAATTAACCAGAATCTGTACTCTCCTATCCAAGTAATTGAGGATGTTTACACATTTTTACTTTCCTACGCTCCCCCCAAATCTGTTTGGGTTCCCCAGGCAAGTGGATTGGTCTCCTTTATCCAGATTGGGGTAAGGGGCAGTTCCACCTCACCGTTTCTGGTTCCCAGGAAGGGAGTGGGGGTTCTGTCTGGGTCCAAGCATGACAAAGGTGGCATTCCGTCTCAGGTTCCAGGGAGAGTGTGTAGGAAAGATTGTTCTCAGAGCCTGTTTGTGGGGTGGGGTAGGGAGAGGATTGTGGGTATGATGGGAAGGACTCCATGACCTTGGGATTAATTCCTATCCACCAAGCCCCCTTCCCCAGGACTGCTACACCCTGGGTCTTACCACAGCTGGCATGAGGTATTGGTGTGGGTGGGATGGGGGCTCCTGGGGGGTTTGTATCACCCTTGGGCCCTGGTCTCTTACACTCTTCCTTCACTCGGTCTCTGCAGTGTTTGTGGCAACACAGCCCACAGTCTGGGGGAAGGCAGCAGTTAATGGCCAAAAGCCCAGACCATGCCCCCATTCTTCCAAGCTGCAAGTCCTGAATTCCCTCCCCTCGCTGATGCCCCACTCACCCCGACAGCGATAGCCTTGCTTGGTGACACCCCAGAGCTGGGAAGAGAAAGCAGAATAGGTTACCTAGACTAGAGGAGGAAGGACTATGGATGGGGTAAGGGCTGTTTGGAAGTGTGGAAACCATCCAGGTTTTGGAAATTCTCAAGGCTAGAGGCTTATTTGGGATCTGAGAATTTAAGGAATTTGGAGGTTCTCTCAAGTTTGGAGAGTCACCTAGGCTATTAGAATTGGGTCAAATTTGGAATTCCATGGGCAAGGATTATGTTTGTTGTATTTCCTGCTGTACGCCTCCCCCCCCGCCCTGCCCCCCCCCCCCATTACACACACACCCTGAGCCTAGAGCTGTGCTGGCACACAGCAGATGTTCTATAAATATTTAATGAATGAAAAGCAAATGTGAGAAGTCCAAGGTTTGTCAGTTAGCCTTGGTTTGGAGATTGAGAGATTTGTCCATTATCCAGAGTTTGAGGGTATATTTGGAAATTATCTAGAGACTTGGAGATTGTTTGGAGATAATCTACCTAGGTTTATAGATTAAATAGGGTTTTAGGGACTATCCATGACTTAGCAGTTATCCAGGTTGGAGGTCATCTGGGATTTGGGCATTAGCTAGACTGGAATTATCCCAATGTAGCAAACATTCAAACGTTTAGGGTGTGTATGAAACGTGAGAATTATTTGAGGGTGAAGGATTTTCTGGAATTTGGGGGTGATTTGGGGCTTGGGGACTAAGTGTTCCAGGGAAGGGCCGGCTTTGAGCCCAGATTGTGAGGAGCTAGGACACTTAGAACATGGGCCCCAAGGGTGATAGTGGGCCGAGTGCTCACGAAACCATTGCAGCTGTCACAGAAGGTGGGCTTGCGGAAGGTGACCTCATTGAAGGTGTGCAAGAATGCCAGGCCTAGCTTGGAGCAGATGGCGCTGGCCCGGAGCAGGTACTCCGTCAGCTCCCTTCGGCTGAAGGAGCCACTCCTGGGGACAGAGACCTTGCTTCAGCATGACTGGCTCCTTTCTCCCAGACCCTGGAGTCCTGGCAACCCCAGTATCCTCAACTTTGGGGACCCAAGAGTCAAAGCACTTACTCCTGGCGGGGAGGTGGGTGAAGCCCATGGCAGGCGAAAGGGAAGTTGCCTGAGAGTCGCTCGAAGTCTTCCAGAGAGATGGTTCCTCGGCCTTCAGGGTCATAATTCTTGAACACGGACTTTGAAAGAGCATAGGAAGGGGAGAGTAAGTCCAAGTCATTACCCCCTCAGTCCTAGATCCCCTCTTCCAGGTCAGGGCCGTACAGACAGCTTCCTTCCTGGCCCCCAGCAGCCAGGCCAGTCCCCTGCTTACCTCCACCAGCTGCTCCACGTGCCGACCAAGGGTGGCCCTGTCAGGCTTGGGTGTCACACCAGGGGCCCACTCTACCACCAGAGGTGCTTTGAAGGGGGAGAGTGGCTGAGGCAGGGACAGAGGGGCACAGTTAGTCAGTAGATAGGCTTGGGCTGGAGGTCAGAGATCAGGGGTTGGATCTCACCAGACTCTTGGGACAGCGAGGCTCCCGGGCGTAAGAAAGCTCATAGATTTCATCCTCCGTGTAGAAGAGATCCAGGGAAAGCTAGGGGTGGGCAGGGTATTACAGACCATCTGGGTCCATCCTCCTACCTATAGCCCAAGACCTGCCTGGACCCCTTCTCTCCCCTTATTCCCCAAAGGCCCCTCTTCTCTGGGGACCCCTAGGGTCTTCTTTTCCACTGAGACCCATTCACTCTGCATAGCACTTGTCCCCTAGTCCAGATATGTCATTTTTCTCAGCGAGGATTTTTTGATCCTATTTAAAATCACAACCTTCTGCCCCTTTCCATGCCTTTTTCTGCCTTAAGTTTCTCTATTGCACTTATTATCTAAAGACCATTTGATTTACTTATTTGCTTTGTTTTACAGGCTGTCTTGCCCACTAGGATGTCAGCCCCACAAGAACAGCAATCTTTTTTTTCTGACAGGCTCACTGCTGTGAGCCTAAGTGCCTAAAGTAGTGCCAGGCTCACAGTGGATGCTCAATAAATATTTGGGCTGATGCTTTTTCAAAAAAAAATTTTCTTTTGCTTATTTATTTTTAGAGAGAGGGGAAGGGAGGGAGAAAGAGGAGAGAAATGTTGATGTGCAAGAGATATATTAATCAGTTGCCTCTTGCACACTCCCCACCTGAGGACCTGACCCACAATCCAGGCACGTGCCCTAACTGGGAATTGAACTATTGACTTTTTGGTTCACAGGCCAGCACTCAATCCACTGAACCACACCAGCCAGAGCTGGGCTAATGGCTTTTTAGAGTCAGCAAAGCATAGGGCCTTCGGTGTCACTCATCTTAGGGCAGGGCCAGGCTTCACAGGCAGGCCCTTGCTTTGTTTAATGCCCTTAAGAATTTGGAACAAGGGTCCTGGCTGGTGTGGGTCAATGGATTGAGCCCCAGCCTGCAAACCAAAGGGTCACCAGTTCGATTCCCATTCAGGGCGCATGCCTGTGTTGCAGGCCAGGTCCCCAGTTGGGAGTGCGCGAGCGGCAACCATACACTGATGTTTCTCTCCCACTCTTTCTCCCTCCCTTCCCCTCTCTAAAAATAAATAAAAATCTTTAAAAAAAATTTTGAACAAGGTACCTCACATTTGGGCCCTGCAAATTATGTAACTGGTCATCCTTAACATATTAGAATATATACAGAGGTGGGCAAAAGTAGATTTACAGTTGCAATAGAAATAAATAATGCAATAATTAATAAGTAATAGCAATAAATAGAATAAACTCTGTATTTTGCATACTCACAACTGTAAACCTACTTTTGCCCACCTCTTTATATATGTATCTCCAGAATCCCACACTTCCAGTCTTAGGACATAGTGATTCACGTATGTTACACACATGGGTTCTGCAACTGGCCTGCCCAGGTTCAGAGCCAGGTTTTACTGCTGTAGTGCAGTGGGCAAGGGACCTCAGCTCAATGGCCCTCAGTTCCCCAGTCTATAGAATGGGCATGATAAGAGTCTCCACCTTGGAGTTATGCAATGGAATGAAGTGCTCCATAGAGAGTGTTTTCTATGGTGCCTAGCCCAGAGTAAGTGATCAATGATTATTACTAGCTTTATGCTTAGATTTCTGGATATGTTAAAGCTTGGAATTTTGGACTGGTGACATGAGAAGCTTAGAACCAGGGCGTTCAGAGGTGTGAAAGCCCAAAGCAGTTCTGGAGATCAATGTATACTTGAGTTGCTGGGGGAATGGGAGAAAACATGTATCATTTATATAGGGCTCACTGTGTTCCAGATACTAAGTTAAGCACTTTCTGTGAATTATATTATTGATTGATTCCTCTCAGCCACTCTCTGAAGTGGGTCCTATTATTATTCTCATTTTGCAATAAGGAAACTGAAGCCAAAGGGTTAAGTGACTTGCCCAAGGCCACACACCTATGGAAAACCAAACCAAATCAAACCTGGAAGCTCTAGTTTCAAAGCCCACACATCCCAGCGCTAGTCTTTCCTGTTCCTGCAGCACTCAACCACCCAGAACCCTAAATCTCAGTACCCCAGGCTCAGCTTCAGGTAGCCCAGCCTGGGCAGGGCAGCTCACCGTGAGCAGATGCAGGAGGTCCTCGTTGGCACTACAGGGGGGAAGCTGCTTCTGGAGGGCTGCCAGCTCCTGCAGCCGCAGGTAGAGGCTGTTGAGTTTGGGAAGGTGCAGGCGGCCGTCGGGCAACCTGTCGGGTTGTGCCTCATACAGGGACACCAGGTCCTTGAGGTGCACACCCAGCACAGGCAACCGGAAGCCCGTGCAGCCAGCCCAGGTGCGGCGATAGCGGGAGTAGTTGTTGTGGGCAGCGAGCAGCTCAGTCAGCTCCAGGAGGGCCTGTGTGGGAGGCCACATTGAGGGTGTGTGTGTGACATGTTATTGCGAAAGCAGGTTCTACTCCCTTAGCCCCCTGGAGGGGTATATCCTAGCAGCTTCCTGAGCCCTAGGGGCTCATTGCTACTCTGGCCACCTCCCCAGACCCCTCCAAGTCCCACATTAGCCTCAGCATTTTCCCAAACTGCTCTTCTTTTTGGGCCCCCATCTCTCATTCCCCAGGCTAGAATGATTTTTCCAAAACCCAAATCCAATCATGGATGCTGCCATCATTCCCAAAGATTCCCTAGCTCTCCAGTGCCCTCTGGGTAAAGCCAGACACCTTAGTTCACCTTGCAAGGCACACCTGGACCTCCCCCTGGGCATCTCCTGTCACCTCCTGACCTCAGCCACACACCAGACTCATGAATGACTCACTCTTCCCAGATATTCCCAGGACATCCCATCCCATGCTCTCCCCATGGGTGACCCAAATGTTGACACTCCTGGGGGCATCATCTTACTCCCCATCTGGACTGCAAGTTTTCCGCTAGCATCTCTCATCTGTCTCTCTAGTCCTGCTTAGGACTGGACACACAGAGAGTAAGAGGAGTTGGCATGATTGGTTGATGGGTGAAGAGGGAGGAAGAATGGCAGAGGACAGAACTTGGAGGTCTGCTGGATTTGAATGAGCAAGGTCTTCAGGTGACTCCAGGGCCCAGGGCAGGGATGAAGGGGCTTGGGGAAAAGTGAGGGTTCAGGATCACCGGAACTTTGGGAAGGGTAGTGGGACCTCACCTTGGTGCTGTCAGGGTTCAGGTGAGCATGGGAGTCCTTGAGCCTGGAAATGGCACTATGACACAGGCCCCCAGTGACTGCCATCAGTGTGTTGAAATTCTGCAGCTGTTGGAGCCTCTAGGAAGGGAGGACAATGCAGAGATGATGAGTGTCACATGGAACACAGGCAAGTTGGGGGTTCAGGTGACAACGACTCAGTTGAGAGTATCCCAACTGAGGTTGGGGTCTCAGGCATGTGTGGGTGCAGGTCAGTGTGGGCATCAGATAGGTGAGATGTGTCAGGCAGGAGTGGGCCACAGGAGGTATGTGGGAATTACACGGAGGTCTGGCAGGCGATAGACTAATGTGAAGTCAGAAAAAAGTGGAGGGAGTCAGGCAGTTTGGGGCATTGGACTAGACAGATGTGTCATGTGTGGGGTATTTAGACAGATGTGAGGGTGTCAGGCACTGGAGGTTCGACTGCTCTGAGAGTCAGACAGATGAGGGGAGACAAGAAAGCAGGAGTTAGAAACCGGGCAGAAGTGAATGGGGCCAGAGTGATATGGAGGTGTCAGCTGGCCATCAGGGGGGATTGCCTCTCTCTATCCCCTTTTCCAAGTTTGAAGGTCGTTTCCGGCACAAAGTGGAACTGGGAAGAGTGGCAGATGCTCAGACCCAGGAGACTCCAGGCAGACACCAGAACCGCAGATGTAAGGAGCCCGGCTATGGAAGCGAGGGGGTGGGAGAAGCCAGGGGAAGGGCGTGGTCTGCAAGGAAGTACGCAGAGGGGGCGAGGTCACGCTGGGGGAAGGAGGACTTCCCTTTTCTCGAGAAGGGAAGGACTATATCTGCAGAGGAGGGGCGTGATGTATCGGGCGGGGCCAGGGAGAGACCTGACAGTGAGAGGAGGGGATGCAGGCACAATCCCGAAGGGGCGGCTGGGGCGTAGGACTAGGGTGGAGGATGACGCAGAGGTGGAGGGCATGAAAGAGAAGCTTTCATTGCCCTGAGGAATAGAATATTCAGGTATAGGGCTTGGAAGACGAGCCAGGAGGGACGTAGTCAACTATCAAGTTTAGGACCAAGGGGTGGGGCCAAGGTGGGTTCCAAGTGGTGGTAAGAAGACTAAGGAAGAAGGGCTAGGCCCTGGCTCAGCATCACAGTTCCTTATAACCCAACCCGATACATCAAGGTTGTGGGTGGGTTCCATCCCATCAAGGCATGTACAAAAATCAACCAATGAATGCATAAGTGGAACAACAAATTACATGTCTCTCTCTCTCCCTCCTTTCTTTTCTCTCGCTCAAAAAAAAAAAAAAAAAAGGTAGTCACAATCCGTGTTAGAACCACAGGGCTGAGGCCTGGGCAGTGGGGTCAGGGTGGGGGCGCGATGCCACGGGGGACAGCCAGGACATGGTGACGTCATCGCTACGGATGGACAGCTGGAACTGAAGGGGCGCAAGCGCGCACAAAGCGAACAGAGCTGGGGGCGGGCCTCACCTGTGCCACGTGGATGAACTTTTCTAGCACCTGTGCGCGCTGTGAGGGTCCTGGACGGCTCAGCACCATGACCTGCACCCAGCGGGACACGCTGTTGCTGAGGCCTACGGATCCCTCCAGGGCCGAGCAGCCCCGTATGGAGCCCTGCAAAGCGTAGTCTCGCAGGTCCTGGGGCTGGGGGGTGAGGTGAGCATCAGAGCAGGCCGAGGCACTCAGGCCCTGCCCCTCACACATCCATCCCCCTAGCAGTCATGACCTCCTATGTCCTAACCTGGCTGTCACATGTCCCTGACATCACCATGGCCCTTTCCCATTTGAGAAGAAATGTTTAAATAAAGCCAAGCACTCTTCTGAGTCCTTTGTCATATTAACTAATCCTCACATCAACTCTATGAAGTGACTTCTATATTAATCCCATTTTAGAAAAGAGGCACAGAGAAATTAACTAATTTTCCCAGGATTACATATGCTTGAGTCAGGGTGGAAACCCAATCTGTTGCTCTCAACTATTTTACTTGCCTGGTATATAGTCAGCAAAGGGAAGGATGGTGAAGAGGACATAATATCTATTTGTTCTGCTCAAGGGGTCAACATTCCATACTCACATGCACTGCTGCATGCATGTGCATGTGTGTGTGTACACTCAGGAAATTTTCACATTAAGAAACCAGACCCTGCCCTGGCTGGTGTGGCTCAATGGATTGAGTGCTGGCCTGCGAACAAAAATGCTGCTGGTTCGATTCCCAGTCAGGGCACATGCCTGGGTTGTGGGCCAGGTTCCCCAGTTGGGGACGTGAGAGAGGGAACCAATTGATATATCTTGCACATTGATGTTTCTCTCCCTCTCTTCCTTTCCCTCTTCCTCTCTCCCTAAAAGTAAATAAATAAAGTATTTTTTAAAAAAAGAAAAAAAGGAAAAAAACCCAGATCCTAACAGGGCGATCATTTTGTAAGGTATATAAATGTCTAATCACTATGTTGTACACCTGAAACTAATGTAATATTGTATGTCAACTATAATTGAAAAATAAATTTAAGAATACGAAAGTATGAAACAAACAAAACAAAAAACCAGATCCCCAACTCCCCTTGAAATGATGGCGGCAATAGTTAACACACTAGTTTGAAGCACATGAAATTACCATTTGGGTAAGTAAAATATGATAGCATTTTACTCTGGACCAGACAATGATCCTATTTTTAGCACTTACTGTGTGCCAGACATTGCGACAAGGATTTTTAAATGGACATATTAATTTCATTCTCCCAACCAGCCAATGAAGTATTATGACCTCCATTTTTACAAATATGAAAACTGCGTCCCAGAGAGGGGATGAGTTCTTACACAGGTAAGAAGGGGCTGATGGATTCAAAGCCAGGGCTTCTGTGCTCAGTCAGCTTAACTTATTATCCTAGCACCAAGTTTGAGAGTTTGAGATCCCTGCCTAATGTCCAGGTGGGGGTCCTCTCACTCTCGCCTGGCCCCAGCCACGCCTTGCCCCACCACAAGCTCTCCTGAGCAGGAGAGAGGAGGGTTCTCACCGTGATAGCCTGAAAGGACCGGAACTCCAGGTAAGTGAGGTGCTGAGCCAGCTCCTCTGCCTCCAGGTGGTCAAAAAGCAAGGACACTTTGCACTTTTTGCCCAGGCCTGGGCTGTTCATGGAGTGGGGCGGACCAGCGCCGCCGGGGCTCAGGCTGGGGGCAGAGAGAGGCCGGGCGTTGGAGGGGCTCAGCGTGGGGAATGTGGGGGCATGGAGGGAGACGGCAGAGTGGGGGCGGGGGAGGAAGAGGGTGCTGACTCACAGGTTGGAGGAGTCTCCTAGACTCCTCTGGGCTGAGTTGCCTTCCTGCTCCACAGTGGCCCAGAAGTGACTTATAACCTCTTCTAACTGGGGCTCCTGGTGCACTGTCTCAGGGTGTTGGGTCAGCCAGTACCTGAGGGTGGTTTACAGATGGTGGGATGAGGCTGAGTATGGGGAAGTTCTCTAAGAAGGGTCTCTTGGGCTGAGGAATCTCTAGGTGCTGGGCTGGGAGATCTCTCAAAGGTCAGGCTTCAGAGAGACACCAGACTGGTGCAATTTCTGGGATTGGGGTTGAGGGCCTCTTAACACAGGCTGGTGGGTCAATGGGCAATAAACTGGGGGTATCTCTTGGAAGTGGTATTGCTAGGTGCCAGGATAGTGAGGGGATCTCAGGGGATGTTATTTTGGGGGAACAGAATGAGGAGGGTCTTAGAAGCTAGGCTGGAGTGTGTGGGAGGTGGGGGTTTAGGGATCAGAGCTAGAGGTGTTTGGGCACCAGCTGCAAGAGGGTCTATAGGATCAGGTTAGGGGTCTCTAAAAGGTGAGAATTCTAAGGTGCAAAACTGGGAGGGTCTTAACAACCAAGCCAAGGTGTCTGAAAGTGGAATTTGGGAGAGCAGTAGGGAACTGGCCTGGGGAGTCTCTGGGAGATGTTTTAGGGGTCAGCATGGTGAGAGTCTTGGGTCATGGGTATGGAGGTCTTGACTCAGCCCTACCTGACCAGGTGACATATCTGCAGCCGCCTCAGCTCTTGTGTGTTCCCTGTGGCCTTCTGGTACTTGAGTTCTGGTTAAGGCTCTGATATCCAGCATCACAAACCTACCTACTCATCTTGTTGCCATCTCTCAGACTCTCACAGCTCTGCCCTCTGCCCTCCACTCACTGCTCATAGCCCTGGGAGGATATAATGTCAGCAGACGGGCAGCAAGGTGGGCAGAAGGCAGCACCCAACTGTGCATGGCTAGTACCATGTTGAGAATGTGGTCCCCACGGCGCAAGTTGCCAGCTGAGTCTAGGGACAGAGAAGAAGGGGATTCTGTCAGAATGGCCCCCCTGACAATGAACTGCAGTTTCTAGAGCCTGATTCAAACCCCAGGTCTACTCTTAACTCTCTGAATGAACTTGGGCAAGCAACTTGGCCTCCTGTGCCTCAGTTTCCTGGCCTGTACTATGCATGAACCAGCACAGTGCCTGATGAGTCATGTTGAAGATGTAAATATCATCAGACCTTCTCTCTCTCCACAGCTCAGGAAAGAGAAACGCAGGTGTCTCTCTTATCTTTAACGTAATGATTGAGATTCATTCCACACACTTCATGTTATACCCCCCAAAACTGAGACCTAGAGAGAGGTGGGTGCTTGGCTCAACCTTAGGATTGGGGAGGCTGGCCAGGGAGGGAAAAACTCACCAAAGGACTGAATGCATTTCTCCAGTAGTTCATCTTCACTGCAGCCACCCTCTTTCAGCATGTCCAGAGCCATGGAAGCCATGACCTTGCTGATTTCCCGGGGACTGGGGCACGTCTTGTGGCGACGGGCCAGTCGGGGCCGGCCCCGTCCTCCTGTCTTTCCTGGGCATTCCTGGTGAGACTTCCTGTGGGCATCCCCCCTAGGGAATCATGGGAACCCTTTCCTTCAGGCAGGCCCCCGAAGTCCTTCTTGACCCCAAAGCCCCAAAGGCAAAGTCCCAGGGTTACTCCTGACCTCCCATGGACTCATGGGAGAATACCCCCAGAGTATTCCATATCATGGGAGTCTTCTCCCAAAGGTATACTCCAAGAGTTACTCCTTTCTCCTTCAGGGAATCAGAAAAAGACCCCCCAAGGCTACCCTGAATGCCCCCCAGAGAATCACGGGAGATTACCAACCAGTGAATCAAAATGCTCTCCAGGCATTGCCCCCAAATTCCCCTTGACTGCATAGTCTCAAGGCATTGTGGGAGACACTTCCTGTTGGCAGACCACTAGGATCACTCCTGATCTTAAAGGAAATCTTGGGTGAAGACCACCAGAATCCTGTCCTCCCCAGGGGAATCATAGTAGATTGTGCCTTCAGAGAGACTCCTCAGAATTTCCCTTTGTTCTCCAATGCCGTACCTTCTTTCCCCAGCCCTCCTGAGAGCAACAGACCCCCAAGATTCCATCTCTCCCTCCTTCCCTACATTTACTCCTCCATCAAACCAATCCTGTAGGACTTGAGTCTTAGCCACCCACTTGAGTCCCTAGATTTGGAGCCTAGAGAAAAAGTATGAGAGTTCTTCACAACTGGGTGGAGTCCTTAGGTCTGAGACAGTTTCAAGGAAAGTTTTAAAATAACCTTCACTCTGCCTTGTGCCTCCCTGAGGCCCAAGGCTGGAGACTGGTGTTCCTGTTGGGGAAAGGCGGTAATGGTGAGACAGGGATGGTGAAGGCAGGGAGGAGCAGAAGAGCAGAATCCAGGCAGAATAGCCTTGACTTCCCCAAGTTAGACGAAACAAGATAAGAGAAATGTATGCTGGCTGTGTGGCTATGTTAGTCATTTAATTTCTCTGGGCCTCAGTTTCCTTATATGGAAAATGAGAGTCATCCTTAGACTTTCCCCAGGAATCTGCTATGAACATTCAATCTTGCTCTTCAAAAGTGCTCTGGCTGGTGTGGTTCAGTGGATTGAGTGCTGTTCTGTGAACCGAAAGTTCTCTGGTTCGGTTCCCAGTCACAGCACATGCCTGGGTTGTGGGCTGGGTCCCTGGTTGGGGAGGCACACATGGATGTTTTTCTCCCTCTTTCTCCCTCCCTTCACCTCTCTCTAAAAATAAATAAATAAAATAGTTTTTTTTTAAGTGCTAAGTAAGGGACTTAGTTTGCTCAGGCTATTAAGAGGCCAGAGGTGGGGAAGTTGAACTTGAGATGCTAAGAGAGAAAGTGACAGAGCTGGCTAACCAGAAATTGGTAGATCCTCCGAACAAGAGCACTGCCATGCACCTGGCTCACTCACAGTACTGAATGTCATTGAGTAACAGCTGGCATTTACTGAGTACCAAATACGTCCTGGGCAGAGGATTAAACACCTCTCAAAGCATGGTCTCCAACTTATACCAACAGCAGCACCTGGTAACTTGATATGAATACAAGTTCTCAGGCCCCACGCCAGACTTAAAGAATCTGAAAAGTTGGAAGTGAGCCCAACAATCTATGTTTTACAAGCCCTCCAGGTGGTTCTGACGAGTACTCAACCTTGAGAACCCCTGGTCTAGAGTCTCACTGAACACTTATGTGACCCTTTGCAGAGGGACTATGATTATTTTATTGACAGAAGAAAAAAACTGAGGCTCAGAGCAGTTAAGTGACTTACCTAAGGTCTCACAGCCAGAAAATTGAGGTAACTAGGTCTCAATCAGTAAACTGCTGAATATTAAGAAGAGGGGACCCCTTCATCCATAACAGACATGCTGGAGGAGGCTGGAGGAACTGCCCAGATTAGACACCTAACTACCATCATCCTGTGAGGACAGGAAGGCCAGCTTGCCCAGGTGATAGAAGCCCATACCAGAACCTACTGCTATAGCCAGCTGCTAGGCCCTTACCTGCTATCTGCCTCCTCCCTGTAGTATCTGAAGCAGCCTGTAGTGGTTTAGGAGAAGGGAGCTACTTTGCTCTGCCTCACACTTCCATCCCTGGGGGCAGAGCTCTGCAGTAGCCTGGAGCTTCCAGTTCAGAGAGCAGCAAGCGACTGTGATGGGGAACCATGTCTTCCCAGGGAGGACAGGGCATCCAGCCTAGGGAGCTAGGATGAGGGCAGGGGTGGGGAGAAGGGGATCCAGAGCAGCTCCAGCTCCAGAGAGAGCACGGACAAGACACAGACACTCACACAAAGACCCCCAGCCCTGGCTGGCTCTGGACTCTCTGAAGCACCTTTCTACCTGGAGCCTCTGCTCCTGTCCCTGCTCTCAGAGGAGCCCCACACCCTACCAGCTGGTTAGTGCCTTCCTGCCTTCCCACACAGCAGGAGGCCCAGGGCCTTTGAGCATTCCCAGTCTCCAGGAGGGTCTTCTCACCTCTTGCAGTCTTTCCTGTTCATGCTTCCTGGGGGTGGGGTGTGGAGGGGTCTTGCAAGAGTCAGGCTCAGCTCCTCCCCCCTCACCAATGCTCCAGCTTCTTAGCCCCTTGGGAGCTGGGTCCTCTTCAGTGCTAGGGAAGGAAAGAGGAACTGCCCCTCCCCACCCACACCCAGGCCAGGGGGAAGGAAGAGGCTGGGGAGAGACCAAAGTTCCCCCCTCCCCCCATATGGGGATCCCTTCAGGCTGAGGTTTCCGGTGCTGGGGGCCCCCACCCCCAATCGCCCAGCGGGCTTGCTCTCTATCTCCCCCATCTTTCTGTCTCTAAACCATGATTCTCTCTGTTCTGTCATTTTCATACTTCAATAAAAGCAGGTTTTTTAAAAAGTATGCCTAATGTGACACATTTATGTAAAAACACACTCAAAAGAAAAGTCTATATTTCTGTAAGGACAATGAGCAAAGGTTTGAATGGAAACTTACAGACATAATATTTTCTATATTTCTTGTATTCTTAGTTTAGTATTAATAACATCATTTGCACCCCATAAAACATTTTTACTTTATTGCCTTTTTGACAAAAAGATTTTATTTATTTATTTTTAGAGAGAGGGGAAAGGAGGGAAGAAAGAGAGGGAGAGAAACATCAATGTGTGAATGCCTCCCACACACTCCCAGCTGGGGACCTGGCCACAACCCAGGCATGTGCCTTGACTGGGGATCAAATGGAGGCTGGCACTCAATTCCCTGGGCCACACCAGCCAGGGCTATTACCTTTATTGTAACAAACCATTATGTAGTGCTTACTGTATACCACACACTATTCTAAGGGCTTTTAAAATATTAACTCAATTAATTCATAACAATCTTTTTTTAAAGATTTTAAATTTATTTTTAGAGAGAAGGGAAGAAAAGGAGAAAGAGAGGGAGAGAAATGTTGATTCGAGAGAGAAACATCCATCGGCCACACCACCCCAACCTCATGCGCCTCGATGGGGACTTAACCCACAACCCAGCCATGTGCCCCAACTGGGAATCAACCAGAGACTCTTCGTTTTGTGGGCCAATGCCCAACCACATTGGTCAGGGCAAATCCTTACACAATCTTAAAGACTGCTATCTTATTATGAAAACATCAGAGATGGAAGCAAACCCTCTGGGAGCCTTCTCCCCATCCTACTGTCCCTCTTAGGCAGGGGTGACCAATATCTTATATCCCTGGGTTTTATCCTGTCTGTTAGCTGTGTGTTTCTTTGGGTCCATAAATACATGTTCATAGAAACACAGACTTCTCTTTTGAGTATGTATGTTTTATTCTTTTACCTAAATGTATCATGCTTGATATATTTTTTAACTGACATACAAAAAAAGAGCACAAATCCTCAGTGTTTAGGTTGGTGAATTATGACAAACAGCATATTTATATGACAATGATGCAAATCAAGAAACAGAACATTTCTATCCCCTTCCAACCCCCTAAAGCCCCTTCCCAGGGCCACATCCCAAAACTTAACAACCAGTCTGAATTATAGCAGAGTAGTTTTGCCTGGTTTTGAGCCATATATAAATGGAATAATTTATTGTGTCTGGCTTGTTTCATTAAAAATCATATTTATGTGACTCTTCTGTGTTATTCTATTTGGTTGTAGTTTATTATTATTATTATTTTTTAAAAAGCCATATAATCTTTCATTGTGTGACTATTCTATGAATTATCTATAGATTTGTTTTGAGTTGTTTCCAGTTTGGAGCTGTTGTGATATTGTTGCTGTAAATATTCTAACACCTAGTTCTTTTTTTAAGTTTTAAAAAATTTACTTATATTTAGAGAGAGGTGAAGGGAGAAAGAGAGGAAGAGAAACACGACTGTGTGGGTGCCTCTCGCACGCCCCCAACTGGGGACCTGGCCCGCAACCCAGGCATGTGCCCTGACTGGGAATCAATCCCACACACAACCCTTTGGTTTGCAGGCTGGCACTCAATCCACTGAGCCACAC
Source organism: Furipterus horrens (assembly GCF_987537825.1). Lineage (NCBI taxonomy): Eukaryota > Metazoa > Chordata > Mammalia > Chiroptera > Furipteridae > Furipterus > Furipterus horrens. The sequence continues at coordinate 39,098,649 of NW_028327183.1, forward strand.
CAGTCAGGGCCCACCTGTCTTTTGATAACCATTAAAATGTACAATTCTGCAGGGTACATACCCAGGAGTGAAAATGAGTCATAGTAATTAGTATAATACTGTCAACCCTAGTGCGTTAGTCAATTCGATCAACCGTATATTTTGGCTCCTTTCTTTTTTTCACTAAATGAAGTCATCATGGATCTTTTTTTCACACCAGAACATTTAGACAAGTGCAGAGCCCATTCTCCAGCTTGCCCATGATGTGACACACCATAGAGTTTCAGACTCTCTCTCTGTATCTCTTCCTCTTCCTGCTTCTTTTCCTTTCTTCTCAGGTCTCAAGCTGTGCTCTCCATGTTGTGCTGTCGGTCTGTCTCTCAGCCCATCTCCTCAGCACCTGCATCTCACAGGTAATGTAATGCTCCTGGCTGAGCCGAACTTGTTGTGTGAGAGTGTCTCCAGATGCCCCCCAGGGAGTGTGGGAGGAGAAAAAGGCCCTGTCACTGGAGTGTTCGAACTGCCCTCAGGGCTGGCAGGGATGATTAATACCAACAATTGCACTGACAATCAGAAAGGAACAGATTTCTGAAGCAAACCACAAAAACTCATATGGCAGAAAAAGGATGCATTTGATAACATTCTTTTAAAGAGGACACCATGGAACAAATGTCAGATGATAGAGCAGAGAAAGGTATTCCAACGTCTAAAATTAATGAGACATTATTAAATATCGAGAATGTAAAGAGAACAGCTGCAAATCAGCAAGAAAAAAGAGACAGCATTTCTGATAGAAAAATGAGGAAAGAGTATGATCAGGTGATGAGGAAACACAAAATTCTGACAGGCACCGGAAAAGATGCTAGAAATTATTGATAATTGATCAGGGAAGGGCAAATTAAAACAACACTGAGTCATCCAATTGGTCTGGCAAAAATTAGAGGTTGGAAATTGCCAAGTGGAGGTTGGGGATGTGGGGACCTAGGAGCCCTTACATCTATGGTGCTTTGACTGGGGATTGAACTGCAACCTTGGTGTATCAGATGATGCTCTAACCAACTGTTGAGCTACCCAGCCAGGGGAATAATAATAAATTTAATAGATTCCTGTATCAATCAGTTACCATGTGGCCACTCGACACTACTTAGTCAAATTAACTGTGGCATGGAGCTGCCATACTGCAATTAGCTGCTGCATGTACATACCAAGACATTCTGCCTCAACTCAGTTCCATAAGGAGACATACAAGGATGTTCACTGCAATGGTGTTTTGGGGAGCTGGGGACAGTCTGGGTGTCCACCTCCAGGGGAGTGGATAAGTAAACTGAAGGGGACAGTCACCAGGGAGTCCTGCAGCCATAGAAAGGGGCCCACAGAGCATCATGCATGGGTGTTTATTTTTTTAATTAATTTATTAAAAAATGTTTTTTTTTTCTTTAATTGATTCCAGAGAAAGGGGTAGAGAGGAGAAAGAGAGGGGGAGAAACACCCATCACTTGTCTCTTGCACAAGCCTTGACTGAGCATCTAACCCAAAACCCAGGCATATACCCTGACTGAGAATCAAATCTGTGACCTTCCAGTTGGTTTGGCATGAAGCCCAACCAACTGAGCCACACAGGCCAGGGCATGAGTCTTTTTTTTTTTTCTTTCTTTTTTTTAATTGATTGTAGAGAGGGGGAAATGGGGGGTAGAGAGAGAAATCGATTTGTTGTTCCACTTATTTATGCATCATTCATTGGTTGATTCTTTTTTTTTTAATTGATTAATTTTAGAGAGAAATAAACATCAACTTGTTGTTCCACCCATCCATGCATTCATTGGATGCTCCTTGTATGTGTCCTGAACAGGAATCAAACCCATAATCTTGGCATATTGGGATGACATTCTAACCAAGTGAGCGGCCTGGTGATTCCTGTATGTGCCCTGACCAGGGATCGAACCCACAACATTGGTATACTGAGCTACCCAGCCAGAGCTATCATGGGTGGGTCTTAAAACACATAATGATAACTGAAAAAAGAAGAAACATTATTAATATCTAACGATATAATGCACAATGACAGAATGATTTTATATGTGAAATTCTAAGGAAAAACTTAATATTTAATATCGTCGTCGTCGGCAGCCGTCCGTCTCGAGAGACGATGGTGTAGCTTCTTAAGAGTCTATCTGCGCCGCCGAGAATGGTTGTGCAGTCCGACTCGGGAGTGACACGGTATCTGTCTCCTCCCGTGTTGAATCGACATCTTGCGATGACGCTGGAGTGTCCTCTCCAGTGAAGCTGAAGCTACAGAGCCTGGGCAGGGTGATATGGAGGGTCTGCTGTTGCCCATGCAGCAGACCCCCCCTCTCTTCGCAGCTGAAGGGTCCAAGGGAAAGACGGAGTCAATACAGCTTGGCTTCAGGTGCGCCGCAGGAGTTGCCGGTGTTGACTACAATGTCAAACCGCCTTAGGGACTCCAGCTCCGGATTTTCTGTCGGGGTTTACTCCCTTAGCCTTTCCCCTGAAGAGGTATGCCGCAAGGCAGCGGAGGTTTTTTGGAGTCAGAGTTTTCCTTCTCTGATGTGCCCTGACTGGAAGATCGAACCAGCGACACTTAGCTCGCAGGCCGACGCTCAATCCACTGAGCCAAACCAGCCAGGATAATATTTAATATACATGTATATTATAACACATAAACAAATAATTGTATTGTGCTATATAATTACATTTGCCTAAATATATAATTATATAATTCAACAATATGGTACAAACTTATATGCTATATATTACAATATAATATGGTATATATTATAATTATATCATTATATCAATATTTAACACCTAACAAGCTATTATCACCTTTAACATTTTATGTATAATTTTATTGACCTGCAACATATTGTTTTGTATAACAATAGATACCATTACATGTTAATAATAATTTTTTTTAATTTATTCACTTGAGAAAGAGATGTTGATTTGTTGTTTCGCTTATTTATGCATCCATTGGTTGATTCTTGTTTTGTATGTGCTCTGACTGGGGATTGAACTGAAACCTTGGTGTATCAAGATGATGCTCTAATCAACTGAGCTACCCAGCCAGGGGAATAATAATAATTTTAATAGATCCCTATATCAATCAGTTATCATATGGTAGGCTCTAGTTGGCTTCCTCATGGAATCTTCCTCATGACCCCATTAGGTGGGGACTATTCCAAATCAGCCCAGTTGATGGATGGGGAAACTAAGGCCCAGAGGCATGAAGTTGTCTTTCTGGCAGGAGGCCCAGGTATGTGTGACTTTCTGTGCTGGGCCTCCAGGCCCCATAGCTGCCTGTTTTAGGGAATTGTAGAGTCCCTTCACCCAAGCTCCCAGAAAGAAGCTGGTTACCCCTCTCAGAGCTCTCCTATTTACAAAGCCCAAGGTGTTCATCTGCATAAAGTGGTGGCCCAGCTGGTGACCCTCAGTGGCTCAGGTGGCTCATGGGAGAAGGGAAGGTTAGAACTCTAGGGGCAAGCCTGGCCCTGGGGAAGTGGGTTTTTGTTATAATTAGAAGGTTTTATGCAAATACAGATACAGTAAAGAAGAAAGGTTAAGAATCCTGGCTCTGGGCTCAAATCCCCAGCTCAGCCTCTGTGTGACCTGGGACAAGTCACTCCACCCTTCTGTGCTCATCTTTCCTTATCTTTAAAGTGGGCACTGTAAGAGTACTGACTTCACAATATTGTTGTAAGAGCTACATTATTTATTCTGGTTGTGACCTTAAAACTATAGATGGTGACTGGTGTAGCTCAGTGGATTGGGCGCTGGCCTGTGAACTGAAAGGTCACCAGTTTGAGTCCTGGTCAGGGCATATGCCCAGGTTGGGGACAGAGTTGAGGGCATGTGAGAGGCAACATCTCTTGCACACTAATGTTTCTTTTCCTCTCTTTCTCCCTCCCTCCCCCTCTTTCTAAAAATAAATAAATAAAATCTTTAAAAATATAAAAATAAAAATAAATATAAAGAAAGTATACATAGTAAGGACCACACACTTTTATTTCCTCCTCTAAACCATGTGAATAAGAGCAGGGTTGTTGTGAAAACTAACTGAGATGCAGTAAAAAGATCTTAGCTCAGGCCTGGAATACAACATTCACACAAAAGCCCTCTGTGATGGGTATTATTCCTGCCGCATCAGTTTTTATAATAATAATAATAATAATAATAACAACAACAATAAAAATAATAATAAAAACAATAATAGCAATACTTACATAACATTTACTATGCATTGGTTCTGTTTAAGTGCTGTAAATAGATGGTCTCACTTAACCCTTGCAGCAGCTCTGTGAGGTAGGTAATATTAATATCCTTTCTACCAGTTGGGGATTTGAGGCAAGAGGAGACTAAGTGACTTATCCAAGGTCACGAAAGGGAGTGGCAAAGGTGGGCCTCAGACCCGGACTATCTGGCTCAGAGACCTTGCTTTTAATCACTATGTATGCTGCTTTTTAAAGTCCGGAGACCTAGTGCACATCCCGGCTCTGCTGTATGACATCGAGCAGGGGCTCCCGGTTCAGAGACTCAATTTACTCTCTGTGAAATGGGAGAATGATGGCCCCTTTCTTACCTTGGATGTGAAGAGAAGGCAGCTACCTTCTAGACACTCACTCTGCGCCCCTCCTCACCCAACGCCTACCTCGGACCAAGGTTTGGGGTCTGTGGGCGGGGGTCCGTCAAAGGGGCGTAGCCCGAGTCGTCCTGGACCAATGAGAACTCGGGGGCGGGGATCTCCTGACAGCCCTGTCCAGCACGCGGGTCCTCCTCGCAGTTCCATCTGTCTCGCCCGTACCTCTGGCGTCCCCAGAGGTCTCCGACCCCAGCCCGCCCCCAGCCCGCGCCCTCCAGCCTGGATCCCCCTCCTGCTATTGCCCTCAGGCCTCGATATCATGGGTGACGGAGGAGAGGGAGAGGATGAGGTTCAGTTTCTGCGGACGGTGCGTATCTCTGTGTTAGATGTCTCTGGGGCTATCTCTCGGGTTACCCTGAGTTCTCTCTGTCTCCGAATGTTTCTGTCCTGATCGCTGGTGGTCTTTGAGACTCGAGGTTTCTTCCTTTGTCCCGCTGGGTGACTGTCACTCTGTCCTCAGTTTTTGTCTTTCTTCGTCCCCCCACCCCCGCTCTTTTCACCAGAGAATTTGCAGACTTTGGGACTCTTCTGATATTAGCAGTTTGTCCAGGAGAAGGGGGACCGCTAAGGGAGAAGCCCCCTTTCACTACCCTGGAAGCAGGCACTTGGTGGTTTTAATTCCTGAGCTTAATTTAGCCACCCCTCCTCCCCATAGCCTAGCCCTAATTCTCTTGCTCCAGACTGACCTATATAAATTCTTGGGAAGGGGGCTGGGTGGGCTGGAAGACCCAAATCTTTTGAACTTCCAACCCTTAAGGGTCTCTTGGGGGTCCCTCTGGTTCTGAATCTTCTTCCTTTCCCACCTTGGTTTTGGGGAGTAAGGTCAAATATGGCTGTTAACAGTCTCTGGGTGGTCTTCCCCTATAGGTCTTTTTAGGTTTTCTGTGTGTCTCTGCTTCCATGTCTCTGTCTCTGTCTTTGTTTTTTGGTTTCAGGCCTTCTGCCTTTGGCTCTGTTTTTCTAGCTCTGTCCCCATATCTCTGATCGCTGGCTGGGGGCAGGGATGAGAACTGGAACAACAGGTGTATCTCCCAGAATAGCCAGTTCTTCTGGGGCCTGGGCAGGGGACAGGGGACAGGGAGAGGGTGGGGGGAGGAGATGCCCATCTCAGAGTCCTTCCCACTTTTCCCTCCCAGAGGCTCAGCTGGATGTGGGGTGTGAGTATGGAAGGAGATGTTCTCTCTTTTGGGCCAGGTCTGCTGACCCTGCACTAGCCCCTCCCCACCCCCTCTGGGCTCTGGGAAATGCTGACACAGCATTCCAGCCCCAGAATAGGACCCTGGTTATACAGTCCAGTTTCCTGGGAGGGAGAAACAAACAGCTGGGGCTGGTAGTGAAGGATAGGAACAGCTGAGCATTCAGCCACGGGAGGAGGCCTGGCTTTACTCTAAACTCTTGCTCCAGCTCCAGTCTGTTAGCAGATGCCGTGGGTTGGTTGGGCCCTCCTCTCCTCTCGGGTCCTAATAAGACTATGGCCATGGCCATGAGCCCCTGAGCCACTCTGTGTCAGGCCCCGTGCCCAGGGCCTCGGCCTTCTGAGACATCTAATTATATCCTCACTGCCCTATCTTCTGAGGTAGGGCCCTATCTTTATCTCTCTGAGAGATTTGAGGGAAACATGAGTGGAACCACCTGCCCAAGGTCAAGACCAGTAAGTGTCATCTCTAGATGCCCTGAGGGCCAAACTCTCCTACTTTCACCAGAGGAAAACTAGGCTTAGATTTGCTAAAGTAAGCAGTGTTGGGTTCTAGAGGCCTGGCTCTGGCACCTCTTGGCCACAGACTGGGTATGCTTTCCTGAACTTTATTGAGGCTGTGTGGTATTTTGTTTTGTTTTGTTTTTTAGAGGATGTCAGTTTATTGATCACACATGATAATGGATGATACACAGGCTTCATTCCCATCTATAATTTTATCTGGTACCATAATTCAATTTAGATATATTGCATAGAATGTGCCAACAATCATTAATAACCAAATAAATTCCATGACTCTGCTTGGGTGACCCTTTTAATGGTGAACTCCAGGTCACAACACGTAACTGTCAATTCAACTACACCAGGGTTTCTAAAGACAATGGCTTCTGTGTCCAAGCAGGTTCTAATTAAATTTCAAATCTGTGGTGATTTTCTCTAATTTTTGAAACCCCATTCCACTAGTAAAAAATATGTTTTTATGTTGTAACCTGGTACATGCACATAATACACATGCATTATTATTATTTTTATCTCTACCTAAGGATGTGCTTATTGATTTTAGAGAGAAACATTGATGTGAGAGAGAAACATTGATAGGTTGCCTCATACACACCCCAACTGGGAGATAAACCCGAAACCTAGGCATGTGCGTAGGAATTAAGCCAGCAATCTTTGCTTTACAGGATGACATTGCAATTAACTGACCCACACTGGCCAGGGCCACACATACATTATTTAAAAACCAATTTTGTTGAGGTATAATTGAAATGCAATAATTGTACTCATTTTAGGTGTTATAGTTCAATGAGTTTAACAAACTGTACACAGTTATGTAACTACCATCATAATTAAGGCAGAATGTTTCCTTTAGCCCAGAAAATTCCTTCTTGCTCTTTGCAGTAATCACTGTCCATCTGCTTTATGTCACTATAGGTTCCACTAGTCATTCTAGTGTTTCATACACAGTATATGCTCATTTGTCTTGCTTCTTTTGCTAAGTGTAATTTTTTTTAATATTCATCCATGTAGCATGTATCAAAAGTTTATTTCTTTTTGGTGCTGAGTAGTATTTCCTTGTGTGAATATGGCACAATTTGTTTATCGGTTCACCTGCTGTTGGACATCAAGCTGCCTCCAATTCATGTTATGATGGACCAATTAGGTACATTAACACATACACACGCACACTCCCATTTTAACTGAAACAAGTTCCATAAAATGTAGGCAGCCCTTAGAACATGACAGGCATGTTGGTATTTTCTGTTCTTGCTCTACTTATTTCCCTTCCTAAGCATGGAGGCCATTGACTCCTAAACTCATTTCATTTCCCTTTGATGGGTGGTGGTCTCTAGCTCAGAACCTCCTGAGGGTTAGTTAATGGTCCAGATTCCCTGCTCAGGCAGAGCCACTGAATCAAGTTCTTGTTATTGGGTGCGTGAGGGGGTGGGGTGGGGGCTGGGGCAGCAAGGAAGCTGCATTTTAAGCAGGCCGCTCCCCTTCATACTGATGCAGGAAAAATTAGAGGATCATTGGTGTAGTGATTAGGCCCCCTGTCTCTGGTTCACATTTTGGTTTTGCCATTTACTGGCTTCTTAACTTTGGGCAAGTGATTTTTCTTTTTCTCTCTTTTTCAATTTTCTAATCTGAAAAATGGGGACAGTGCTTCCTTCATCAGGAAATATACTAAAATTAACAATGGGGACAAAAAGTCCCCATAAGGATTCAAGGGGTCCATGCAGATAGCTCTCTGAGCTCATCTCTTCCAACTCTCCCCTTGCACCTGCCACCCCCATCATCCTATCTCCCTTGCTCTTCCTCAACACCCTTGGGTTCCTTAAGCCACAGGCCTTTGCACAGGCTGCCTCTTCTTCCCCCAGAGATGATGATCAGGACTGATTCCTTCTCATTATTTGGATAAGGATTACAGTTTGGGGTGAAGTGTTAGCTCAGCTCAAATGTCACCTCCTTGGAGAGGCCGTCACTTCATCCCCTCACTGATGTCATCCCTACCCCCAAAACCACTCTCTTTCATCACTCTTGGAGGGGGGGTGGTTCCAGTACACTTATCACTGACATTAAAATTATGAACCTATTCACCTATTTATTCCGTCTCTCCCAGAGGATATCAGCTCCATGAGGACAGGGTTCTGTCTGCTTTATTTGTTGTTCTATATGCAGCTTCTAGATCAGTGTCTGGAAATAGTAGATGCTCAATAGTTGTCTGTCAGATGAATGTAAAGCCCTGAGCACAAGGCCTAGCAGACAGTAATGCTTAGTGAATGCAAGCTATATGATTTCTATGAATACACATGTGCCAGGATGTTGCAGTTGAGGATTACAGGACAGAAAAGTCGTGGGACCTCCTGTGAACAGGTCCACCCTCCCTCCCTGCCCCCAGGCTGGATAGATTGACTGAGGGCAGCCTGTGTGGGTCAAAGCCCAGGACTGAAACATGTTTGTGTGAAACGCTGGAAGGGCTGGAGGCTGTGCGACCTCAGGCAAGACGCCTAAACTCCTTGAATCTGTTTCCTCAGCGGCAAGATGGAATAACCACTCACTGCCTTTCTCAGCAGTTAAAAGCTTGGTGTCCATCAATTTTGGTTGAGACCTCTATTAGTAAAAACAGTGAGCACTCCCTTTCTACATTTATACTAGTTATAGTAGCATAAATGTAGATATGAGCTACTATAGTCATGTGTTAAGAGGTGGTCTAGTGTTCTAAGAGTGTGGCATACAGAGCCAAGGGCTGGGAGCAACTACCAGCTATGCCAAACGACAGCTGTGCTACTTCACCTCTCTGGGCCTCCATTTCCACAGGCTCACACAGTAGGACTTACCTCAAGGGTTGCTGTGAGTATTTAATGGGTTAATACATGTTAAGTTCTTTGAATGGGACCCAGCATATAGAAAATGCTTCTATTTTACTCAGAATTTTAATTTATACTCTTGAAGTCGTTTCAAACTTAGAGAAAAGTAGCAATGTTAGTTCAAAGAACTCCCATATGGCCTTCAGTCATTTTTTCCAAATGTGAAGATTTGGCACTTTCTCTCTCTCTCTCTCTCTCTCTCTCTCTCTCTCTCTCTCTCTCTCTCTCTCTCTCTCTCTCTCTCCATATTCTTCCCCTGAACTGTTTTAGACTAAGTTGTGAACATGATACACTTAACCCCTAAATACTTCAGTATTTGTTTCCTAAAAATCAGGAAAATGAATATTGTGATGACAGCATTATCTAATTCATAGACCTTATTCAGCTTTGGCCAGTTGCTGCAACACTGTCTTTTGTGGCATTTCCCCTCCAATGAGGATCCAGTCCAGGTTCTGGCATCACATTCCAGTGTCATTAGAAAGCACTTCTTAAATGATAGCTATTATTATTATTTTTAAAGATTTTATTTATTTATATACTTTTTAGAGACAGTGGAAGGGAGGGAGAAAGAGGGAGAGGAACATCGATTTCGTTCTGCTGCCTCTTACACACTTCAACTGGAGACCTGGCCTGCAACCCAGGCATGTGCCCTGACTGGGAATCGAACCAGTAACCTTTTGGTTTGCAGGTCAGCTCTCAATCCACTGAGCCACATCAGCCAGGGCATGATAGCTATTATCAAGAAAATACACAAAAGTGAAGTTACAGAAGGCTGAGCTTAAAAGCCATTGAACTTCCTATGGTTCACCTTGAGGACTCCACCTGGGAGGCCTCTGGAGCCAGCTAGAGTATGGTTCAAATCCCAGCTCCTCCGTTTATTAGTGGTGCAGCCTTGGACAAACCATGCTCCCTCTTTGAGCCTCAGTTTCCCCATTTTATTTTTTAATTTTTATTTTTTAATTTACTTATTTGTTTATTTCATTTTTAGAGAGAGGGGAAAGCAGAAAGAGAGGGAGAGAAACATCACTGTGTGGTTGCCTCTCACTTGCGCCCCCAACTGGGGACCTGACGTGCTACCTAGTCATGTGCCCTGACTGGGAATCGAACCAGCGACGCTTGGCTCTCCGGCCGACGCTCAATCCACTGAGCCACAGCAGCCAGGGCTAGTTTCTCCATTTTAAAATGGGATGACACTGGCTCTTATTTCATGGGGATGTTAGAAGTATGCAGAGTGTTCAGCATGGGCACCTACTTGATAAATTGCAAGGGTGGGTATCTCTTTCAATGGGAACAAGGGAAGGGTGAATGGCCAAGGTACGCTGTGTCTGTGGGATGTGGGTGGGTGCCATGGAGCCCTGACCACTCTGTCCCATTCCCAGGACGATGAGGTGGTCCTACAGTGCAGCGCCACCGTGCTCAAGGAGCAGCTCAAGCTCTGTCTGGCAGCCGAGGGCTTTGGCAATCGCCTCTGCTTCCTGGAGCCCACCAGCAATGCCCAGGTTAGCACCGGAGGGAGGGCAGGGGCTAGGGGAAGAGGGGGTCTGAAGGGGCACAGAATCTGGGGTCCAAAGAAGAGTGGTCCAGAAGTCTGCAGAGGGGTGCTGATAAGAGAGAAAATAGGAGAGGGGTAAAAAAAAAAGAGAGAGAGAGAAAGAGAGAGAGAAAATAGGGGACTAAGATGAAAAGGGGGTTATGGTTCTTTGGAGGTAGATGTGTGAGGGGCCAGAAGGCCTTGGATCCAAGGTGATGGGGAATGGACTGTCAGGGAGATGCTATCAGGGGACCAAGTAGGGAGGGGTTGAAGGCTGAGAGGGGAGGGAGCCTGGGGTCTGAGGATGAGGTAAACTCAGGGTCTTAGAGAAGAGGTGACCTGGGGGATGAGAGGGGTAGGTGGGGAAAGGGAGGGGAAATGGTATTTGATGGGGAGAAGGGCTGGGGTCTGCAGGTGGACGAGAGCCTTGGGTCCAAAGGAGAAGGTATGCAGGAGACTGAGGTGACAAGTGGGAGACTGAGGGGGGTGTTTAAGGTTGCCCTCCTGTGACTTTGAAGCAGTGTCCAGTGTCCAAGATGGGAGGCAGGAACTGGGCTGCACTGGTGACCAGGTGGTGGGGCTCCCTCTGGGTTTGGAGAGATTTGAGTTACCTGCGGGGGAAGTAGAGGAGTCTCCTGGGTGCAAGTGTCTGAGGGTAGAGGCGCAGGCTGAGGTGTCCTCTGAGATGAGGTGGGGTATGGGGTGCCTGAGCAGAAGGGTAGTGTGGAAGCTTCTGTGAGGTTTGGCTGGGGTTCAGGTGTTTGAGGGGGGAGGGCAGCAGAGGTGTTTTCTGTGGTATTGGGGAGGAGGATTCAGGGTACCTGAAGCAGGTGGCAGAGAGCAAGGCTTCTTGGGGGGTTGAGATCAAGTCTGGGTCTCCAAGGTGTGTGAGTATTTAGACTAGGGGCAGGGGATGTGCCAGGTCTTTGGGCCCTCAGGCCCTCCACTCACATCTCACTCCCCCACCCAGAATGTGCCCCCCGATCTGGCCATCTGTTGCTTTGTCCTGGAGCAGTCCCTGTCTGTCCGAGCCCTGCAGGAGATGCTGGCCAACACTGTGGAGGCCGGCGTGGAGGTGAGGCTCCCACACCAGCCAGGTGGATGGCCAGGGTGGGTGGGAGGACCTGGGCATCATTTACCATCTGCTCTTCTTCCTCTCTCTGCCCCACCCCCACAGGCTCTCAATTTGGATAAGTGGGTAGGTCTGGCCTTGGGTGTCACTTTCTTTCTGACCCTAGGCCTGCCTCTTGGGCTCACAGCCTGCATATGGGGCTGGGGGGAATCTCTCCCACCCCACCTGTCAGGGCTGTGGAGCCCAGAACAGGCCAGGAAGGAAGGAAGGAAGTGATGGGGGGCTCCTGAGCCCCTGTCCTCTGCTTACTCCTTCTTCCTCTTTCCCATTCTTTTCCTGACCTTGATCCCATCTCTTCTCCGCATGGGACCTCTCCCCTCACCTCCCTTATCCCAAGTGTGAGTCCCCTCCAGTCTTCCATGTGATCATATGGCCCCATCACATGGCCCCCACAGAGCATGGTCATGTGGGGGCTGGGATGGAAGGCCTGGTGCTATCGAGTGAACAGGTGTCACCTCTCAAGAGGGCATATGTGGCAGCACAGGGAATGTCTCTATGAGTGATGTTAAAATCTTTGACAACTTGTAGGACTGTCCCAGTGCACACCAGCTGCAGCTCAGCTGAGATGTGACATGTTAGAGCAGGAGGGGCTGAGGTCGGTGGAACATGAGATACTGGGGCTTCACCGAGTGTCCTTGTACCTAGAGGAGGGGTCCAACCTCCCTGAGTGAGTCTGGGGCCAAGTGAACAAGGTGAAAGGGGGAGGGACAGAGTGGGCTTTGGGAATATAAAAGAGCCCATCCACAGGCTTCTCAGAAACTGAGGCAGAGACTCTGTCGAGGGTCTAAGCTGAGGCTTCCTTGCATCCAGGCCTCAGCATGGTATTTTATGGGGATCTTAATCCCACCTGGGATAGGCCAGATGTATTGGGTGTCTGTTCTCACTCTGTGCCCCCCCTCACAGTCATCCCAGGGCGGGGGACACAGAACACTCCTGTATGGCCATGCCATCCTGCTCCGGCACGCACACAGCAGCATGGTGAGTGCATCAGCGAGGCGGCACAGGCAGGGGCAGGGGGCAGGGAGGGCAGTGCCTACCAGGAAGAGGCTGATCCCTGCCCTGTCACCCTAGTACCTGAGCTGCCTCACCACCTCCCGCTCTATGACTGACAAGCTGGCCTTCGACGTGGGATTGCAGGAGGATGCAACAGGTGCAGAAGCTGGGGGGGAAAGGCGTGACAGGGAGGTCTGCAGAACTGCTGGGGCAGGCATGGGAATGCTCTGGGGTGCAAATGGACACATTTGGATGGGGAGTCTTGGGCAAGCATGAGGGAATTGTAGGCAGAGTGTCTGAGGGCAGGAATAGGAAACTGTGAAGCAGAGCTGGTAGCAGCAGTAGGAGAAGTTTGGGCAGAAGGCTTGGGAGGCTCAGGAAGAGAAGGCCACGGCAGCCATCATCCTGAGAGCCCTGCCCCACAGGAGAGGCCTGTTGGTGGACGATGCACCCAGCCTCCAAGCAGAGGTCCGAAGGAGAAAAGGTCCGCGTTGGGGATGACCTCATCCTCGTTAGTGTCTCCTCTGAGCGCTACCTGGTGAGTAGTTCCACCTCTGTCATGGCTGCTACTGTTCCCAGGGCTGGAGGCACAGGGTGCCTGCTCCATCTCCTTATCACTGGTTAGCCTGATCTCTGGCCCCAATGTCCTGATTCCCAATTTCCAGTTTCCTGACCTTTGACACCCAATTCCTGGCTTCTGACACTCCATCTCCTGACTTGATCCTGGTTTGCTGACCTATGAGCTCTAATTTTCTGTCATCCATCTGCCTATTTCTTGGCTTCCACCCCTGTTTTTTTGGCCTCTGCCTCTGGAACTATTGTCCCCACCATCGTCTCTTACCACCACCTCCTGGTTGCCCCTAGCACCTGTCAACGGCCAGTGGGGAACTCCAAGTTGATGCCTCCTTCATGCAGACACTGTGGAACATGAATCCCATCTCCTCTGGCTGTGAAGAGGGTGAGGGCCCCATAATTCCAGCCCCTAAACTGAGACTACCAATATAGACTTCCCACATTGCCCCTTAGACATGACCTCAGACCCCAAACTATGACCCTCACACTTAAATCTCCAACTGACCCCAAACTCAGAATTCAGTATCAGACTCCCAAACTCAGGTCCCCAAAGCTTACATGCTAAACTCAGGTCCTGAAGACAAGATCCCTAAACTCAGATCCAAGCTTAGAACATCAGATTTGGAGCTTAGTCTTAAACCTAAGCTTCATACAACAAGCACAGACAGTAACTTCAGCTCCAAACCCAGACCCCCAAGCTCAAACCCTGATTCCCAAACCAAAACCCCTACTTCAGAATCCAAATCTCAGCCAACCAACCTCATACCACCACCTTTAACCTCATATCTCCAAAATCATCTCCCAGATTCAGACCCCCATGCTAGGACCCGAAAGCATGGCCCCAAACTTTGACTCACACCTCAAACCTCAGAGCCCTAAGCCAGACCCAAGCTGAGATTCCAAGCACAGATCCCAAAACTCAGGCTTGGATTTCAGAACCACCAACTTTGACTAGCAAAGCTCAGAGCTCTTCAAACTCAGACCCCAGAGTCAGACTTCCAAACCATAAACCTCAGACCCCAAACCTCAGCTACCAGTCTCAGACCTTGAAACCACACTAAAAATTCAGATCCCAACTTCAGAGCCACACATGTACCTCTAGATCCAAACCCCAAGTCAAGCCCTGGAATTCAGACTCTGTATCAGGGAACATGAGACCCAAACCTCTAACTCCAACCTCCAATATCCAAACTCAGACCCACACACCCTCCAACCTCAGCTCTGCACACCCAGAACCCCAAACTTAATCCCCAACCTCAGACCCAAAATCTCATGCCCCACTTCAGGCCTCAGACTTGGTCTAATTCTCAGACTACAATTCATGCCTTGAAACTCATACCTCTAACTGCTAACCCCTGAGCCAGCCCCTAGCCCCCGCCCCCAGGAGTGAGGCAGGTCCCCGGACCCCACTTTGGCTCCTGGTGTTGTCTGGGGCTCCAGTCCCACAGGGATCATCTTTTCTTGCTCTTCTCCAGGCTATGTGACCGGGGGCCATGTCCTCCGCCTCTTTCACGGACACATGGATGAGTGTCTGACCATTTCCCCCGCTGACAGTGATGACCAGCGCAGGTCTGGGTGTGGGACAGGAGGGTGTGGGGTCTCAGGGTGGGGGCAGGGGGGTAACACAAAAGTTGGCTGGGGAGGCTGGGGCCCTATAGGCGAGTTAAGGGTCAGATTTGGAGGGACTGGAGACTAAACCCCTTACCTCACTCTCTCCTGTGTCCCTAGACTTGTCCACTATGAAGGTGGAGCTGTGTGCACCCACGCCCGCTCCCTCTGGAGACTGGAGCCTCTGAGAATCAGGTAGGGTCATTGGGGTTGAGCTGGGGGAGGGGAAAGAGCTGGGGGGGGTGCCTGGGAGGGAAGAGAGGGTCTTGAAGAAAACTCAGGAAGAGACTGGAGGGTTTTGAAGGGAAATCTGAGGAGCCCAAGATAGCCATGAGGTCCTCAGGGTCCTAGAATCCTGGAGGAAAAGGAGGTCTTGGGGGTTGGTGGAGGGCTCCTGAGGGAGAGATCAGGGGGTCATGAGTGAAAATGTGGGGAGTGGAGAGAGATAAAGCGATGGGTCTGGGAAAACTGGGTGCACTAGACACATCTGGGGAGCCTGGAGGAAGCTGTGGGAGCCTAAGAGAGGATTAAGGTTCATGAGCAAGGACTGGGGGAATCCTCTGACCCCCGTGCCTTCACCCTCCACAGCTGGAGCGGGAGCCATCTGCGCTGGGGCCAGCCCCTTCGCATCCGCCATGTCACCACGGGACGGTACTTGGCGCTCACTGAGGACCAGGGTCTGGTGATGGTTGATGCCAGCAAGGCTCACACCAAGGCCACTTCCTTTTGCTTCCGCATCTCCAAGGTTGGTGGTGTCAGAGTGCCCTCTCTCACTTGGAGCCCCAAATCCCACCTCAGCCCCAACTCTGCTGTCTCTCATTGGAGTTCTGCTGTTAACTGCACAGCAAAGAAGCATGACCTCTGTCCCCTGCCCCTGCAGGAAAAGCTGGATGTGGCCCCCAAGCGGGACGTGGAAGGGATGGGCCCCCCTGAGATCAAGTATGGGGAGTCGCTGTGCTTTGTGCAACACGTGGCCTCGGGCCTGTGGATCACCTATGCTGCCCCAGACCCCAAGGCCCTACGGCTCGGCGTGCTCAAGAAGAAGGTGGGCACCTGGCAGCAGGAGGAAGGGGACTGTGGACTGTTCATACTTGAGACCTCAGGAGTTTCAGGATGGGACTGAGAGAAAGATGCAGGCTGAGAGAAAAACTGAGATTGAGAAAGGCAGGAAAAAAGAAAGAGGAATAGATATTGTTAATATATATGGAGAAGAAGAGAGGGAGAAATATAGACAGAGAAAGGCAGAAACAAAAAGATATGGAGAAAGAAAAATAGAGAAAGATAGAGACAGACAGAGATGAAAAAGACAGAGTGACTAGCAGACTGAGAATAACATTCAACAAATTAATGAGTACCCAAGTTGTTTTGGATGTGTTTGTGGAAAAACAGGCCACCTATGCAGACCTGTTCCCTGACCTCCCAGTGCTCAGAAATAAACTGCCTTTAACAAAGTACATAGTTTTAACTGAAGAGTGGGAAAGTTACTTCTGATGGAGGGAAGAACATGTGCAAAGGCCCTGAGGTTGAAATGAGGTTGGTTTGTTGCAATAATAGAAAGAAAATCCAGTTTGGCTGGAGTTGAATGAGGGAGGGGCAAGTAGAGGGGCAAGATGAGGACAGAGAGAGGATGCCTTTACCTTGCATGAGATGGAACCACAGAGTGTTTTGAGCAGGCCAGGGAAGTGACCTGATTCATGAGGTTCCTCAGCTGCTTTTGGGAATAGACAAGGTGCATGTTTGTGTGTGGGGTGGGGTGGGGGGGTGTGCAGAACTGGAGTAGAAAGACCAGGGAGGAGATTGCTGGGAGGATACAGGTGGTAGCCGACAGAGGAAAAAACCAGAGGGAGGACTGTGGAGTGTGGAAACATGGCGGATTCTGGTTATATTTTGAGGATGGAGCCAACAGGATTTTCCGACAGATTGGATATCAGAGGGAGAGAGACAGGGTTTGGGGATGATGCCATGGTTTTTACCCTGAGCAACTGAAAAGATGGAAGTGCCATTAACCAAGTTGCAGACAGTCAAGTGTCAGTTCAGGCCATGAGTGGTGTAGCTCAGTGGGCTGGACGTCATCCTGCAAAACAAAAGATCGCCAGTTTGATTTCCAGTCAGAGCACATGCCTGTGTTGTGGGCCAGGTACTCAGCTGGAGGCATAAAAGAGGCAACCAGTTGATGTTTCTCTCACATGTTGGTGTTTCTTTCCCTCTCTTTTCTCCTTCTCTTCCCTTCTCTCTAAAAATAAGTAAATAAATGAAATCTTTAAAGTGTCAGCTCAGAAGGACAGGGATCTAAAGTTTGACCCCCAAAGTCTATAACAGAGTGAATGAGTGAGAAGACTAGGGAGGCATCTGTTTGAGGGGAAAAAAATCATACACACACACACACACACACACACACACACACAAACAAGGCTTGTCATTGGAAACATGAGCAGAGGATGATATTTACAGCCATGGGACTAGATGAGGTTTGGGGAGGTCAGCTCAGGGGAAAGCCAGTATTGTAATGGCCTTAATCACAGAGGGTGTCAGGCATTCTGTCTGAGACATGCTAGATTTGGGGTGCTGTTACAGTACTCTGATGGGGGAATTTTAACTCATTACTAGATGCAGGTGGAGACGATCTGGCCTGGAGACAGACAAGGTAGGAGAGAGGCACAGAGGGAGAGACAGAGACAGAGAAAGAGAGGCAAGGAAAATGAGAAAAACGTGTGCAATAGAGCTGAGAGACATAAGGGGAGACAGAGACTCGGAGTTGCACAGAAACAAAGAGGGACAGAGACAGAGAAAGACACAGAGACAGAGATGAAAGGGAAAAGACAGAGTCAAAGTCAGAGTCAGATGAAGAGGGATAGGAGGCGGGGAAGACAGGCAGAGAGATTTGGTGGAGACAAAATGCAGCTTTGGGGCTAGTGCCTGGGGGGCATGGCCTCCTCCTGACTTCTCTGTCCCTCCGCTGCCAGGCCATGTTGCACCAGGAAGGCCACATGGATGATGCACTGTCACTGACCCGCTGCCAGCAGGAGGAGTCCCAGGCTGCCCGCATGATCTACAGCACTGCTGGCCTATACAACCAGTTCATTAAGTGAGCAACCTGCCCACTCTGCCGGTGTCAGACCACACTGCAGAGCCCCGGTCACACCTGCACTCCCATGTTCCTGGCGTTCAGACACCTGAACCCATTAATCTACCTCTGACAGCCACAGCCCTGCTAACACACCCATGACCACTAACCTCTGAACTCTTGCCCTTTATACTTGACCCCTAATTTGACCTCGCATCCCTGATCACTACCTTTTACCCGTGACACCCAGACCCTTGACCCTGGACCACCCCAGCCCTGACTCCTGCTCCCACTACCCCTGTGCCTACGCAGGCGCGAGTCCTAGTTCCAGCTCTGCGCTTGGCCATGTGCGACCTCAGGCCAATGCCCTTGTCGCCCTGCGTCTGTCTCCCTCTCTGTTAAATAGAGTGCCTCTGGGAATCCTGCGGGAACGGGGTGGTGGGGGTTGGGACTCGCGAGCGCTTCACCTGCAGTCAGCGCGCTTCGGCGCCTGGCTGATAAGTGCGCGATCTCCACAGGGGCCTGGACAGCTTCAGCGGGAAGCCGCGGGGCTCGGGGCCGCCCGCCGGCACAGCGCTGCCCATCGAGGGCGTCATCTTGAGCCTGCAGGACCTCATCGGCTACTTCGAGCCGCCCTCCGAGGAGCTGCAGCATGAGGAGAAGCAGAGCAAGCTGCGCAGCCTACGTAACCGGCAGAGCCTTTTCCAGGAGGAGGTGGGGCCACGCGGGGAGGGGCGGGGTCTGGGTTCAGGGGGCGGGGCCTGAGGAGGGTGGAGAAGCAGAGGCGGGCGAGCGGGCGGAGGCGGTGGAGAAGCCCGAGGAAGGACCGGAGACTGTGTCAACAGGCAGGGAGGCGGGCCGTGCGTGGGGCATTCGCAAAGGGTCGGGGCCTTGCGGGGCAGCGGGATTGCATGGGTGGGCGGAGTCTTGAGGGGCAGGGCCTCTGGCGGAGCAGGGGCGGGGCCAGTGAGAGTGAGTGGAAACCCGAGCAGTGAGGGGGGCCGGCCTTATTCCCTCACCTGGGAAGAGGGGCCGGATCGTTAGTGAAGTTTAGGGCGGAAAACTAGACCAGAGAAGTCAGGATGAGCCCCAAGAGGCTGCCGGGCTCAGGGAGGTATCTGGGGGTGGGGGTGTGGGGGGGTGATGCCTCCAGGGTGAGAGGACAGAACCAGAGTGGGCATCGTGGTGGGGGCAGGGTGAGAGGTGGTTCTTCGGGAGACTGGGAGGGCATTGCAGGGAGGGACCTCACCTGGGGTCCAGGCTAGGAGTTTGTGTGTTATGAGAGCACGAAGGGAAGAGATGTGGGGTCTAAGTGGGAAGGGATGAGAGGAGTTGAAGGAGGGGGCTGGACAAAGGTCATGGGTGGGGGCGTCTGATGTCTCATGGGTGATGGGGGTGCATGCTCATTCAGAGGCTTCCAGCTTGGTCCACTTCCTCTCCAGGGACTCCCAGTCTGATGGGGAGGCAGCCCTAGAAATGGTAATAGTGACAATAACAAAACTTACTTATGGAGTAGAGTTAGTATATGCAAAGTGCTTAAAACAGTGCCAGTATATAGTAGATGTTATATAAGTATTAGTGGTTATTGCTACCTTGAGTTTAGTCCTTACTATGTGTTAAGAGGGCTATGTACACGACATCCTCTGATAACCCCATGAGGGGCTCTAATCCCCATATTACAGATGGGTCACTGAAGCTCAACAAATATGGTAGGGGACATGGCTGTCAAAAAACCAGACAGAAATTTCTTTCCTTATGGAGTTGACATGGTGGGGGATAGGTGATCAATTAAATAAGAAAATTATATGGTGCTAAGGAGAAAAATAAAAGCAGGGCAGCAGTGGGGAGTGCTGGGAGTGTTGCCATTTAAAATAGAATGCTCAAGGAGGGCAATCTGAATGAAGAGAGGGGGCAATGTGCACAACTTGGGGAGGAATAAAGAGAAGACAGGGGAAAGCAAGTGCCCAGCCAGGCCATGAGGTGGGAATGTGCTTGGCAAGTTCCAGAATAGCGAGGAGGAGGAGAGGGCAGTGGGAGCGGGGGAAGACTGGGTGGAGATAGGGGAAGGGAGGTGACAAGGGCCAGGCCATGGTGAAGACTTTGGCTTTTGGGAGCCGTAGGAGGCTCAATTCTTCTAAAGTCACAACTAATTCGTCACTCCAATCTGGTTACGCTCTGAACCACAATGCAGCCTCTCTTCCTAGTGATATGGGCCCCAAGATATAGACACAATACTTGTCATATCAGCACTATTTGTAACAGTCCAAAACTAGAAACAGCCCAAATGTCCACCACCACTAAAATGGATCCACAAATGTGTCACATCTATTAAATGTATAGGAATACACTCAGCAATGAAAAGAAACAAACTATAGCCAGATTCAACAGTGTTCTTGGACCTTAAACAATAATGTTGAGCAAAAGAATCCATGTACAAAAGAATAGTTGTTGTATATCTCAAGTTCAAATACAGGCAAAAGTCAATTTGAAAATTAAGGAAAGGATTTTCATAAAAGTCAGGATGACAGTTTATCCCCAGCAGAGAAGGTTGTGTAATCAGCACGGGCATCCAGGTGACTACTGGGTGGCTGGCAATGTTCTCTTTCTTGATCTGGGTCATCCCCCCCGCCCAATAGGTGTTCTTGATATTGGTTTGGTAAACCATATAATTTGATTTTTGCTATTCACAGATTCTGTATTTGCAATTTGCCGACTTTCTGAAGTTTATTTGTGTAACACCAAATCAATATGAGAGCACATTTGTCGCCATGTATAGAGTGGCAAAAAATTTGAGTCATCTGCCACACATGTTGCCAGTTGAGGTTGAATAAGGTGACACTCCACTTTCGTGTTTCAGCTCTTATATTGTAAATAAGTGTCCTTTTGTGTATTTAGTGCCACATTTTTCGCACTTTTTGTTGATTTTGCTGTTTAAAATGGCCCCCTAAGTGTAGTATTGAAGTGCTGTCTAATGTTCCTAAGCACCAGGAATCTGTGAGTTGCCTTACTGAGGAAATATGTTAGATAAGCTTCCTCTGGGTATGAGTTATAGTGCTGTCTGCTGTGAGTTTAATGTTAATGAATCAACAATATATATTAAATCAGTGTCTGTAAACAAAAATGCACATAAAACAAGAGTTTGTATTAGCCGATGACACTGTTGTCACCAGACACTCAGAGGAACTTCCTGTGTTTCCCCTGAGAGTAATGGTTCTGGATTCGCTCAGTGTTCACAGGGAGAGAAACCAAAAAATCTTTCAATGGTTGGTGTGGAGAGTGAACTGGGCCAACTGGGACCAGGGGTGGGGTGCTTGGAAGTGGAAAGCATGGAAAGAAAGCTGTGGGAAAGAGAAGCACAAATTCTGTCCTAATTTACTAAGGCTATATTATGTTGGGGAAAGAGGCATAGAGGAGAACTGATCTGCAACGCCAAGGAGAGGAGGGTGATGAGTGAAGGGGGACATGAAGTTAATGGTGCTGGTTTAGATCTGGGAACTCACAGTCACTAGTTGTCAAAGGCATGGGAATTAGTAAATCCAAGAAAGGCAAGAACAGGAGGACTTGGAACTCCTGTGGTGACCCCCTTGTTCTCCCCACCTCAGGGTATGCTGTCTCTGGTCCTGAATTGTATTGATCGCCTAAATGTCTACACCACTGCTGCTCACTTTGCTGAGTTTGCTGGGGAAGAGGCAGCCGAGTCCTGGAAAGAGATTGTAAACCTGCTCTATGAACTCCTGGGTAAAGAGGCCTAGTCCTGACTTCCCTTAGAGCTCTCCAGGTCCCCAGTACTGTTCGGTCTGACCCATCTCTCCACCCTCAGCTTCTCTGATACGTGGCAATCGTACCAACTGTGCTCTCTTCTCCACCAACTTGGATTGGTTGGTCAGCAAGCTGGACAGGCTGGAAGCCTCATCTGGTAGGAGAGCCCGTGGGAGAGGACAGGGGTTTGGGGAAGGGAGGGCCACAGCCTCCTCACCTCTCACTCTGCTAACCATGCAGGAATCCTGGAGGTGCTGTACTGTGTCCTGATTGAGAGTCCGGAGGTCCTAAACATCATCCAAGAGAACCACATCAAGTCCATCATCTCCCTCCTAGACAAGCATGGGAGGAACCACAAGGTCCTCCCTCACCCCTAACTTTTCATCCCCTTAACTCCGAACCCTGACCCCACTGCCCCAGAACTCTCCACTCCCCGCACTCACCTCCCCCATCTTATCTCTCACCTGGAATCCTCTTCCATGTGCTTCCATCTTAGCACAAGGTCTCTAACTCATGGTTCTTAAATAAATTCTGGGCCATAGATGTGCTTCAATAGATCTCTGAAATATTATCTGTTAATTTTTTATAATTTTCCAAGTTTATAATCTTTGGTGGGTGCATATACACTTTCCACTTTGCCACAGATCCTACCAGTTCCTGCTGCATTATTTCTAACCACTTCACAGATTTACATTATCCACTGACTTCTGAAGACGCTATTGCAATTCCCGCTAATCTCAAATCTCATTCTGACCCCTGTGCTCTCTCACTGATCTGATCCTTTCACTCTTCTCCCAACCTCTGACCTCTAACCTCTTACTTCAGTCTCTCATTTCTTACATTGCTAATGCTTTATCCCAACGCACATGGCCCCTACCCTCTCACATGATCTTTCTCTTTGACTCTTGACTGTTCTCTATTATCCCTGACCTCCCAATGTCTCCACCTACTCTCAGTCAAAATCCCCATCTCCTGTCCTAACTCACCATTCTTTACTTCTGGCTTCCCACCATGGCTTCCCCTGGTGTACTTACATCATGACCTCTGACCTTTACCTTTAGGTGCTGGATGTGCTGTGTTCCCTGTGTGTGTGTAATGGCGTGGCCGTGCGCTCCAACCAAGATCTCATTACGGAGAACTTGCTCCCTGGCCGTGAGCTTCTGCTGCAGACAAACCTCATCAACTATGTCACCAGGTCTGACCCCTAATACCTGACCCTAGCCTGACCTCACCCTGACTCAGAAACTTCACACCATATAGCTGTCCCTTCCTCCATCTCCCACCCTGGACCTAACAGCTGGTCCTCACAGATATCTGCTCTTGCCCCAGCTCACCTGGCTCGCCACTCTTGTCCTCTCTCCCTGCTCCTTTTCTGCCTCTGTCTTTACTTTCTCTCACTCTCTCTTTCTGTTTCTAGTTCTCCTCCTCCATCTGTTCTTCTGGTCTCTCCCATCTCTCTCTTTTCTATCTGTCTTTGGTGTTTCTGTTTCTGTCTCTGCTTTTTCTCTCCTTGTCTCTGTTTATTACTCTCTACCTTCATGGCTCTGCCTGTTTTCCTGTATATACATCTTTTTCTATCTGTCTCTCTTTCTCTGCCTCCTCCTCTGCAATAACCTGGGTCTCCTCTCCACCTCTCCCTCATCCCTCTCTCTTGTCCCATTTCTCCTGCAGCATCCGCCCCAACATCTTTGTGGGCCGAGCAGAGGGCTCCACACAGTACAGCAAATGGTACTTTGAAGTGATGGTGGATGAAGTGATTCCATTCCTGACAGCTCAGGCCACCCACCTGCGGGTGGGCTGGGCCCTCACTGAGGGCTACAGCCCTTACCCAGGGGGTGGCGAGGGCTGGGGTGGCAACGGGGTTGGTGATGACCTCTACTCCTACGGCTTTGATGGGCTGCATCTCTGGACAGGTATCTGGACAGGAAATGACCAACCCTGACCATTAATCCCAGAGTTTCCAAGCCTCTCACCACACACCTTAGGGTTTTTCAGATCCTGACCCCCAAAACAGTCCAGCTTTTGATCACTTACTTCTCCTTATCAAGACCCTAACCCTAGAGCTTCCAGAATCCTGTCTCTAATGTGTTCCTTCATAACCTCGAGAATTCTGATCCCAGAGGTTGTATGATCTGTCCCCACAAAACTGCCCAGATTATTATGACCTCTGAACTTTGACTTCTGACTCCAAAGAATTCAGAATTCTAACTCCAGAAGGATTTTAATTTCTGACCCCACAGCTCTCAGGGGAGCCTTGACCTCTGCCCCTGTTCCAGAGCTACAGGATCCTTTGTGGGAACACTTGACCTTAGGGTTTTCTGGATCTGGACCCCATAGGATCCTCTAATATCTGCCCTTTGTTTTTTGAAATCATTGCTCCCACTGGACCTCTAACTTCTGACCCCACCTTGGTGACCCTGGTGCAGGACATGTGGCACGCCCAGTGACTTCCCCAGGGCAGCACCTCCTGGCTGCAGAGGATGTGGTCAGCTGCTGCCTGGACCTCAGTGTTCCATCCATCTCCTTCCGCATCAATGGCTGCCCTGTGCAGGGCGTCTTCGAGGCCTTCAACCTCGATGGGCTCTTCTTCCCTGTCGTCAGCTTCTCAGCTGGTGTTAAGTAAGGAATTGCTCATGTTCCCTTACCAGTCCCCAGCCCTGAGGCTATCCTAGACAGCTTCCCAAAACACTCCATAGCCTCCTATGAGGCCAGGACCCAGCACTGACCTTCAGCACTGACTGGTCAGACCCCTATGTGAAGGTCCCAGTGACCTCTACATGACCCCAGACATTTTCAGTGTCCTCCCAATGACCTCAGCTTCTCCCCAACTTTGTGTTCTTACAATGACCTCCAAGTGCTCCCAAAATTTTACAATGACCTTCTAGAAACTTCAGACTCTCCTGTTGATCTCTTAAATTACCTCAGACTGCTCCAATGTCTCTATGCTATTCCAGTGACCTTCAAATGACTCCGGAATATGACAGTGATCTTCTAATGACTCCTAAACCTCCCAATAACCCCCTATGATCTTGGACTCTCCTAGTGACTCTATATCTTAAAAACTCCTCAGTGACTCTCGCATCTTTCAATGATCTTCTAATTGCTCTATAATCTCCCACTGACCCCTCAGTGACCTCATATATTTCAAAGACTTCTCAATAACTCAGTCTTTTCTCCGTGACCCCTGAGCTCTGTGAAGGACTTCTCAATCACTATCCAGTGGCAATTATGGTCATATCATAGGTACACCAGATCCTCAGTGACTCGCAGATGACTTTCTTGGCCTCCCAAAAAACCTTCCAATATCCCCAAATGCTCTGTTGACCTAGCTCCTCAAAAGGACCTTCCTGTGACCTTACATTAACTCCCAATGATGCCACACTTTCCTTCTTTGACTTTCCAATGATTCCCATTGACCTCAGGCATTCTTTTTGAACTTAGAATATCCTTTCTGACTCCTAAATGACCTTCATTGTCCTATGACTGCCCAATGACCTCAGGTCTCCTTAGAACCTTCCACCAATCCCATGATTGCTCCCTTATCCACACTCTCCCCTGTAAACTGCTCCACCACTGACCTCACTCTCCCATCCAGGGTACGGTTCCTCCTTGGTGGCCGACATGGCGAATTCAAGTTCCTCCCCCCACCTGGCTATGCCCCATGTCATGAGGCTGTGCTGCCCCGAGAGCGACTCCATCTGGGACCCATCAAGGAGTATAGGCGGGAGGGGCCTCGAGGGCCCCACCTGGTTGGCCCAAGCCGCTGCCTCTCACACACCGATTTTGTGCCCTGCCCTGTGGACACTGTCCAGGTAGTACCTGCCCTGCAGGGGTTTCCCAGTGATGCAGACTTCCTAGGAGTCAGGGAGGTGGGAAGCTGATCTGGAAGTTGGGATCCTTGTTGTTTAACAGAGAGAGAAACTGAAGCAGAGAGGAAGCAAAGAACTCTCTCAAGGCAGACTCCCAGTTTCAGGGAGCCCTCACTATAGCCCCCTAAGGAAAGGATATTACTACCCCCAATTTACAATTGAGGAATCAAGGCCCAGACAAGTTAAGCAACCTGTGCAAGTCACACAGCTTATTTGAACCCAAGCAGTGTGATTCCAAAGCCTGTGATCTTATCTGCCACAATTTGTTGGATGCCTCTTTATTCCAGGCTACTCCCACTACTCTGACCCCAACATGAACTCTCCACCTTCCCTCCAAGCACATCTCTATAGGAGGGGATTTAAGTCATGTTTGAGAGACTGACCATAAGGGTTTGGTTTTCAGTATGTCCCTGTGGGCTTGTGGCTTTACCTCTATGTGCCTCAGTTTCCTCATCTGAGAACAGGGGATAAGAATCAAACCTGCCTCATAGCATTGTTGTGAAGATTAGATGCATTAACATTTGCAAAATGCTTAGCACAGTCCTGAGTAAATAGTAAGTACTCAATATAGCTCCTGTTAGTAGCAGTAGTAAATAGTAGTAATATTATTTCAGTGATGAACTTGCCATCCCCCTCTAGCCAGGCCAGAGCCCTGGGCCTCCTCCTTGATGTCACCCTCCCCCACCCCCAGCCTGTATTCAGATTCAGAGGCTGTCCACTCAGCCTCCTGGACATTCCTCCACACCTCTCCTCTCCTCCCCATGGCCTGCCCTGGTTCAACCATCGTTATTGCCTGCCTGCAGAACAGCCATTTAAATAAACTATATAACACCTAATAGATTATGGAAGTGGATTTCACTAAATCCTTATGAAGTATTATGAGTTAAGCATTATTCAGATCTTCACTGTACAGAGAAAGAAAGACACTTACCCATTCACTCAGCTAACATTCCCCAAGCAGCTCCCCTGGGCCTGGCTCTGGGCCAGCCAGGCAGTCCTGGGCAAATGGCAGAGACTCAGGCAGCCCAGGTTCTGTTCTCATGGAGCTTCCAGGACGTGGGAGAGACAGACCCATTCCCAGATAATCCTTTAATTCTGATGATGTTAAGTCCTTACTATGCTGGTGTCAATCCTGGAGTCAGGGCGAGGTGATGGGGAGTAAGGCTTGGAGTAGCAGAAAAGGTCAGAAAAGCATGCTGGGGGACTGTCTCGACCTCACACGTGTTCTCTGGAAGAGGGGTCACAGTGCAAGCTGGAGGAAACTCGTGGACTTACGAATGTCTTCTGCCCCAGATTGTCCTGCCTCCCCATCTGGAGCGTATTCGGGAGAAGCTGGCAGAGAATATCCATGAACTTTGGGCTCTGACTCGCATTGAGCAGGGCTGGACCTATGGCCCGGTGAGGGACTGCCGGCAGCATCAGGCTGGACTTGCTGGGGAGGGTGTGCATGACTCATGGCCTTTAGGGCATGGGGTGAGGGGGTGTTCTTGGGTCTTCAGGGGCAGAACTGAGGATGGGAGGTCAGGGGTCAGAGTCTGGGAGTGTTGGGGGAAGGGAAGGTGAACCGAGAACTTGACCCTGGGGTTTCTCCAGGTTCGGGATGACAATAAGAGGCTGCACCCATGTCTTGTGAACTTCCACAGCCTACCAGAGCCTGAGAGGAATTACAACCTGCAGATGTCAGGGGAGACACTCAAGTGAGCAGGGTACCATGGAGCAGGGGCTGGGCCTGACTGCTGGTAGGGAGGAGAACAAGGAGAGACAAGGAAAGTGAGAGAGGAGAGAGACAGAGAGATGGTGAGAGAGAAAGACAGAAAGTGACAAAAGAGCCACAGAGAGAGGGAGGCAGGGCTTGTGAGACAGAAACTGACATAGGGCAAGAAAGAGAGATAAAGGCAGAAAGCAAGATGGTCAGTAAGAGAGAGAGATGCAGAAAGAGACAGAAAGAGGCAGACTGGAAAAAATGGGCACAGTCAAAGAAATTCAGAGACAGAAACAGGGAGAGACAGGAGTCAGAGACACAGAAACCAAGACAGAGAGAGGTGGGGACAAAGACACCAGGAAGCTGGGGAAAAGATATGAAGAGAGCTGGAGACCTGAGACAGAGGCAGCTGGGGCTGCGGGATAGGGACCAGGGCTGGGGGGCTGGGTGGGTGACCCCGTACCCCTGCCCCCTACCCCAGGACTCTGCTGGCACTGGGCTGCCATGTGGGCATGGCAGATGAGAAGGCAGAGGACAACCTGAAGAAGACAAAACTCCCCAAGACGTGAGTGTGGGTGGCTTGGGTCCCTTCTGGGGACTAGAGTGGGTGGCTGGAGTGGTTGAGGGATCCTGTGGGCAGGCTGGGGTTAGAGAAGAAAAGGCCATGGGTTATGGTGAAGGTCATAGGGTCAGGGGTGAGGTTCTGGGGCCAGTGGTGAGTATCTTGGGAGGTTTCAGGGTTGTGGAGTTAGGAGTTCCAGAGGGAGAGAGGGAGCTGGTTGGATCTCAAGGTCATGCTCTGCCATGGAGTCAGGAAAATGAGAGAGCAGAGGTTGTATCTCTAAGTTGAAGGCCAGGAATCAATGGAAAGAGGCAAGTTGGTGGAGTTGTAAAGGACCCTAAAATTATAGCTGAGAGGTTCTGGTGATAGAGGCCAGGGTTCAGAGGTCAAGAACTCCCAAGTTAGGAGTCTGCAGCCATAGGGTCCTGGTATAGAGGTGAGAGGTCAGAGCATTCCAGGGTCAGGGATGAGGCTCCCAGAATCATGATAAAGGAGTCACAGAAGCCAGGGTCAGTGAAATCAAAGGCCTTGCTTGGGTCACAGGATCCTGGGGTCAGAGGTCAGGTATCTCTGAGATTATTCAGGGAGTCATAGAACCCTGATGTCAGAGATCAAAGGTCAGAAATTCCCAGGTTCACACCGCTGGGATCCTGGGAACAAGGGTCAGTTCAGAAGCAGGGATACCACAGCACAGAGCACAGAGCTCCAACACACCCACAGGTATATGATGAACAATGGGTACAAGCCAGCGCCACTGGACCTGAGCCACGTGCGGCTGACGCCAGCACAGACAACACTGGTGGACCGGCTGGCAGAGAATGGGCACAACGTGTGGGCCCGAGACCGTGTGGCCCAGGGCTGGAGTTACAGTGCTGTGCAGGACATCCCCGCACGCCGAAACCCTCGCCTTGTGCCCTACCGCCTATTGGATGAGGCCACCAAGCGCAGCAACCGGGACAGCCTCTGCCAGGCCGTGCGCACCCTGCTGGGCTATGGCTACAACATTGAGCCACCTGACCAGGAGCCCAGTGAGTGCTGACTTCCAGACCCTGACCCGACCCCTGAACACTGAAGCAACCCAGCCCCTGAATGGGCTACAGCCACAACACTGAACCCCTCCCCCAAACCCTGACTCTTACTCTGACCCTAACCCTGAACCCGATCTTAACCACTGACCCTGACCTAACTCAGGTTCTGTGTGGGCTATGGCTACAATACTGAGCCACTGGACCAGGAGCCCAGTGAGCACTGACCCTGACCCCAGACTCCATCCATGACCCACAGCTATGACCCCTAATTCCTAACCTCTGGACTTTAACTACAACATGGAACCACCCAGTCAAGGTCTCAGAGAGCCTCTAACCTCTCCCACTAACTCGACCCCTAATACCAGCCTTGACCCCTAACCCTGGCTGTGGTCCCCAACCTTCAACTTCTCACCCCTTGGCCCCAACCCCAATTTCTATCTCCTCCCTCACCTCAACTCTGACTTCCTCTCTTTGATCCAGTTCTCAACACTTTATCCTAAAGATCGACCTTAATCTTGACCATGACTGACCCAACTTTCTCCCTCTATGTCTCAGTGTCTTCTCTGAGAGTTCTGACTGCTAAAGAAAATAGGGAAGGAGGCTCACTCAGTAGGCTCCTTCTACCTTTCTCTGACTAGTCTATGATTCCCCAATTCTTCTCTAACACCAAGAAATTCTCCCTTTCCCCTCAGCTTTATCTTCTCTGCTCTCTCCCACCAACCTGTATCTTTGGATCCACTCCCCACCCAGCCTCTTTGACTCTGCCTGGCCCCATTTTTAGGTCTGGTGGAGAGCCAGTCCCGTTGGGATCGGGTGCGCATCTTTCGGGCAGAGAAATCCTATGCAGTGCAGAGTGGCCGCTGGTACTTTGAGTTTGAGGCAGTCACCACAGGAGAGATGCGAGTGGGCTGGGCGAGGCCTGAGCTGCGACCTGACGTGGAGCTGGGAGCGGATGAGCTGGCCTATGTCTTCAATGGGCACCGCGTGAGTACTTCCCTGGGCTCCACATTGCCAGGCCCTGTAGTCCCTCCCACAGCTCATACACCCCAGCTGGCCTCTATCTGTGCCCCACTCTGCCCACCCATCCCTGCATATACCTTACCACTCATCCATCCATCCATCCATCCATCCACCTTCCTTCCTTCCCTCTTTCTCTGTCCATTCACGTATCTATTCATCCTTTATCTCTCTATCCAAACATCCATTAATCCATCCACAAATCTAACTCTCCATCCATCTACTAATCTGTCCAGATAATCAAATCACTTAACCATCCACTTTTCCACCTATTTATTCATTTGTTAGTTCAGCCACTCACCTATTTAATCAATTTGCAATTTCATTTACCTATCCATTCACCTATTCAATAATTTAATGCATGCATCCATCAATTCATTCAACCACGCATTTATCTATTTGTCTGTCTATACTTTCTTCCTTTCCTGCATCATCCATGTAGACCCAGCTTTCATTTAATTCTTCCATCCAGCCATACACCCATCCACATCATTATCCACTTACCTCTTCCGGGGTATCTATGGATCTGTATGGGGACACTGATAGGTTCCTTTTTCCTTTCCATCCCTCCACTTGCTGCTGCACCCAACCCCCCACTACTGCTTTGGTGGTCTGCATAACCCCAGCCCCAGCCATGGACATAGTAGAGAACCCAAGCAGAAGGGAAGTAAAAGCATGAAAGCTTGTCCCTTACATTCCAGGGGTCATGAATGCAAGTGTGGGGAATGATGGAGGACACTTTGAGGCCGACCTGTTCTGTCCCACATGCCCTGGACCTGACACCTAGCATCTCTTTACATGTCTCTCCTTGCTTTCTTATGTCTTCACTTCTTTGGGTGTCTCTCATGCCACGTCTCCCCCTCACTCCCTCACAGGGCCAGCGTTGGCACTTGGGCAGTGAACCATTTGGGCGTCCCTGGCAGTCGGGTGATGTCGTGGGCTGCATGATCGACCTCACAGAGAACACCATTATCTTCACCCTCAATGGTGAAGTCCTCATGTCTGATTCAGGCTCTGAAACAGCCTTCCGGGATATTGAGATTGGCGATGGTGAGGGCTGGCCTCATGGCCCCTTTCTGGTTTTTTGTTTTTTTAAAAATCTGATCTGACCCTACACTGCCTCCTCCAGCTTCCCACTCTTCTACTCCTTCCTTCCACATTTCCCCACCCCATGGGCTCCTGCCCTACCCACTGATCTCACTCCTGCCCACCTGTACCCTCCCACCAGGATTCCTGCCCGTCTGCAGCTTAGGACCTGGCCAGGTGGGTCACCTGAACCTGGGCCAGGATGTGAGTTCCCTGCGGTTCTTTGCCATCTGTGGTCTCCAGGAAGGCTTTGAGCCATTCGCCATCAACATGCAGCGTCCGGTCACCACCTGGTTCAGCAAAAGCCTTCCCCAGTTTGAAGCCGTGCCCCTTGACCACCCCCACTATGAGGTGAGGACTGACCCCACTCAGTACCCTCTGATCTACCTCCAGACCTCATCCTTCCCACAACTGTCTCCCCTGAGTCTTCTCTTCTCCTTTCGTGTTAGCCCACAACTATGCACAAGGTGGTGCCAGCATAATGGGCTCCCAGTTCTGTTCTGTAAGGTGTAAGCTTGGCAAACTACAACCTTTCTGAGCTCCAGGTAGCTTTCCTATAAAATGGAGAAAGAGAGGAAAAAGAAGCTGCAATAAGTGACCCCAAAGAAAATTTCCAGTTCTTATAACTATCTGATCGTAGAACAAGGTTTAAAGAAATATAAATCCTTGAGTACATTTTTGGCACCTTTTTTACTAATTGGTTTTTTTTGTTTGTTTGTTTTTCACTTATTTGTTTTTAGTAGCTCTTTATTAATCTGAGTATCCTAAATTTTAGACTCCAGTCCCAAGGTTAAACTCAGGGTCAGACTCTTATTATAATTACCCTCATCAACCAAAGTGATAGTCCTTCTCTCAATCTGGGAAGAACCTGAACTCTAAGTGACTGAGGTTCAGCTTTAGAATCAGACAGACCTGGAGTTGGCCTCTTACCTTGGGCATATGACTGTCTCCTTCTGAGCCTGTTTTCCCATCCATGGCGTCTTTCAGATCTCCCTCCCACATAATCTTCCTCTTTCTTTTTACTGAATCATTTGAGTAAGTTGGAGACATCACACCTGTTTACCTCTAAATATTTCAATATGCATTTCTTCAGAACAGGCTATGCACTTACAGAACTGCATGCAGTGCAGTTATGAAAATCAGGAAATATTACATTGATACATACTATCACTTAATTCACAATCCATACTCAAAATTTATAAATTGTGGCAATAATGTCTCTTTTTATTTTTCTGGTCTAGGATCCAATCAGGATTACATGTTGCATTTAATTATTATGTTTTTAGTCTTAAAGTAGAATGTTTCTGAATCTTTCATGACACAGACGTTTTTGAAGTTGCTTTGCAGAATGTTCCTCAGTTCAGGTTTGTCGTATATTTCCTCATGGTTAGGTTTACGTTCTGTGCATTTGGCAGGAATTCTGCAGCACGGATGTTATGCAGGGTGTCAGGAGGCACACAATGTCGCTTTATCTTATTACTGACTATGTTAGCCTTGACTCTCGTTAAGGTGGAGCCTGTGAGTTTTGCACTCTAAAGTCACTCTCTCTCTCTCTCTTTGTAATTTTTGAGTAATTTGTAGGGAGGCATTTTAAGACTAGATAAAAATGGAAGGGTTTTAAGCCAGGAAATGTCTAGTTTAGATTTGAGTTTGGAAAGGATAATACTGACAGTGGATTGTACGAGGTGAGAGTGGAGACAGACCAGAGAGAGGTGGTTGGGGCAGGCAGGAGAGGAGGATGCAGTAGCCATGAGCTTCCTCATTCCTGCCACTGCTCATAGTGTCCTCAACCGAAAGGACAGCAGTGAAAACAAATAAACTGGTATGCACACAACACACAGACAAATCTCAAGCACATCATGTTGCGTGAAAGAGCCAGCCAGAGAAGAACACATACTGTGGCGTCCCATTTGTAGAACGTTCAAGAACAGGCAAAGCTAATCTGTGATGTGATAAATCAGAAGGGTGTCACTGGGTTTGTTACTTCGCACAGGAGGTCAGCAGATTGTTGTCAAAGAGCAAAATCCAAACAGGATTGATAAAGAAGGGGGAGAGAGAGATCTTGCACACAGTCTGGGGACAGGCAACTTTGTTGCACAGTTGTGGGATGAATTCTCTGGCTGGGGAGGGGTACAGAGGTCTGACTCAGCAGTTATGCCTTGAGCAGATCAACTTGGGAGAGGCAGCAAAGAAAGGGAACTGCTCCAATTGTTTATGGAGTCTCAAGAAAACTTTATTTTTTGTTCTTAAGCAATTTATTTTTAAATTATAAGATTACAATACTTTGATTATGCAAAATAGCAAAATGGAAATTAAACCAAATCAATAAACTAGAAGGCAAAGAAAACTTGTTTCTTTTTTTTTTAAATATCAGTCAGTACTTAAACCATCATTATAAGTATCTGATGTCCCAGTAACATCTTATGTGGACATGGGCATAACCATTTCAAACATTTCACTTGTGGGTTTAACTTCTCATTTTCAACTTTTATGAACAGTAATATAATTTATTTCAAATCCTATTATACCGAGTGTTTTAGAAAATCTCACATATGCAATCAAATGTGGTACTGGGACACAGTTTTAAGATTTTATCTGCAGATAAAAATTATACACTGCATTCAGTATAGCTGAGTACATTATATTAACCAGAACGTGGAGTTCAGTACACTTATTACAGGATTGGTATTTCTTTACCTTTGAACTGAACCTGAAAACTTTGAGGTCTGTACTTGGAGCGCACAGGACAGGCATCTGTCCCTCTACCAGCTTCTGTCCCTTCTTTAGGCCACATCGGTGTATTTCCCTTCTCAGAACCCCTCATGGTCCTTGGCAGGCACTGAGGCAGCTCTTCGAGGCTTGGCTGGGCTCTATTTCTCCTTCTGGGTGCTGAGCACACAGGTGTGTTTACTCTGAAAACTCAGCGTGCTGTGCGCTTATGATGTGTGCACTTTTCTGAGAGTTGTGTTTCCACATATAAGTGTAACAAAAATTTTTCTGGGAAGACTTTAAAAAACACTGGCCCTTCTGGGCTGCTCTTCCCAAGAGGTTTCCCTAAGAGACCAGAATGGCAAGCCCTTTGTTCTGTTCACATCTGTGCTCCCAGCACCTGGAATAGTGCCTGATACACAGTAGGTGCTCAGTAAATATCTGTGGGATGGGTGGATGGATTGACAGGTGGATGGGTGAATGAGTGGACAAGTGGATGGGTGGGTGGACAGGTGGGTAGATGGACAGATGGTGAATGAATGGATGGATGGGTGGGTGGATGGATGGATGCATGGCTTGGTCTGAGGAAGGCCTATGCACAGGTAGGTTTTGAAAGCTCCCCAGGGATCCTAGTGTCTGACCAGGGCTGCCATTGTCCAGGTATGTAGACAAAGGTTGACAGAGGGCTAACCACACCTATCGTCAACCCATGTGCCCCATGGAGAGTTCATCCACTCAGAGGAGGGGACACCTTTGGCTCATTCTCACACAGGTGCTCTAAGGCCTAATGGTGGCTTGTTGGTTGTGTATACAGGTTTAGTATCAACAGCCTAGCCTGCCCATCAGGCTCAGTGTTTCCCGCTCCCCTCCCCAGGTGGCCCGTGTGGACGGCACTGTGGACATGCCCCCCTGCCTGCGCCTGACCCATCGCACCTGGGGCTCCCAGAACAGTCTAGTGGAGATGCTCTTTCTTCGGCTGAGCCTTCCAGTCCAGTTCCACCAGCACTTCCGGTGTACTGCAGGGGCCACCCCTCTGGCACCTCCCGGTCCACAGCCCCCTGCCGAGGATGAGGACCGGGCAGCAGAGCCTGACACCGACTATGAAAACCTGCGCCGCTCAGCTGGGCGCTGGGGCGAGGCTGAGGGGGGCAAAGAGGGAACTATCAAGGAGGGGGCACCTGGGGGCACCATCCAAGCTGGGGTGGAGGCCCAGCCTGTCAGGGCAGAAAATGAGAAGGATGCTACCACAGAGAAGAACAAGAAGAGAGGGTGAGTCAAGGTGGGACAGGGTGGGGCCTGGGGTCTGTCCTGGGACCTCCAGTTAGGTAAACTCAACAACTTAAGAAACCCTGGTGCATCCCAAGGTGTCCCCATATATGCTGAGTCAGAATCCTAAGGGATCCTAGCATATCTCAAGTGAATGCCATTATTTCCTTAGGAAGTTTTAATTTCTGGGAGAGTGTAAAATCGGGGTACCTCACTACATCTATCGAAAACTTCCCTGTCCTTGGGGTACTTGGTGGGTTTCAAAGCACTTCACCCAATGGGCTTCATTATCCATGGACACTAAAGGGAGGGCCTCAGTATCTTGGTAGAGTTGATAATACCCAAAGGTATCCCAGTGAACATCAGTGGTCTTCTAAATTAGGGTCATTTCTGTGTTTCAAATGTACCCCCAAAACTATTTCAAGAAATACCCTCAAAAGGCATTAAACTTGAATTGAAATGAAATCTGCTTTCCCCCTACTACAGCAGTGGTTTTCAATGGGATGTAGTTTTGTGTCTTTTGTGGGTGTTTGGAAATGATGGAATACTCTGGTTATCAGTTTCAGAGGTGCTGCTACTGGGGTCTCCAGGGATTCTACTTGCTTTCAGTGTACAAGACAGGGACACACATGAAGAATTGTCCTTTCTCAAGTTCCTTTAACACCCACATGAGAAACACATTATGACAAATACTGACTTAGGGGGACCACTGTACACCCCAAAGGGAATCTCCATATTCTCAGAGGCACCTCTAAATTTGGTTCAACAAACACAGAGCACAGCACCTTTAGAATGGATTAGCCAGGCACAGTTGGGAATTCCATCCTTCTAGAGGCAAGGCCTTGAGTATGAGATAGAGGATGCAGTTAGGACAGATGTCGGGGTCATGAATGTTGCCGTAGGGAGGACTGGAGGGCTGGGCTTGAGAGCTGGTTTTTATGCAGTCCCTCCTCCCCACTTCTAGGTTCTTATTTAAGGCCAAGAAGGCCGCCATGATGACCCAGCCACCAGCCACCCCTTCTCTTCCCCGGCTCCCTCGAGACGTGGTACCTGCTGATGATCGCGATGACCCTGAGATCATCCTCAACACCACCACGGTGCGAACTAGGAACCTTCAACTTCAGGAACCCCTCAGACTTCAGAATGTCATGCTATGATCCCTAGTAACTTCCCATAACTGGGAACGCCTCAATTTACACTGGAGATCTCAAAATACGGAGCACACTGATTTGATCCTTTGGGTCTTTAGATCCATAAAGCCTAAAAATTGCTAGGAACACAATGAAGCTATAATGCACACTAATATAACTCTCAGGGATCCCAAAGTCCAAGAGATAAACCAATATAGGCTTGGGACCCCAATATTTGTGTTCACCTATATACACTCAATACATCCAAATTTAAGTTATTGTAGTATATTCCTGGGAACCAAAATTCACTCCAATATAGTTTAAGGATTCCCCAGATATGGGATACTTTCTGAGACAAACAGCCTAATGTTAGGATCATGAGCAACATGCGTACCACTTGGGTAAGTCATATCACTGCTCTATGCCTTCTTGTTTATGGAAGCTCTATGGTTTCCCCATCAGTAAAACAGGGATAAAAATTTTACCCACCTGATTGTAATTGTAAGGATTAAGTGAGTTAATCTGTGAGCTAATTAGTAAGCTGTTTGTTAGCCATTATTTATTTTTAACTTTGCTGTAACCTGAGGAGAGACCCAAATTTGGAGATATCACAAAATAGTCCCAAACGATCCCCGAATTTAGAAATACACCAGCAGACACAGAAACAGAGGAACACAGACCTAGGGGGCTCAAATCCAGTGGCTTGTTAAACTCCTAGAAGACACTAAGACTCCAGAGAACCCACTCAGAGTCCTAGGAAAGCCCTTTGTCACCATTCTTCTGGACTAACCACTAGTCCCCCCGCCCTTTGCCTCTCCAGTACTATTACTCCGTGAGGGTCTTCGCAGGACAGGAGCCCAGCTGCGTGTGGGTGGGCTGGGTCACCCCCGACTACCATCAGCATGACATGAACTTCGACCTCAGCAAGGTCCGGGCAGTGACCGTGACCATGGGGGATGAACAAGGCAACGTCCACAGCAGGTGCTGGGGAGGGGAGGGACTGTGGGAGGCGGGAGGTCAGCTTTGGGCACCTAGCTCAGAAGCGTCCCTCCTACTTTTCCTCGTCTCTTCCTGTTTACTGTATTTCCCTCTGATGGATCCTGCTCTGCTTTTTTCCTCCTTCTCTCCTGTTTCCTTTTTTTTTTTTCCTGTTTACTCCTTTTTCATCTTGCCCTCCTCTGCCTACATTACAGCCTTTCTCTGTTTTCTCCTCCTGCTCCCCTTTCTTCTCCTCCTTCCAGAATACCCCATCAGCTTCTAAGAATTCTAGCTTCAAGGGAGTCCGGGTCTGGGGCAAGGGGTTTTCAATGCTCAGGTGATCTGCACATGGTGGTGATTTGGGAATGAGTCCTGTGGTCATGGCATTCTAGGAGTTCAGGGAAAGGGGTGTCCAGGGGCCAGAGTGTCTTGGCTGAGGACCCGTGCACTGACTCCCCGTTGTCTCCTCCAGCCTCAAGTGCAGCAACTGCTACATGGTGTGGGGTGGAGACTTTGTGAGCTCCGGGCAGCAGGGCCGAATCAGTCACACAGACCTTGTCATTGGCTGCCTGGTGGACTTGGCCACTGGCCTAATGACCTTTACAGCCAACGGCAAAGAGAGCAACACCTTTTTCCAGGTGAGTCCAGATCTCTGCAACTTAGCAATAGCGTCTTCATGTCCCAGCCTCCTGGGACAACCCTCCAGGATACCCCTGGAAGCCAGACCTTAGAAAAACAGAACAAAAACAGTACCTAGTCTGTCCTCAAGACAGGCCAGAGCTGGGAGGCCCCTGGGAGAGCACCCAGTTACATCACTCATTGAAATGAGGCCCAGAAAGGAGGAGACAGGGCATATTCTTGACCTTAGACAGAGCCCCACATTCTCTATTAGGCTGGGTGTGACCAGTCACCACCTTTTCACCAATCGGGGGGCCAGAATCCCAAGAAGGGCTTTTCCTTTTCAACATTTTATCATGAAAAATTTCAAGCATACAGCAAAATTGAAGGAACTGTACAGTGAACACCAATTATCCACTGCCAAGAATCTACCATTCATGTTTTACTACAGTGGCCTTATCACATATTTATTCACCTATTCTAAGTTGGATTTTATAAAACTTAATTTTAAGTGGAGAACTTCAAAAATATACACAACTAGAATAGCATAATAAGCCTCCATGTCCCCATTAACACAGCTCCAGCTATTACTCACTCATAGCCAATCTTCCTTCTTCCCTATGCCCCCCACACACCTACACTGCCACATCCACTGAGTGACTTTGAAGGAGTTCCCAGACATCATCTGGTTTCCTCTCTTTTCAGGATATATCACTAAAAGATAAGGACTCTTTTAGAAAGCATATCCACAATACCGGTCACCTTTAAAAAATCCTAGTAATTCCTAAATATCATCAAATATGTGACCCATATTCAAATGTCTCTAGTTGTCTCCAAGACATCTTTTTTTACCATTTGTTTGAATTGAAATCTAAGTAAGGTCATATATTTTAATTGGTTGCTATATCCCTTGAATCTCTTTTATATGTAGACCCCCAACCCCGTACCTCCCTCCTTTTCTCTCTCTCCTCTTTGAAATGTATTTGTTGAAGAAACCAGGCTATCTGTCATGTAGAGAGTTTTGCTCCTCAAAGTGTGGTCACTGGTCCAGCAGGGTCAGCATCCCCTGAGAGTTTGTTAGAAATGCAGAATCTCTGCAAAAAGATGCTCACGGTCACTAATCATTAGGGAAATGCAAATTAAAACCACAATGAGATATCACCTCATACCTGTCAGAATGACTATTATCAATAAGTCAACAAGTGTTGGTGAGGATGTGGAGAAAAGGGAACCCTCGTGCACTGCTGGTGGGATTCCATACTGGTACAACCACTGTGGAAAACAGTATGGAGATTCCTATAAATAAATAAATAAATAAATAAAGAAAGAAAGAAAGAAAGATAGAACTGATATGACCCAGCAACCCCACTTCTGGGTATTTATCTGAAGAGATACAAAAAACTAATATGGACCTCTATGTTTGTTGCAGCATTATTTATAATTGCCAAGATATGGAAGCAACCTAAGTGTCTATTGATAGACAAGTGGATAAAGATGTGTTACATGTATACAGTGAAATATTACTCAGTCACAAAAAGAAGGCAATCTTACCATTTGTGACAACATGGATAACCTAGAGGGTGTTATGCTACAGAGAAGACAAGTACCATATGGCTTCACTTATATGTGGAATCTAAAAACCAAAATAAATGAA
Organism: Furipterus horrens; assembly: GCF_987537825.1. Classification (NCBI taxonomy): domain Eukaryota; kingdom Metazoa; phylum Chordata; class Mammalia; order Chiroptera; family Furipteridae; genus Furipterus; species Furipterus horrens. The sequence goes on from NW_028327183.1 coordinate 39,138,127, forward strand.
CAAAACAGAAACAAACTCATACATACAGAGAAAAAATTTATGGTTGCCAGATGGGGGTGGGGTTGGAGGATGAATGAAAATGGTGAAAGGACTAAGAAGTACAAATTGCCATTTATAAAAATACAGGAATGTAAAGTACAGCACAGAAAACATAGTCAATAATACTGTGATAACTATATATGGTGTCAGGTGGGTACTAGCCTTGTCAGGGTGATTACTTTGTAAGATATATCACTATGTTGCACACGTGAAAATAGCATAATATTGTATGTCAGCAGTAACTGGAAAAAATTTCTTAAAGAACAATGCAGAATCTCAGGCCTCTTCCACGACCCACTGATCAGAATGTGTATTTTAACAAGGCCCAGGGGATTCTTTGTGCACACCACCATCTGAACAGCATGGACCTAGCTCCCCATTGTCAGGATCTGGCTGATGCATCCCTGCAGTATGATTTGAACATTTATCTCTGTCCCCTGGATTTCCTGTAAACTAGGAGATGGGTGCAGAGGTGCAATTAGATTCAGGTTTGGTTCCGGCAAGATTGTTTCCCAGATGGTGGTGTTTGTGGTGGTTCCACAAGGAAGATCAGGAGGGCTGGGTGAAGAGGCAATCAGAGGGTGCTTTCTGGATTTTGGAGAGTGAATATGCTTGGGAGAGAAACATAAATGGCATTTGTGGTAGGGGACAGGCTGTGGTACGTAGAGACCCAGATGACAGATTACCCTGGTGGAGTTAGAGGAGTTTGTCAGGGCTGGATCAGAGGCAATGCAGGCCAAGGGTGACTTCAGGGCCATTGTGGAGCCTAAGTGTCCTCTTCCTTACCTTGCCCCGTTCTTCCTTGCCAGGTGGAACCCAACACAAAGCTCTTTCCTGCTGTCTTTGTCCTGCCCACCCACCAGAACGTCATCCAGTTTGAGCTGGGGAAGCAGAAGGTCAGAGTGCAGTGATGGGACAAGCCAAGATGGGAGGTGTGGGAAGTCAGGCTAGAGGAGTAGCCAAAGGGGAGGAGGCAATCCAGGAGGTCTCCCTGGAAGCAGGGTGGCAGGACAGAGGACTGGGAAGTCTGACCTGTACACCATGCCTCCAGAACATCATGCCGCTGTCAGCTGCCATGTTCCTGAGCGAACGCAAGAACCCGGCCCCGCAGAGCCCACCGCGGCTTGAGGTGCAGATGCTGATGCCCATCTCGTGGAGCCGCATGCCCAACCACTTCCTGCAGGTGGAGACGCGGCGTGCTGGCGAGCGGCTGGGCTGGGCCGTGCAGTGTCAGGAGCCGCTGACCATGATGGCGTTGCACATCCCTGAGGAGAACCGGTCAGGGCCAGCCCAGCTGCACCATGGGGGGTTGGGGGGGGGTATTGCAAGCAAGCTTCCTGGGTTTGGGTCCAACTCAGTGTCCCCCACCATTATCTTGGAACTCCACCAAACACTCCAGGAGGCCCCAGACCTATCTTACTGTCCCCAGATAACACCCCAAGGGGCCTTAGATCCATCTTAGGGAACTCCAAACCCACCTCAGGGAGTTCTAGGCCCTTCTCAGTGAACCATAGACCCACCTCAGGGGACCACAGACAACATCCCAAGGGGCCCCAGACCCACTTTATGGGACTCCAAACCCATCTTAGGGAGCCCAGACCAACATCAAAGAGCCCACACAACACCCTAGGGACCTCAAGTACACTTTGGAGGATCTGGGCATTACTTGGAGAGACATGGATGCACCCAAAGGTGTCTCAGAGAACTTCAGATGTGTCTCATGGAGCTCTTCAAACCCACTCCAGGGGACCCAGACATACCTGGGTGGATGTGTTCACATGAATGACAGGAATGCTCTTAAGGACTCTGAACACGGCCAGGAATCCCAGACTCACCCCACGAGACTGCCAACATACCTCATTTTTCCTTTATTCATTCATTTGACAAATAACTTTGAGCTCCTCCTATGTGACTGGCAACATTTGAGGCTAGAGACTCTCAGCCCTTATGAACATTCTAGTAATGCTCCTGTATAACTCAGTGAGTTCACACCCATTCCCAAGAGACAGACACAGTCATTTATTCAGTCAACAAATATTTATTGAACACTTACTGTGTGCTAAGCCCTGTTTAGATGCTGGGAATATAGAAAGCAAACAAAGCAAGACCCAAAACAGCAGAAATTTCATTCCCTGGTGGTGTTTACATTCTAGTAGTGCTCAGACATAACCAGGGTACTCAGATCTGCCAGAGGTGGGGGTTCAGGCCTAATCCAGGATCCCAGAGACAATCAGGATCACCAGATCTTCTCCATGAAGTCACAGGTCTCCCAGAGTGCCAGACATTCCAGTGGACCCCAGACACTTTAGGGACTTCCAGACCATTGAGAGACTCCTAAACCCAGCTCCACAGAACTCATAGAACCTTGGCCCAGAGGATCACTGGGATTCCCTACTGAGGTCACCAAAATTCACCTAAGCACCTCTGCCTCTCTGTGGTCCATGTCTCTGTCTCCCACCTCTCTGCCCGCTCTGTCCTTGTCTGTGGCCCATCTCTGCCACAGGTGCATGGACATCCTGGAGCTGTCTGAGCGCCTGGACCTGCAGCGCTTCCACTCCCACACCCTTCGCCTCTACCGCGCAGTGTGCGCCCTGGGCAACAACCGTGTGGCGCATGCTCTGTGCAGTCACATGGACCAGGCGCAGCTGCTGCACGCCCTGGAGGACGCTCACCTTCCGGGCCCCCTACGTGCTGGCTACTACGATCTCCTCATCAGCATCCATCTGGAAAGTGCCTGCCGCAGCCGCCGCTCCATGCTCTCTGAGTACATCGTGCCCCTCACACCTGAGACCCGTACTATCACCCTCTTCCCACCTGGAAAAAGCAAGGATAATGGTCCCCGCTGCCACGGCCTGCCTGGCGTTGGCATCACCACCTCGCTGCGGCCTCCACACCATTTCTCACCTCCCTGTTTCGTGGCTGCCCTGCCAGCTGCTGGGATGGCAGAAGCCCCAGCCCGCCTCAGCCCCAGCATCCCTCTGGAGGCCCTACGGGACAAAGCACTGAGAATGCTGGGGGAGGCAGTGCGAGATGGTGGGCAGCACGCACGCGACCCTGTCGGGGGCTCCGTGGAGTTCCAGTTTGTCCCTGTGCTCAAGCTTGTGTCCACCCTGCTGGTAATGGCTTCCTTCTGCTTTCCCCTGTCCCACTCTTTCACAGTCCAAATAATCTGTGTATACATACATCAACTTCCCTTTCATTTATGAATCCAGCCACTCATTCATCTCTCCAACCATATATCCTCCACCTTTCAATTTATCCCTCCATCATCTACTCATCCTTCATTTGCTTTTCCTTCCATTCATGTATCTATTATTTATTCATATATTTATCATCTCTTCTTCTTTTCATTCATTCATTCAACCGCCATCCATTCATCCATTTATTCTTCCCTTCTCCAACCACATATTCATCCAGCTTTCAATCTAGTTTTCCATTCAGACTTCCACTCACTCATACATCAGTTCATCCACCAGTCCATCTATTCATCTGTCTACTTACCCATTTACTTATTAATTCATTTTTCCTTCATACATCCAATTATCGTTCTATTTCCACCTGTGCATTCACACATCCATATATACACCCAGTCACCATCCACAGATCCATCCATTCTTCATCTTCCAACTACCTGTCCATCCATACATATATCTATCCATATGTATTCTCCACCCATTCACCTACACCCATTCATCCACTCACCCATCTACCCAGTCTCCATCTTCTATTCATCCTTTATTTCATTCACTTAACCCATCTAATGATTCATCCATATACCTACATAAAACTCCATTCAATTTTTCATACACAAACTTGTCCATCCATCCTATCCCACCCCATAACTATCTACCCATTTATTTATTTACCCATCCCCTCATTTACTTGCTCATGTATCTATCAAACCATCCATTCACCAACCCACCTATCTATACATCATTTGTCCTCTGTCATCCATCCACTTATCATCTCCTCCTCCACCTTTAACTTCACCTCTCCATTCCTTATCAAACCATCCATTTTTTCCCTCTGGAAACCCTTACTTTTCCATCTATTAATTCAGCCACCCAGTTCTCCTCGCTTTCATCCATGTTTCTCTTTCTCAGTTATTCTTCCCTTTTATCTATTTACTCTCCTTCCATCTGTTAACATCTCCATTATGTTGACTGAGAATTGACATGCTGAAAGCTATAATGGCCTCCATCAGTTACAGGGTGTGTCCTGTTCCAGAGATACATATGCTCAAGCTTGAGAGACTAGACACTTACTTATGAAGAGAGAGATGCTCATGTTTGGCTGTGTGGTCTGGACCCTGTGGGTGGGATGCAGGATGTGGGGGAATCTCAAGGAGGATGAATATCAAGGCAGAGGAATTCCATTCCTGTTTGTAGGAGGAACCGTATAGCCAATGCAGGAATAAATCTGCCATGTTCAGGAAAAGTAGGTCTGGGAAGTAATGCTGGTACTTGATTATGGAGGCTGTGCAGGCCACAGTGAAGGACTCAGGCTTTGTCCTGTAGGTGATGGGCGTCTTTCGAGATGAGGATGTGAAACAGATATTGAAGATGATTGAGCCTGAGGTATTTGCTGAGGAAGAAGAGGAAGATGAGGAGGAGAAGGAGGCGGAGGAAGAAGATGAGGAAGAGAAGGAGGAGGATGAGGAGGAAGAGGCACAGGAGAAGGAAGATGAAGAAAAAGAGGAAGAGGAGACAGCAGAAGGGGAAAAAGAAGAAGGCTTGGAGGAGGGGCTTCTCCAGATGAAGTTGCCAGAGTCTGTGAAATTACAGGTGAGCTGTTTCTTCTCATTTTCCAACCTCTGTTCAACCGGGGTGGGAGACACAGTGGTGATGCATGAGTCTGGATTTGTCCTGAGGCAGTGGGGAGCTGCAGAGGTGCTTGAGGCAGTGAAGCGCTGCTGTCTTGAAATGAGACCATGGAGAAGTCTGGCATAAGGATCCAGGCAAGAGATGATGGTAGCTGGACCAGGTCAGAGCCATTGAAATGGGAGAGAAAGCAAGAAAAGTTTCAAGGAAGTCTTGATGGCCTTACCACCCACCATCCCTCCTACTGCATGGTTGTTCTCCCACAGATGTGCCACCTGCTGGAGTATTTCTGTAACCAAGAGCTGCAGCACCGTGTGGAGTCCCTGGTAGCCTTTGCAGAGCGCTATGTGGACAAGCTCCAGGCCAACCAGCGGAACCGCTACAGCCTCCTCATGAAAGCCTTCACCATGTCTGCAGCTGAGACTGCCCGACGTACTCGCGAGTTCCGCTCCCCGCCCCAGGAGCAGGTCTTCTGACCCCTGACCCTGGTTGGCCTTGCTGTCTATACCTCAAACTCAGCCTCTCCCCTACTCTGAACCTGTGCTTGATCTCTGACCCTATTGAAATACTTATCTCCTACTCTCCTACCTATCTCTGAATTAATTTGATCTGAGTCATCTAGAATGACCTTGACCCCTTTCAACCCTCTAGTCTCCCAGATATTCTTCATTAACTCACACTTTGGCTCATGACCTTAGACAGGGACTCACAATTAGATATTTGATCTTTTACCACAGTGCTGCTGCTCTGGGGTCTCTGACCCTCGTTCTAACCTTTGACATTCTCCTAGATCAATATGCTAGTGCACTTCAAAGTTGGTGAGGAAGAGGAAGGTTGTCCTCTTCCTGAAGAGATTCGACAAGATTTGTTTGAATTTCATCAAGACCTGCTGGCACACTGTGGTAAGGATGGGATCAGAGAACCCTCCTCCCAAACTTTCTCTTGAGACCTCTCCTGAAGCTTCCCTAAGATTTTCTGATCCTAAACATCTGTAGTATCGATGCTATGTAACTGTTGTTTGGTTGGCTGAATGAATTAACAAATTAATAAATAGATGTATTAGTGAACAGATAGGTAAGGAGTGGAATGATATAAATGGGTATTTGGGTGGATGTGTATATGGGTGAATGGCTATAGGCAGAGTGATGAAGGTGGAGAAATGGCTGGCTGGAGGGACGACCTCCATTGTTCCTGATGAGAAGTTAGCTAATGATCTTACTGAGATTGTTCTATAATGTGTTGTTTTTCTCTGGCTGGCTTTCAAAATTTTCTCTTTGCCTTTGCCTTTAAAAACTTTGAATATGATGTATCTAGGTATAGAGCACTTTGATTTTTTTTCTGCTTGGAGTTTAATTTCTTGAATGTGCAGATTCATATTAATATTTGTCATGAAATTTGGGATTTTGGGTCATATTTCTCCAATATTTTTTCTGCCCTTTTATCTGCTTTTGGGACTCTCATTTTGCATCTATGGGTATACTGGAAGGTGTCCTGTAGGTCTCTGAGGCCCTGTTAGTTTTTCCTTATTATTTTTTTTAGTTTTTCAGACTAGATAATCTCTGTTGTCTCACCTTCAAGTTCACTGATTCTTTCTCCTGCCAGCTCAAAATGTGGTCATGCCTCTAGTGATTTTTTTTTAAAGATTTTATTTATTTATTTTCAGAGAGAGGGGAAGGAAGGGAGAAACAGAGGGAGAGAAACAACAATCGGTTGCCTCTCCCATGCCCCCAACCCAGGCATGTGCCCTGACAGGTTTGCAGGCCAGTGCTTAGTCCACTGAGCCACACCAGCCAGGGCTCTAACAATTTTTTAAAATCGTTATTGTACTCCAGAATTTCTATGTGGTTATTTTTTATATCACCTACCTCATTATTAATATTCCCTATTTGAAGAATCATTGTCATCATACTTCTCTTTAATGCTTCAAACATGTTTTTCTTTCATTCTTTGAACATATTTACAGCAGCTGATTTAAAAGACAAATGCTTCGCCCAGGCTGGATAGCTCAGTTGGTTAGAGCATCACTCCCATATACCAAGGTTGTGGGTTTGATCACCGGTCAGAGCATGTACAAAAATCATGGATAGGTGGAACAACAAGTTGACGTTTCTCTCTCTCTGAACTAAATAAATAAATAAATTTAAATAAATAAAATTCTATAAAAAAATAAGAAAAGACAAATGCTTCAAAGAATGAAAAATGAAAAAAACATATGGACAATTAAAGAAATAAATGAAAAATCTCATGAATGCACACACGAATGAACATACAGATGAAGGGATGAGAAAGTGAATGATTAAGAGGACAAATAAACAGATGAGTGACACTCCCTCCTTCTTGACCATCTCCAGGAATTCAGCTTGAGGGGGAGGAGGAGGAACCAGAGGAAGAGGTCACCCTGGGCAGCCGTCTGATGAGCCTGTTGGAGAAAGTGCGGCTGGTGAAGAAGAAGGAGGAGAACCCTGAGGAGGAGTTGCCTGCTGAGGAGAGCAAACCCCGTAAGGACTGGGCCATTAGGGAGGGGACCAAGGTGGGGCAGGCATTGCTGTGCTCGGGGAGCCTCTGAGTCCAAGGGAGGCTATGAAGAGTAGCGCAGGTAGAGAGGAGGAGTGGAGGGCAAGGTGAGAGAGGAGGCGCACTGGAAGTATGGCCCAAATGTGGGGCAGCATGGTATGTATATTGGACCACGGTGGCATATGGCCCTCCAGAGCAGAGAGTTACATTTATACATGGCAACTCTGGCACCATCATGGCTTCCATGTCCTTATGACCTTGCTTTGCTTTGCTTTGCTTTGCTTTGCTTTCTCAGTGACATGATTACTATGTTGGGGGGTTAGAAAAGCAGTTATGATAAATGTTGGGCAAATGGGTCACTATGCAAACTATATATTAGCCCCATCTCACAAGGACAGTCCTTGATGTTGGTATAGAGTTTAGTCTACAACATTCAGGAACTTTTTATTGGGACAACTCTGGGCAAGGCACTGTTGGCAGGAATTAGGAATACGATAGGGGGAAGAGTCAAAGACCCCACCTGCAAGGAGTTCAGAATATTATGACAGATACAAATATCCATATACCATCATGTTAGGTGGCATGGATGCTAAGAAGAATAAAGTTGAGCGAGAGGAGAGGAAGGAACAAAGATGGAGCGGTCAGTGTTGGGGAGTGAAGCGTGCAAAGGTCTAGGGAAGGATAATTGGTACAGAGGGAACAGCCAATGCAAAGGCCTGAGGCAGGGACATGCTTGGTGTGTTTAGAGGCCCATGTGGAGAAGGGTAGGAGATAAGGTCAGAAGTGATGGGCCAGAGTGTGGAAGAAAGGTAAGGTTAATACATCACAGGTCATGAATTGACACCATTGTTTAATGCCAGGGCCTGGAGCTTTCTGTTAACCCTGAGACACAGGAGACATTTGTCTTCTCTCCCAGAAATTGTGGAAAGAAAAAGTGTTGGAAGACAAAGATAGAGAGATAAGGGATGATGGCTGTAGGAGAGGCGAGGCCCTGGGGGATGGCCAGGAAAAATAAGAGTTGTTCTGACATCCTTTTGAAGTGATACTGAACTGTTCGGTGTTCCGTTGTGTTTATTGGCAGGACACATGGAATTGAGGCTTGTGTTTTCAGAGGTGCATATTGAACTGCATATAATAGTGCTCTGGTGTTCTCTAGTGATTCAATTCTTTTCCTCTTCGAATTTGTAGGGGCCCTTATGGAAGGGGTACTAGGGTAAAGAGAACATAGAGACTCTTAGGGCAATAGAAGAAAACTGCCCAAGCCCTGGCTGGTGTGGCTCAGTGGAATGAGCACCAGCCTGCAAACCGAAGGGTCGCTGGGTCGATTCCCAGTCAGGGCACATGCCTGGGTTGCCAGCCAGGTCCCCCTGCATGAGAGGCAACCACTCATTGATGTTTCTCTCCCTCTCTTTCTCCCTTGCTTTTCCTCTCTCTAAAAATAAATAAATAAAATATTTAAAAGAAAAAGAAAATTCCTGCTCGAATCTGAGCACTGCTGGCAGGTGGAGTGGGGTGGTTAGTAACTGAGAAGCCACTGGAAAGAGGGGCCCCTTCTGCACTGTTTTGGCTCAAAGCCCAGGCCAGGCAGAGTGTGCTGACCCTTGCTTTCCTTTCCCAGAGTCGCTGCAGGAGCTGGTGTCCCACACAGTGGTGCGTTGGGCCCAGGAGGACTTTGTGCAGAGCCCCGAGCTGGTACGGGCCATGTTCAACCTCTTGCACCAGCAGTACGACGGGCTCGGGGAGCTGCTGCGCGCCTTGCCCCGGGCATACACCATCTCACCATCTTCCATGGAGGACACCATGAGCCTGCTCGAGTGCCTTGGTCAGATCCGCTCACTGCTCATTGTGCAAATGGGTCCCCAGGAGGAGAACCTCATGATCCAGAGCATTGGGTGAGGCACTGCCTTCTCCTTGACTTTGCATGTCCCAGAGGAAACAAGGGCAGCCTTCCTGGCTCCAGCTTGTCCCCTGGGTCACATCCTCTGGATACAATAGTATCTTCTTCCTCCACTTCTGTCCCATCCTTGGGGTGATATATTTCTTCTGGCATCTAGCCCCTCTCGCTGGGTAGTGTCCTCTCCCCTTACCTCTCCACCCATCCCCAGGGAAACAGCTCCTAGTCACCTGTGACTCTTGGCACAAAGTTCATCCTGTTTGAGCTTCAGTTTCTTCCTCTCATGCCTACCTCATAGAGTTCCTGTGCAGCTTTAGTGAGCTCTTGGTTGTAGCCATAGCAATAATAATAATAATAGTATTGAGCACTCATTTAGTGTCAAGTGCCTCATTTATCCATTCAGCAAACATTTATTGAACACCTACTGTATGCCAGGCCTTTTCCAGGCACTTAAGGATACAATGGGCAACATGATAAGGGTCTTCTTCCTAGGGGAGTCTACCTGGTGATGGCCCCCTCAAGGGTCTGGGGGTTCTCCCTGGACTTGGGGCCCAACCAAGCATTCCACCTGTCCACAGAAACATCATGAACAACAAAGTTTTCTACCAGCACCCGAACCTGATGCGGGCACTGGGTATGCATGAGACAGTCATGGAGGTCATGGTGAATGTTCTCGGGGGTGGCGAATCCAAGGTAAGGGTCCTGCATGGGCTGGGGAGCTCAGATGCAGGGGCTACGGAGGGCAGCCACTGACCACTGGCCCACATTGCCCACCCCAGGAGATCCGCTTCCCCAAGATGGTGACAAGCTGCTGCCGCTTCCTCTGCTACTTCTGCCGCATTAGCAGGCAGAACCAGCGCTCCATGTTTGATCACCTGAGCTACCTGCTGGAGAACAGCGGCATCGGCCTGGGTGAGAACCCCTGAGGCCAGTGCTGCCCCCCAGAGCCCACTGCTGACAGTCCATCCAGGCCCACCTCACTCTTTGCTGGCTTGCTCCACTCACTCACTCATTCAACTAACACTCACCTTCAACCTGCCCTTGACCTTGCCCTGTAATGGGTAGTGCTGGCGACACCTAGGCAGCTCTGGGCCTGGCCCTCATGGGGCTCATAATGCAGCAGGGAATATAGACCTATCCCACACACTGACAGCCCACAGTGATCAGGCCTGGGGTGGGGAAGAACAGGCCAGAAGAGGCACCTGATCCAGACTGGAAAAGGGTGGTCAGGGAGGACTTCCAAGAGGAGGTAAGATAAACAGGAATAAGACAGGTAGCTATGCACCTCCAAAGAACATTCTCACCACCTCTCACCCCTACAGGCATGCAGGGCTCCACACCCCTGGATGTGGCAGCAGCCTCTGTCATTGACAACAATGAGCTGGCCTTGGCGTTGCAGGAGCAGGACCTGGAGAAGGTGTGGAAGGAGGAGGCCTGGAACCTGCGGGCACCTGCTGATTCAGCACCCATTCTGGGGGGCTATTCTGGATGGTCCAGGACCGAATCAGAAGGGGAATAATTTACAGGGAAAGAACAGGACACACTCACCCATTCATGGTCTGAGGGCAAATCCACGCTCCACCCTCTCCAGCTGTGTGGCCTTAGCACACTTCTTGGCCCTCTGTGCCCCTACTTCTTCTATGTGTAGTGCTGAACGGCGTGAGTGCTGGAGTTCAGCAACTTAAATTTAACTCTCCCCACTCCCTTGCTGTGTGGCCTTGGACAAATCACTTAAATTCTCCAGTCCTCTGTCTCCTCATCTGCAGAATGAAAATAATTCAAACAATGTTATAGCATTGTTCAGAGGATTAAATAATCTGTGATGCACTTACAAAATAGTGAGTGCTCAGTAACAGTTATCCACTATTATATTATTCATTTAACAAATATTTACTGAGCACTGACTATGTGTCAGGGCCTGTTCAGGGGCAGTAGGGGTATGACAGTGATTGAAACAGTCAAAAATCCTTTCTGGTTGGATGTTCTAGTTGGGAGGATGGATAATAAACAAGATAAATAAGTAAAACATATAGTATAGTAGCTAGTGATAACATGTTAAAGAGGAAAAAAGTGAGGAGAGAAATATAATGTGTCAGAAGGGTGTCCAAGTTTAGACAAACGTGATCAGAGACAGCCTACCTGAGAAAGTGACATTCATGTAAAGCTCTGAAGGTGAAGGGCTGTGTAGACAGCAGGGGAAGAGCATTCCAGTCAGGGGAACAGCCAGTGCAAAGTTCATGAGGCAGGAGTGAACTTCATGAGTTGGAAGAAGAGCAAAGAGACCAGCTGGAGCGAGGGGTGAGTGGTGGGAGGTGAGGGCAGGAGGTAATGTGGGTAAGTTGTGTGAAGGGTCTTGTGGGCCACAGTGAGGATTCTGGCTTTGACCCTGAGTGAAATGGCACCAGCAGAGTGTTCTGAGCAGAGAAGGGACATGACCAGTCTCAGGTGTTTGCAGGGTCTTTCAGACTGTGTGTGGGGGACAAATTGGAAGAGAGCAGGGAGCCCAGGGTGGAGGCTTTGTCCATGGCAGATGGGAGATAAGGGTAGTCATTTGCTGAGGGTTCCAGAGATAACTGGAGTGTGGAATGTCAGAAATGGGCAAGGACCTGAGCCTTGGGGAGGATGGTAGTGTGGGTCTGGCTTCTGGCTGAGCCCTCCTCTGCCCCCAGGTGGTATCCTACCTGGCTGGCTGTGGCCTCCAGAGTTGCCCCATGCTCCTGGCCAAAGGGTACCCAGACATTGGCTGGAACCCCTGTGGCGGTGAGCGCTACCTGGACTTCCTGCGCTTTGCTGTCTTCGTCAACGGTGAGGCAGGTGGTGGCAGTTGTGGGGTGGGAGGCTGGGGTCATTGGCCAAAGCCTCCCTTGGGTGGCCCACATCTTGACTCACGGGCCTGGCCTGGGCAAGAGGCAGGGTCTGGGCATGAATCCTTGAAGCACTAGGTCCAAGGCTCCCTGGGGAGGGACCCTGAGCTCATGAGGACTCCTGACCCCACGGGAGCCACCAGGTGAGAGCGTAGAGGAGAATGCCAACGTGGTGGTGCGGCTGCTCATCCGCAAGCCTGAGTGCTTTGGGCCAGCCCTGCGGGGCGAGGGCGGCTCGGGACTGCTGGCGGCCATTGAAGAGGCCATTCGCATCTCTGAGGACCCTGCGAGGGATGGCCCAGGTGTCCGCAGGGACCGGAGGCGCGAGCAGTGAGTCTCCCCCTGCCTCCTCAGCAGAACAATCTGCTCTCCTGTGCTCCTTGCTGTCTCCCCTACACCATCCACCTTTCCCTGCAGTTTTGGGGAGGAGCCCCCTGAGGAAAATCGGGTGCACCTGGGACATGCCATCATGTCCTTCTATGCTGCTTTGATTGATCTTCTTGGACGCTGTGCACCAGAGATGCACGTGAGAACCAAAGACAGAGGGTGGGGGTGTGCGTGGCCAGCCTTAAACCTCTTCATTCAGGCATTTGACAACATTGATCCTGGGTTAAGCAATGTTGGGGACACATCAGTGACTAAGACAGACCCAGGTCCCATTCTCCCAGAGCTCCCTGTCCAGTTGGAGGTGGGTGGGAACCAGGCAGTGGGAGTAGAGGTGGTCAAGGCTACAATGGAGATGCACAGGCAGGGGTTAGGGCTGTGTGTATCCCAGAGTTCTCCCCACAAGGAGTTCTGTTTTACCTGCCAGTGGGTCAGGAAGAAAAAGAATGGGGCATGAGTTTCCCAGTGACATGCCCATCTCCTCCATCCAGCTAATCCAAGCAGGCAAGGGCGAGGCCCTGCGGATCCGTGCCATCCTGCGCTCCCTCGTGCCCCTGGATGACCTCGTGGGCATCATTAGCCTGCCACTGCAGATCCCCACCCTGGGCAAAGGTTTGAGGGGGCAGGACTGAGCAAGGGAATGATGACGGGGACAGTGGGTCTGTAGGGCATCCTTGACTCCCTGTGTCCTTGCCTGCAGATGGGACTTTGGTACAACCAAAGATGTCAGCATCCTTTGTACCAGACCACAAGGCATCCATGGTGCTCTTCCTGGACCGTGTGTATGGCATCGAGAACCAGGACTTCTTGCTGCATGTGCTGGATGTGGGATTCTTGCCTGACATGAGGGCAGCTGCCTCGTTGGACACGGTGAGCAGCCTGGCCACCCTCCCTACCTCCAGAGAGGGAATAGTGCGTTCTGAAACTGTGTACATATCCTGAGCCTCCCTCCCCCACCATCAAGATGGAAAGCAAAAACCAAGAAAAATCCTGAGTTCTGGGAAAGGGGAGGTGGAAATCTCCAGCACCTCATGGGGCTCAGCACCATGGAGATACATAGACCTGTGCACAACAACAACACTAATTACAGAAGGTGACAAGGCCAAGTAAGATGAGGACAGAACTGACCCCTGGTTTGGCCAGATGGAGGTCACTGATGATCTTGACAAGCAGTTTTAGTAAGGTGGTGGGGCAAAAGCCTTACTGGAGGTGAGCTATGGAGGGGGGCCAGTGAGTGTTAACAGTCTTTACACAAGTTGGTGACAAAGGAAGCACAGGAATGGTGATGTGCTGGAGGGGTGCCCTTGGTGAAAATAAGGCTCTTCTTAAGATGGGAGAAATAACTGTTGGCCATTAACTGGGAAAAGGAACACATTTGAATCTATAACCATCAGCTTGTCAGAAATATGAGTGAAAAAGAAATATAAAGGCAGAGGGACAAGTTAACTGACACCACCAGGAAGCAACCCAGTCAAAGCCAAAATGTAGGAAATTCCACTGGACCAGTGAATGACCTAGTTTCTTCGGCAAATAAATAACATTAAAAGCAGGGAGGAAAAGGGACAGTTACAGATGAAAAGACCTAAGAGACCCGTCAGCTAAATATAGTATGTTGGCCTTCCTGAGGCCCTGATCCAAACAATCTCAGCTAAATGCAAAGCAACTTTTGAGACAATTGAAGAACACGTGAATATTAAGACCGCAGAATATTAATTCTGCGAGGTGTGAAAATGGCAGCATGGAATGTTAAATAGAAGTACTTGTCTGAATGGAGATACATATTTAAGTATCTTTGGGTAAAATTGTATATGGCTGGGGGTTGCATGAAAATATCATAGGCAAAAAGATGGGGTTAGAGAAAATAAACATGCAGAAAGTGGAAACTGCAGAATGCTCTAATCTGGATTATGAAGGATCATTAATTGGCTTCTCCACTTTTGTGTGTGTTTGAAAATTAGCACAGTCTTAAGTAATAAGGGAGTACAGACTAAGGGAGCAGGTTTGGAAGAAAGATCAGAAGCCTGGGTCATTTGCTCCGAGTTGTCCAGCGCGAGTGCTAGGGCAACCCCAGAAGCCAGCTGCGGACCTGATGTCCCGACTCTGTGCCCCAGGCCGCTTTCAGCACCACGGAGATGGCGCTGGCGCTGAACAGATACCTGTGCCTGGCGGTGCTCCCGCTCATCACCAAGTGTGCGCCACTCTTTGCGGGAACCGAGCACCGCGCCATCATGGTGGACTCCATGCTCCACACGGTGTACCGCCTGTCCCGCGGCCGCTCGCTCACGAAGGCACAGCGTGACGTCATCGAGGACTGCCTCATGGCTCTCTGCAGGTGGGGCGGGAGCTGGGCGTGGGCCGGCGGTGGGGTTGGGTGGGGTGGGCCTCAGGGAGAGAGCCCACCGCCTTCTGAATGTTCCTGCAGGTACATTCGCCCATCCATGCTGCAGCACCTGCTGCGGCGCCTGGTGTTCGACGTTCCCATTCTTAATGAGTTCGCCAAGATGCCGCTCAAGGTGAGGGCAGGCTCTTTTTAGCGCGCTAATTTCCATGCCCCGCCCACCCGCTTACTCCTCCCTCGGACAATGGGGTTCATTTGTATCAGCAGACCCCAGGGCAGTTAAACTGCAAATGTGAGGCCATTCTTTAGTAGTCTCATTTGCACACTGGAATTCCCAGGATATTCACTTTGCGTCATTGGTGCTTCTAACACTTTAATTAGCATTTCATTTGCCTAACAGTGAGCCAGCCCGCACATAAATTTAATATATATTTTCATGGGCACACCACTTTTCCTAATTAGCATGCTTATTTTCATGCCCAGACCACCAGCCTTCTATTATCCAAATGAGTATATCTGAATAAACAGTACCACAGCTATTCCAAATATTTGCCTACTGTCTCTCCTATCATTTTTTTATTTGCATGAGAATTTTCATAAGGAGATACTTTCAACTCAGATATCTTGATTTTTTTTTGCATAATGCATTTAAATCATCCGCTATTTCAAATTTGCATATTAGATGTGGAGCCCCTCTTCCTAATTACCATATATTTGTATGAGGTGCTGCTTATGTTTATATTCAGCATGATAATTTACATGAGACCAAACCAGTGCATCCATATGCTCTACTTGCAGATTAATATTACATGATTATTTGTGTAAAGCAATACCAGACAAATCTAGCTTTTGTTTAAGGTGCACTCTGACTCTAAATTAGAATTCTATATTTGCATAATAAACTGTCCAGGACCACTCCCCAATAAGCATATCATTCTCCTTATTAGCATACATTTACATAACCCACACTCCATAATAGAAAAGCACTGGCAGCCCTGGGCCTCCCAGGACTTTCATTTACCTGCCAACCGCTTTTGCCCCTCTGATTGGCATGTCCTCTTCTTGCTCCCACCAGCTCCTCACCAACCACTATGAGCGCTGTTGGAAGTACTACTGCCTGCCCACGGGCTGGGCCAATTTCGGCATCACCTCGGAGGAAGAGCTACACCTCACAAGGAAACTCTTCTGGGGCATTTTTGATTCACTGGCTCACAAGGTCTGGGCAACCAGGGACCCTGAAAGGAACCTGTTTGGAGAGATTGAGGTCCAAAGATGAGATTCAGAATGAAATCCCCAAATGTGGGGTTCAGGGATGGAGGTTGCTTTGCAGGTTTGGATTGGAGAGAATCTGAGTTGGATCTCTGGCTTGGGGGTTATGGAAGGAAGAGGGGGTGGGCCTCTCATTTGGGGCTTTGGAGAAGGTAACATAGGATAGTTTGAGGGTCCAGATGGGGCTGAGGTTTGGGTTTCAAGAGGGACCACAGTCCATGTTTGTGGGCTCAGGGAGGAGGGTGGCTGATGGAAATGGTAAGTTTGAGCTCAAGGAACTGCAGGCTCAGCCAGGCCTGCCATGACGTCCCCCTCCCTGGCATCCCCAGAAGTATGACGCAGAGCTGTATCGCATAGCAATGCCTTGTCTGTGCGCCATCGCAGGGGCCCTGCCCCCCGACTACGTAGATGCTTCATACTCATCCAAGGCTGAGAAAAAGGCTACGGTGGATGCTGAAGGCAACTTTGATCCTCGGCCTGTGGAGACCCTCAAGTGAGGCCTAGGGGCAGGAAAGGGCGGGACCTGGAGGGGAGAGAAGGAAAATGTGACTGTCACAGATGGAAGGAGGGGCCAGTCCCCAGCATCTGCTGACCCTATCCCCCCTAATAGCGTGATCATCCCAGAGAAGCTGGACTCCTTCATTAACAAGTTTGCGGAGTACACTCATGAGAAGTGGGCCTTCGACAAGGTTGGCATCCGAGTCCTCCCCTCCCCAGGTTCCCCTGCCCTGCCAGCCTTCTTCATAACCCCAGCTTTCCTGAGAGAAAGCCCCTTAACTCTCCCTGAGACTCACAGCCTCCTCTGAAGCCCTCGTCCCTCCAGGGTTCTCTCTCTGTGTCCCCCAAGCTGCTGTCTACCCTTCATCTTGCTTCTACCCTCAGCTCTGTAGTGACACTGCCTCTACCTGTCCCATTTTCACCTCCAGATCCAGAACAACTGGTCCTATGGGGAGAACGTAGATGAGGAACTGAAGACCCACCCCATGCTGAGGCCCTACAAGACCTTCTCAGAGAAGGTGACCAAGCCTTGGGGCCCAATGTCAAGGGTCCAAAATGAAACCTCCAAATTTGGAGGTTCAGGGAGAAGTGAGTCTGCTTCATGGGCTCTGATCTAGCTAGATCCCCCTCCATGGACTGTGCCTTTCCTTGAACTTGGTTGTTTCCTCTAGACCCAGGACTTCTAGTGTTCCTCCTGAAGAGTCAGCCTGGGTTTGATTCCTTGACCATACTTAACTTCTCTGACTCTTGTGTGTAAGATGAGACAATGAGAGTTTGTTCGGGGGGCTCTGTTACAGAGCAGGGAAGAGATCTGGGTTCAAATCTGACTGGACCACTTCCGAGCTGCCTGCTGGGGGCTTGGCCCTTCTTGGGACACTGGAAGCCAGGGAGGCTGAGCCAGGGTCTCCTACCTCCATCTCCTTCTCACCCCATTCCACCAACTCCCCACCTCCTGTCAAACCTAGGACAAAGAGATTTACCGCTGGCCCATCAAGGAGTCCTTGAAGGCTATGATTGCCTGGGAATGGACCATAGAGAAGGCCAGGGAGGGTGAGGAGGAGAAGACTGAGAAGAAAAAAACGCGGAAGATCTCCCAAAGTGCCCAGGTTGAGGCGGGACGGGGTGGTGGCAGGGTCATTAGGGGGTGGTGAGCCGCTAGAATAAGGGGCTGGAACAGGAGTGGCTGGGGCCAGGCAGGAGGTGGGGTCAGGGGAAGGAGGAAGGCCAGAAGTGGGGTGCAGGAGGCGGTACAGAGATCCAGAAAAGGAGAAAGCATAAATCTGAAGAACTGGAAAGGGCAGAGGAGAGAGGAGAGAGGAGAGAGGATGGCTGAGACAGGGCCTTAAGGAGATGGCGCAGAAAAGGGGTCTAGGGTCAGGTGAGGGCCATAGATTGGGTTGGGGCCTGGGCTCCTGCTAACTCATTAAGCCCATCATCTCTCTTTTGTCCTCCCAGACCTATGATCCGAGAGAGGGCTACAACCCCCAACCTCCCGACCTCAGTGGAGTTACCCTGTCCCGGGAGCTGCAGGTGAGACCCCAACCCTTTATTTGGGAGCATGGAGGGGTCTGTTGGGGTAGGAGAGGACATCTTCTGAATCTGGGCCTTGATTCTCCGAACCCACTCCCAGGCTATGGCAGAACAACTGGCGGAAAATTACCACAACACCTGGGGGCGGAAGAAGAAGCAGGAACTGGAGGTCAAGGGTGAGGGTGCCCATCTGACCCCCACACAGACCATGCTTCTCCGCGGTCCCCTAGTCATAGGCTCTGGAATCAAAAGGGCCTATGGTAGAGTTATGTGACTTTCACTTTCAACAGTCGCTTTTACCCCCTTGAACCTTTGTTTTTGCGTTTGTACAGTGGGATAATAGCATTTAGTACCACAGGGTTGTGGAGAGGCTGTGATAAGCATCGGAAAGCAATGTTTTGGTTATTCTTACCTCTGTCTCTAGTACTATAATTATAATAGCCTTCAACTGCAGGAACCACTTCAGTGAGAGTGGCGTGGGCCCCTCCCAGCCCCCTGATTTCTGGTCTGTGCCACCCTAGGTGGTGGGACCCACCCCCTGCTGGTCCCCTATGACACGCTCACGGCCAAGGAGAAGGCTCGAGATCGAGAGAAGGCCCAGGAGCTGCTGAAGTTCCTGCAGATGAACGGCTATGCGGTCACCAGGTAGGAGAGCTGGGAGCCAGACCTAGGAGCAGCTGGGAACCGGGGCAGAATGCATAGGACAGCAGCTGGGGGAAGTGAGGCCAGGGTAGGAGAGGCACGGCCAACTAGGCGAGAAGCCTAAAAGGAGGACGCTAACAGGGTGGGGCCTGGAGAGCAAGGGAGTGGCCTGGAGAGTGGGGGTGGAGCCAGAGTGGGGAAAAGGTTAAGAGTATGGGGCCTGGGAAAAAGAAGCGGGCCCAGTCTAGGGAGGAGCGGAGAGCTCCAGGGACTAGAGATGAGGCAGAAGCAGGGCCTGGGGGAGCAAAGTAGGATCTAGTGAAGGATGGGAGACAGGGCGTTTTGCATCTGGGCAACTTTCTCCCACCCCTCCACGCAGAGGCCTTAAGGACATGGAGCTGGATACATCTTCCATAGAGAAACGGTTTGCCTTTGGCTTCCTGCAACAGTTGCTGCGCTGGATGGACATTTCTCAGGAGTTTATTGCCCACCTGGGTGCGAAGAAGTCCCTCCCTGATAACTACCCTATCTGGGACCCAGGTCACACATGTCTCCTTCCTCCCTTATCTAGTGACTGCCAGACAGTGTTCTAGGTGTTGAGAATAAGCAGTGAACAAGACAAAGATCCCTGTCCTGGATTCAGACAGTTAATGTCAGATATAACTGAATCACTTCATGTGCTAGAAGGTGGTTAGTGTTACGGGAAAAAGAATACACTAGAGCCAACTAAGGAGTGTGGAGATGGGAATATTCCGGGTAGACCTTGAAGGAGCTTGGGAGGTGGGCCATGTGGACATCTGGGGAGAGTATTCCAGGTAGAGGAACAGCCAGTGCAAAGGCTCTGAGAGGTCCTTGCTTTGGATATTAGGCCTGTGTCGCTGAGCAGAGTGGCTGAGGGGGAGAGTGAGAGGAAATGGGGTCAGAGAGGGGATGGGCAGTTCATGGACTGGCTTCTTAAATGTATGTAGAGCTCACATTTATCTCAAAGTTTAATATTAGAATTTTTTAGGGGTCTTCATTTAGAAGTTTGGCGATGTTTTTGTGATGAGAAATATGCCATAGGAACTTAACTCTCGTTTGTGTCAATTAGCCTATAGCCAGATTGGTTTCCTTATACTCGTACATTATTTTGCTTCAAGTCTCAGTTTCCAAGAACCTACAGAGATGTTAAGTGGAACTTACTCCATACAGACCTCCTAGTGAGAGGAGATGGTTCAAGGGGTTTTTTCCCAATGCCAAGACACAGCAAGTGTACAATAATTGGAGTCAGCATTATTATCTCAATAGTATTATTACTATCACCATTATTATTGTTTGAAATTGATTTCCATTTTAAAATGACCAATATTGACTAGTTTCATTTGGTTCATCAATCGTTGTTCCAAATTTACTGTGCCAGGTATTGATGTCCAGGTAGAAAATGGCTTGTGATGGGAGAGGAAGACGATGTTCCATGGCCTTACCCCATCCCAGTTCATCCTCCTCCCTGCTCTCAGCTTCAAGAAAGGTTTGATCAAGGAGTTAGGACAGCAGTTAGGTAGGAGAGAGAGGTTTATCTCAAAGCCAACGAAGTGACTTCTTGTGAAGAATTTATCTCCCACCCTGGCTGGTGTGGCTCAGTGGATTGAGCGCTGGCCTGCGAACCAAAGGGTCACTGGTTCAATTCCCAGTCAGGGCACATGCCTGGGTTGTGGGCCAGGGTCCCTGTTGGGGGTGTGGGAGAGGCAACCAATGGATGTTTCTCTCACACACTAGTGTCTGTCTACCTTTTTGCCTCTCTTCCCCTCTCTCTAAAAAATAAATAAAATCTTTTAAAAATATTTTTTAAACTTTTTAAAAGATTTATCTCCCATCATATCCTAACTCTGTCCCATCAGAATACCCTGAGTTCCCTAGCCTTGAACTCAACATGACCCCTATTTCCCACCCCTTTCCATACCACCAGAGGCTGTGGTCAGCAGTGGACGAGTAGAAAAGTCCCCGCATGAACAGGAGATTAAATTCTTTGCCAAGGTGAGAGATGGGCTCAGAAGCTGAGAACTGGGTGGGCTCTTCCCACCCTTCACTCAGTCACACTCACCCCCCCCCCACTCCAGATCCTGCTCCCTTTGATCAACCAGTACTTCACCAACCACTGCCTGTATTTCCTGTCGACACCAGCCAAAGTGCTGGGCAGTGGTGGCCATGCCTCCAATAAGGAGAAGGAAATGATCACCAGGTGGGCTGCCCTGTGACCTCTGACCCAGTCCCCTGACCTCACAGCATTGTAATCCTGGACCTTACACTCCCACCTTGAACTTTAGGGGCTATGTCCTGGGTGCTAGGCACTGACCAACTCTACCTGCAGGAGCAATTAAAGGGCTGACCAACTGTTCTGGTGTGCCTGGGACTGAGGGGTTTCCCAGGACATGAGACTTTCGGGCAAACTGGGATGAATTGGCCGCCCTGTCAGAAAGGCAGACCAGCCTCCCCAACCACCAACCAGCATGCCAGTTATTGCCTATGACTTTCAAGCTCACTCATCTCTCTGCCCCTCCCCACCCCTCTTGTCTCCTTCCTTTTCTTCCCCTCCATCCTACCTCCTCCTGGCTCTGTCTTCTGTCCCTCTCTCCGTATCTCTGCCTCTAATTGTGTCACCACTGCCCTTGTCCCCTTGGTGTCCTTGTGCCCTGTTTTCCCTGTGCTTCTGCTTCTTTCTCTATCTTCAGCCTCTTCTGCAAGCTTGCCGCTCTTGTCCGTCACCGAGTCTCTCTCTTTGGTAAGTAACTCTGCTCCTGAGCTCTTCTTCTTTTTTTTAGAGAGAGAGGGGAAGGGAGGGAGAGAGACAGGGAGAGAAACATTGCTGTGGGAAAGCAATACATCAGTCAGTTGCCTCTCGCATGCCTCCAACTGGGAACCTGGCCCGCAGCCCAAGCATGTGCCCTGACTGAGATTCGAACCAGCAACTTTTCAGTTTACAGGTCGGCATTCAATATACTGAGCCACACCAGCCAGGGCTTGAGTTCTTCTTAATCTTTTCTCTCTTCCCTCATTACCAACCTCACCCTGAAGAAATATGGCCCAGGTTCATGCCTTAATTTGAGTAACCTTTACAGTGTTCTTTGCCTGGACCCTACATGGACTGGGTAGACCTGGGTACAGAGCAGTGACTGGGACAGTCCTGGGCTTCACCCTCATGGAGCCCCCAGGCCCCAGGATATTGGGGGGGGGGGTCAGACTCATAATCAGACAGTGAGGGTCTGAAGGGTCAGGGCTGGGATGGAGGAGGGTCAGGGCCTGGGTGGAAAAGAACAGGGACCTATGGGAGGCTGGCTAGGGGTGGCAAGAGATCATGTGGGGTAGAAGTAAAGGGAGGTACTGTCTTGTAGTCCTTCCTTCATCCAAGCTCATCTTCCTCCCTCAGGGACAGATGCCCCAGCTGTGGTCAACTGTCTTCACATCCTGGCACGCTCCCTGGATGCCAGGTAGGGCTAGAGGTTGTGGTGCCCAACTCCTAGGTTCTCCAAAATCTAAACTTTTGGTTTCTAGAACTGGGGTGCCCCTACTTCCCTCCTAGAACGGTGATGAAGTCAGGCCCTGAGATTGTGAAGGCTGGCCTCCGTTCCTTCTTTGAGAGTGCCTCAGAAGACATTGAGAAGATGGTGGAGAACCTGCGTCTAGGCAAAGTGTCACAGGCACGCACGCAGGTGAAGGGCGTGGGCCAGAACCTCACCTACACCACCGTGGCCCTGCTGCCTGTCCTCACCACCCTCTTCCAGCACATCGCCCAGCACCAGTTTGGAGATGATGTCATCTGTAAGGGCTCCTGACCCCAAGGGCAGGGGTCGGGGGTGGGGGGGTCAGTTCAGCCAACACCACCCATCCCTGTGTTTCTGATAGACTCCTCCGCCATTTAAGTGTTTTTATTGAGTGGATTTATTGCCATAAGCAAAGTGTGCATTCAGTAAATTAGTAGGTAATAGAGTGAGTTAATTAGGATATGAGTTCAGCAGCTCTCTCAAAAGAGTCTAAATCACCATAGCTTAAGCAAGATAGAAGTATATTTCTGTCTCACATAACAGTCTACTTGTAAGTGTGTCTTAATGTCAGAATCCCAGGTTCCCTCCTTTTTGTTGCTCTGCCATCTCTGAAATATTGTCTTTATCCATGTGGTTCAAGATAGCACATCATTACATCCTCATTCTAGCCACTAAGTGAGGAGAAAAAGCAAAGAGGAGGGTACCTCAATTTTTTAAAAGGAGCAGTCTATAAGTGGTCCACATCACTCCTGCTTACCTCTGTCCCATTGGCCAGAGCTTAGCATGTGGTCCATGTTGCGGCAAAGAGGCTGGGAAAGTAGCCTTTATTCTGGAAGGCTGTGTGTCAAGCTAAATATTGAAGGTCTATCATTAAGAAGAGAAGTAGAGAAAGAAGGTAAGAACAGGGGCTAGAAGTCAATTATCAGGGTCTGCTGCGTTTGTTCTACCAAATGACACCTCACTTGGGATCTTGTGACAGAGAACATACATCCTGTTGTGTAACATACTGTTGTTTAGAGAAATAAGTACCCAGTGGGGTGTCATGACGTTGTATGTCCAGGTACTCAGAGTGCCTTATGAGATGTGGCCCGGGCCGTGGGGAGTGGGGGAGGGACAGGAAGTGTGGGTGGCTGAGGCGTTTAGGAGGCTGAGGAGATGGGCTGTGGAGGTGAGTGTTCAATGTGAGGTCCAAGGCCCTGGGAGGACCTTGCGGAAGTGGGGCCTCCCTGAGACAGACTGGGGAGATTCCAAGGTCAGGTTAGCACTCAGTGGTTGTGAGCAGCCCACTTGTGGGATGCCCAAGGGCAGCATCCAGAATGGACTGCAGGGCTGACAGGCCGTGGGGACTGGGAGATAGCAGAGCCAGGTCCCATGCCGCTGTTTATTTGAAATTAGAACCTGGTGATAAAAGTAAGAACAGTAGCAGTTGGATGAGGTTTTCCCCCTATTCCAACATTTATTTGAAAATATTAACAATACACAGAAAAGTCAAAGGAAGAGAAGTGTTAAGAGCTTGCGCCATTTGGTTTGTCTATCACGTAATGTGTGAAAAGATCTGCAGACTTTGGAACTGTTGAATGTGATTGCACGCATAGTGATATCTCATCCCTAAATATTCATCTTCCACCTCCTAAATAAGAACCTTCTCTCATGTAATCACAATATCAGTCTTGCCCCCAACCTGATTATATTTAAGTTTTCCTATTACCCTCAAGATGCCTTTGATTTTTTTTTTTTTAATTCAAAATCCAGTGAAGTTTATCTCATGGCTTTGTACTCTCTTTTCAATTTAGAACAGTCCCCCTGCCCTCTTCTTACCTTGTGACATTTGTGAAGTTGATGAGATTTTTAACCTAACCTTCTGAGAAGGATATGTGGATAACCTAAAATCGCAGCCAGGACTGCATGTTTCTTTGCATTTTTCTGGAGAGAGTATCTGTCAGTATCCTCAAATAGGACAACAAAGAAACCTTTTCTGAGTGTCTGCCGTGTGCCTTGCTTTAATTGCTTTCCAAGTATTAACATCATTTTATCCTCACAACCCCCATGTGGAAGATACTATAATTATCCCCATTCTACAGATAGGAAAATGAGCCAAGAGAGTGGTACTTGCTCACATCACAAAACTGGTAAATGGCAGGCAGCTCTTACCCACAATTTGGATACAAGGGAGGGGATTTGGGGGGACTGGCATGATGGGCATATCCTCGGCCCTTGTTTCTCTCAGTGGATGACGTCCAGGTCTCATGCTACCGAACTCTGTGCAGTATCTACTCCTTGGGAACAACCAGAAACTCTTACGTGGAAAAGTAAGGAGGATCAGCCATAGTTTGGGGCTTGGGTGGGCACCATTGGGGCTCAGGGAGGGGAAGGTGCAAGAGAAGATGGGGGTGTGTGAAAAGCAGGGGACATGTTCAAAGTCTTCAAAAGACAGATATCGTGGCAGCTGAAGTTCCCCAAAGTGGCCACATGAGGGCACCCAGGGGAAGGCCAGCAAAGGAAGTGGAGGCCAAGCGCGCGGGGGGAGAAGCAAGTGGGCACCAGGCACTTGGGGGCCAGGATGTCAGGTTATTCTCTGATGTGGAACCAGCCTGCCCTAGCAAGGGGCCGGCAAAAACCAGGGCAGCACACAGGAGCCGTAGCAAGCATGGGGGCACAGGGGAGGGCTCCGGCAATGCCTGTGTGGTCTCTCCTGAGCCAGGATCACAGGTGGAGCAAGAGGGCACTCAGGAAGCCCAAGGAGAAGACTACATCTGTGCCTACTGATGAGCAGCAGATCTGCTCCGAAGGGTTCTGGGGAAAGCCACTTCTGTGGAAGCTGGGGCTGGGACCCAGGTCTGGGCAGAGGAGGACATGGGGTTAATGAGTTCCCTCTTCTAGGCTGCGGCCTGCCCTCGGGGAGTGCCTGGCCTGCCTGGCAGCAGCTATGCCTGTGGCATTCCTGGAGCCTCAGCTGAATGAGTATAATGCCTGCTCAGTGTACACGACCAAGTCTCCCCGGGAGCGGGCCAGTAAGTTGTGAGGGGCTAGGGCAGCTGCCAGGGTCCCATTCTACCCAGCATAGGGCCCAGGGCAGAGCCCACTTTGGGGGCAGTGTGACCCAATCTGGGCTCTAAGGGGCTGAGGATTCCCCAGCTTGGGGGTGCTCCAGAATGGGAAATCCCAGGGTTTGTGGGGACCCTGGTATGTGGTGTGGACACTGAGGTCTGAGGGTGATGAGTTGGCATGCCTTGACCCCTCCCTGCACCCCAGTCTTGGGGCTCCCCAACAGCGTGGAGGAGATGTGCCCTGACATCCCGGTGCTGGAGCGGCTCATGGCAGACATCGGGGGGCTGGCCGAGTCAGGAGCCCGCTACACAGAGATGCCACATGTCATTGAGATCACGCTGCCCATGTTATGCAGCTACCTGCCCCGCTGGTGGGAGCGTGGGCCTGAGGCACCCCCACCTGCTCTGCCTGCTGGGGCCCTCCCACCCTGCACAGCTGTCACCTCTGACCACCTCAACTCCCTGTTGGGGAACATCCTGCGAATCATCGTCAACAACCTGGGCATTGACGAGGCCTCGTGGATGAAGCGGCTTGCTGGTGGGCCTGGGGGGGCAGCTTCTGAGGGCTGGGGCCCTTTGATCTAATGGTCTGAGAGGGAGATCCTAAGGTCCATCATCTCCTGGGAGCCGTAAGGAGTCAGAGTCTTGGTTTTCTCAGGATCAACAGTCAGGGATCATCACAAGGGGTCAGAATCTCAGGCTCAGAGGGTCTCGGCTGGATGGATGGGGTCCAGGGAGTCCTCTAGACTGGATTCTGAATTTCTGGAGCCTTGGAGTGGGTTAGGTCAGGGTCTAGGAGTTGGGTCAGAAGCCTGCGTTCCTTATGCAAATGGTCAGAGAATAAGGTCCCTGATGAGGATGAGGTTGTAGGCCAGAGGTCAAGAAATTAGTGTTTGAAGGGCTGGGATTCCTGGTTAGAAGTTCTGTGTCAGGAATTGGTTCAAACTAGACATTGGAACTGGGATTGGAGGCCAGGGTCAGAGGTCAGAGGCCAGAAGCTGAGATAAGAAACCGGAGGTCAGAAGTCACATAGTGAGGAAGGGTCTGGGTAGAGACCAGGTCAGAGGTTAAAGACTGGGGTGAGAGGTCATAGGGTAAGATTTCAAGTAAGGACTTAGTTGGGCTCAGAGGTCAGGGACATGTGTTAGGCTGGGATCACATGTTCAGGTTAGGGGTTATTGTTGAGATCAGGATTCAGGGGCTATGTCAGAGGTCAGGGCCCAAGGTCAAGAGGGGATTAGAGATAGATGCTGGGGTCAGAGGCTAGGGTCAGGCTCGGGTCAATGATAGCTGCTAGGTCAGAGGTACAGGTCAGGAATCATGGGATGGGAACAGAGATCAGGGGTGGGATCAGAAGTCATAGGTCAAATGCTGGAGTTAGAGGATGTCCAGCAGTAAGTGTCCCCTATTTGCTCCTGCAGTGTTTGCCCAGCCCATTGTGAGCCGGGCCAGGCCAGAGCTCCTGCGTTCACACTTCATCCCGACCATTGCGCGGCTGCGCAAGCGGGCGGGGAAGGTGGTGGCCGAGGAGGAGCAGCTGCGCCTGGAAGCCAAGGCGGAAGCTGAGGAGGGTGAACTCCTGGTGCGGGATGAGTTCTCTGTGCTCTGCCGGGACCTGTATGCCCTCTATCCACTGCTCATCCGCTATGTGGACAACAACAGGTCAGCACATCCCCAGCCACACCCCCCCAACACTCCAGCCTGACCTCTGGCTTTCCTGAACCCCATTTGACCTCTTGCCTTCTGACTTGGATAAACTCCTTGCAATTCTGCTTTCAACCCCATTGCTCCTGGGCCGACAAAATCCAATCCACTGAATTTGTTCCCCTCCTGCTGCTTTGCACCTCTTGAATCTGAGCCCTTGTTTGGTTACAATGGCAGCCATAAGGAGCCCTGTTTTTCCTTCCTGCACTGGGCCTCCAGGCTTGGGTATATGAGCTGTCTGATATTTGTGCAGTGAAATCCAATCATCAGGCCTTCCTCTGTCATTGGGAGAAGAAAGAAAGATAGTCCAGACGTGGCCAGCCTAATTTTCCTCAGAAACATAGATCTTATTTTTTTTTAATGTTTATTTTTTATTTTTAGAGAGAGGGAAAAGGAGGGAGGAAGAGGGAGAGAAACAGCAATGTGTGGTTGCCTTTTGCGCACCCCAGATGGAGTGCCCAGGCATGTGCCCTGACTGGGAATTGAACCAGCGATCCTTTGCTTTGCAGGCCGATGCCCAATCCACTGAGCCACACCAGCCAGGGCAAAACATAGATCTTTAATAAAAGGGCAAGTGTAGATATCAACCAACTGCTAACATCTCCCTAAACTCAGGAACAGTTTAAAGAGTTATTAATTCCTAGGTGCAGCCTAATCCAGGGATAGCAAATGAATTTCAACTCTAGTTCCATCCTGATTGAAAAAGATTTTAGGGTTACACAGGGTATTGTAAGGAAGCCCTGTCTATCATGTGAGTAAAAAAAGGAAGTGGTGGTATGCATGCTGGGGACATCCTTGCACATCCATCTTCGTGCTCACCAGTGGCTATTGGGTGAAGTAGATTCCTAGGAGTGGGAATGCTGGGTCAAAGAATTTGAACTAGTACATTGTGGTATATTCACACAGAGGAATACTACATGACAACGAAAATGAATGAAATCACAACACACAATATGGAAAAATGTCACAAACGTCAGGTTGAATGAAAGAAGCCAGGAAAGTAAAAAATAGAGTACATATCATATCATCTGTTGATGTAACATTCAAGAACAGACAAAAATAACTCATGGTCTATAAGTCAAAATAAGGGTCATTTTTCAAGATGAAGGAAGTAGGTGTGACTGGGAGGGACACAAAGGTAGGTCAGGAGACTGGAAATGTTCTATTTCTTGACTTGGGTGGTGGTTATACAAGTGTGCTTACTTTGTGATAATTCATCAAGTTGACCCTTTATATGTACATTTTCAATTTAAAACTTGGAGAAAGAAAATTGTAAAGGAATGGTCATTTAAAAATTTAAGTCATCTTAATGGCCAGATTCCCTAGAAAACTCCACCCTTTATCTTCCCCTCCAAGATCTCTGGTGTGGCCCCCTCTCCTGGGTGTCCCACCCCCATCCGTCAGCAGCCCCTTCTCTGATACCCAGGGCACATTGGCTGACGGAGCCCAATCCCAATGCTGAGGAGCTGTTCAGAATGGTGGGCGAGATCTTCATCTACTGGTGCAAGTCCCACGTGAGTCCCTGCCCACTCTGCTCTCCTCTTCATATCCAAGAAACTGCTGCCCCGCCATGCCCTCCCGCACCCAGTCTGATCCCTGGTACGGCCTCTGATTTCAGAACTTTAAGCGTGAGGAGCAGAATTTCGTGGTTCAGAATGAGATTAACAATATGTCATTTCTGACTGCTGACAACAAGAGCAAAATGGCCAAGGTGGGTGCTTTGCTCTGGGAGATAGCCTTAGGAGGGAGGGAATATCCCCTCAGAGCTTCCTACCTGCCCCCTCCTCATCCAGCCAGCTGCCCTGTCCTGGCCACATTCCCTGCTGCCCTCATAGCTTTGTCCTCTCCCATCTTGTATTTCCTTCCTCATATCCCCATTATCCCATGTCCCCCTATCTTTTCCCCTTATACTTCCCAGAATTGCCCTCTTCAGGGTTCTAAAGGACAAACCCGCCCACCCTGAGTCAAGATCTGGGAGTGCCCTGTTAGGGGATGCATGTCTGGTGGGGCCTAGAAGCTGGGTCAGGCCCACCTGGAGTTGGGCCTGGGGTTCTCTGAGGGACTGGGGTAACCCTTCTTGTCTCTGTCTGCCATCTGATGAAGCAGGCGGGAGATACACAGGTCAGCCCCTTGTCTGGAACCTTCCGCATGGCTCTTGGCTAATACCCTCTTCCCCCAAAACCCCAGCCTCTGTCCGCCTTCCAGAAAACCCCTGTCCCTGCTCCCCACCCTCATCCTTGGCTCCCAACTACCATTCTCTTCTCCCCCTCCTCCTTGCCCCCAACCATGCATTCCCTTCCCAACCCTCTGCTTTGAGCAATTTCACTTTTTTAAAACCTTTGTTTTAAAAACATTTAAAAAGACCACTTCTCAGTTTTCCCCAAAGCATCGTGGGCTGAGGTCGTGAGGAATGGGAATGTGGGCGGGACAGGCACGCGCATGGCGGGTTTAAGGCTTGGGCTCTGGAATTAGACAGACTTCAGTTAGAATCCTGACTCTGGCAATTGGCTGTGTGACCTCGGTCAACAGTCTTATCCTTTTGAGCCTCTGCTGGCATTTGGCCAGTGCCCCCCCTGGCCCAGGGCTCTGCGAGGACTCAGATGCTGCATGTATGGCCTCCATATTGTAAGCCAGTGTGGACATGGCTCTGGCCAAAGCTTGCCACCGGGGCTTGTCATTGGCATGACTTGGGTGGCCCTGATCACAGGTCTGCACCTAAGGCTTCAGAACATGGCTGTGGGACTCCCTTCCCTGTGTTTCTGTCCCCAGATCTTTCTGGATCTCTCTAGCATCTTTTGTCTTCCTGCATCCTTGTCCATCTCAGTCTCTCAGTGTCAGTCTTTCTCTTCCAACTTCTCTCATCTCTTGAGACTCTGCATCTTGATTTCACTCTTGGGAACTTAGTCTTGAGATATGAAGTGTGGGGTTGTGCGTGTTGTTGTGTGTGTGGGGGGTCATACTTGGTATTCTTAGGGAATTCTGGAAGAAGACCGGTAGAGGCATTGGGAGGAATCTGTAAGGGTTTGAGATAGAAGTTGGAAATTTGGGATAGATGTTTGGTTCTGGGAAGGTAAGGGCTGGGTGTCTGAAGTGAAAGATCAGCAAGGTGTGGGGTGGAAACTGAGGCAGGCTCTGAGATCAGCTTGGGGAGGGAGTGCTGGCTGGAGTGTGGACAATGGCTGTGGGAGGAGGGGCCAGGCATGAGGCTGGGCTGGGACTCAGGCTGGTGCTGAGCCCCATGTCCCCACAGTCCAGTGGCTCTGACCAGGAGCGTACCAAGAAGAAGCGCCGGGGGGACCGGTACTCTGTGCAGACATCACTGATTGTGGCTACACTCAAGAAGATGCTGCCCATCGGCCTGAACATGTGTGCACCCACTGACCAGGACCTCATCGCACTGGCCAAGACCCGCTACGCCCTGGTGCCTGCCCAGCCCCATTCTAGGAACATGCCAGGGTCCCACCCAACATTCCACTGAGCCCCCAAGACCCCAGGATCCCACTTGGGAGCCCTCCCTTGGGACCTTAATGAATCCTTCCCCAGGATCCTGAGGACTCACTGGGCCCCCGAGGATGCCCTGAGCCTTCCCCAGGATAATAAGGACCCCACTTGGGAAACTGCCAGAGCCCTGGAACCTAAGGACTTTACCTGGGACCCTGCTAAGACCCTCTCAGATCCTTCCTTCACAAGCCTTTCACCAACTGCTGGGGTGACAGGCCTAAAAGGACAACACTGAGCCTTCAGGGATCCTTCTGAACACCCTCCCCCAGAACCATGTCAAACTTGTTATGACCCTGAGGACCCACCCAAGACACCACTAGCCCCCCTGAAACTCCTCTGAGCCCTCCACCAGGACCTCCCAGAACCCCTTGGGACCCAGTGAGCCCCTCATGATCCCACTGGCCCTCCCCTGAATCTCTGGGTCCCCACTGAGCTCTCCATCTTGCCACCTCTTTCCCTCAGGACCCTGCTGACCCCTCGCTCTGACACCCAACTGAGCCCCCCAAAGTTGGGACCCAGTGAGCACCCTGTGACTTAAGTAGCCCTGCAGGATCTCAATGGTCCCTTCCCCATGACCACTCACAATCCTCTGAGGTCTCAAGAACCCTGGGGATCAATTGAGCCTACCCCTGAAGCCCCTTAGGCCTTCTGGGACTCCAAGGAGGCCTCCCAGGACCCCACTTACTTGTTGTATGGAATAACACCCTCCCCTCCCTGATCCTACTCAGCCTCAAGGACTCTTAAGAAGCCCTCTGAGGACCCTGACCCAAGACTCCTAGACCCTCCCCCCAGGACCCTACTAAGCACCCTTATAATTTACTACCCCCCGCTGACCTCCCCTGGTATCACAAGCACCCCCTTTACCAGAACCCTAAAGGCTCCTTCCCTCAGGACCTCAAGCGCCTCCTAGGATCTTCTGAGTCCTGCCAAGACCCCAAAGAACTCTCTAGGGCCCTTCTGACCCCTTAACTTGGTCCTTGAGGAACCCCCATCCTACTGACCCCTCCTTTGGCCTCTGTGTAAACCCCACCAATGACTTGGTTGATCTTCCTGAATCCCCCATGACCTCTGCTGTTCTGGCTATTTTCCTTATAACCCCCTTCACCACCTCTGATCTTCAAAAATTCCCTGCCCATATCCACTTACCTGCAGCCCCACTCTGACCCTCTTCTGACTTCTGATCATCCCTCTGTGGCCTTATTTGACCTTCGAGGATATCCTCGTGTCACCCCCTGTCTCCCTCACACCTCCACGTGGCCCCTCTAATCCTTACTGTCTCTTCAAGGTGCCTCTGTGGCCTTTAGGACTCCCAGTGTGATCGCTCCTGATCTCTGGTTCCTTGCGGGTTTCTTCTGAGATCCTCCCCACACAAGACTCCCAACAGCTGCTGGGGTGACAGGCCTAGAAGGGAAAGTGTTGGGGGTCCAGGAGGACTTTGAGCCCTCGAGAGTGACACAGCCTGGCCATGTTTCCCCAGAAAGACACAGATGAGGAGGTCCGGGAATTTCTGCAAAACAACCTTCACCTTCAGGGAAAGGTACAACTCCTTAATCTGCATCTGGGCACATCGGGATAATGGAAACAATAAGAGCCAACATTTAAGCACTTCCTATGTACCAAGCATCAAAAGAAGGACCTAAACTTGTACTCCCCACTGAATCCTGAGAGCACTGAAAGGGGGTGTGGCAGCCACGCTGCACACAAGGCCATTCCCCACTCCCACCCCTCCAGATGCGGCGCCCAGGGAGGGCGTTGCGGGCAGGGTGGGGGCCCTCACGCCTGCCAGCTGTTCTTTCTCTTCTCAGGTGGAAGGATCCCCTTCTCTGCGCTGGCAGATGGCCCTGTACCGGGGCCTCCCGGGCCGCGAGGAGGACGCGGACGACCCTGAAAAGATCGTGCGCAGAGTCCAAGAAGTGTCTGCAGTGCTCTACCACCTGGAACAGGTGGGCGGGGCCGGCGGCGCCTTAGGGCTGAGCGGTCAAAGCTGTAGCCTCCAGGCCGGGCAAGGGACGGGCCCTAAATTTGTAGGCGGAGCCTACGGGTGACTGGGGCAAGGAGCGGGCCTTGGGTCTGTGAGTGGAGCTTAGAATGGAAACTTGGATCTGTGCTCAATCTTGGGCCCAGGATAGAACTCTGGGTCTAGTAGTTAGGCCTGACAGAGACTACTTGACTCTGTTGACAGGGCCTTAGAAGTGGGGCGGGGCCTGAATAGAGGGCCTAGGAGAGAAATTTCGGTCTAGGAGCAGTGACCAGATTAGAACTTTGCCTGTCAGTGGAACCAAGGTGTTTCTTCGGCCCCGTAAGTCGGGCCTGAATTTGGGCTTGGGCACAGATAGGCAGTTTCATTCGGCCTCAAAGTGGGAATCGGGCCAGGGACAGATTCTGGGGACATGACAGATTGTCCCGCCCCCAGACTGAGCACCCTTTCAAGTCCAAGAAGGCTGTGTGGCACAAGCTCTTGTCCAAGCAGCGCCGGAGGGCAGTCGTTGCCTGTTTCCGCATGACACCCCTGTACAACCTGCCCACGTAAGACACCTAGGGAGGAGGGCGGCTAAAGGGGCCTCAGAGAAAGTGCGACTGGGAATATGGGAGGATAGAGTGCCAATATGATGGGCTCTTGAGGAATGATTGGGGGAGGTGGATTTGTGGGAGGTTAGAGGAGGCATTAGGGGAGTAGGTCCCACTGTCACCCCACACCTTTCCCTTGCAGACACCGGGCATCCAACATGTTCCTGGAGAGCTACAAGGCCACATGGATCCTGACTGAAGACCACAGTTTTGAGGACCGCATGATAGATGACCTTTCAGTGAGTTGGAGTCTGCCAGGGAATGTGGGGACAGAGCTCGATAGGGCTGGGGCTGAGGCCACCTGTTGCACACCTCCAGGGGTTGCCCTTCACATTGAGGGGTATGAGAAAGGTGACCCCTGGCTTGGGCAGAACCAGGGGAGGGTGCAGGATGTGGGGCATGTGAGAGAAAAAAATCCGACCCATCAGGGCTATGGGGCAGACAGAAGAAGACTCTAGGACCCCCTTTCCCAAGCCCCACCCCTCCCTCTAGAAAGCTGGGAAGAAGGAGGAGGAAGAGGAAGAAGTGGAGGAAAAGAAGCCAGACCCTCTGCACCAGCTGGTCCTGCACTTTAGCCGCACTGCCCTAACTGAAAAGAGGTGAGGACCCTTCCTAGGTCTTGGAAAAAGAATCCACCACTTCCCTGCTCTCAGAAACCTCCCTGTTATTCAAGAGAGACCATCTGTGTCCTAGGAGAGCCCCAAGGCTGATCTTTTAATGTCACTTTACTAGGACAAGTAGGGCCACCATACCATGTACCATTATGTAGGCTGAGCACGTCACAAGGGCATCTCCTCTGAAGGGTTCACATCACAGGCAATATTAATTTCGACTTTTCTAGAAGAAAGCATCTTGCTCAAACAATTCAGTATATTACAGGAACACATCAGTGTAAATTTTTAACAGAAGGCAGTGTGGAAGGGGGACCTTTTTCTAAGTCACACAAAGGCATCATATGGGCTAATGGCAGTCTTGGGAATAACAGTAATGGTGCTGCTGCTTATAACAAATGACATTTATTGAGTGCTTATTATGTGTCAGGCACATGTTAAGCACTTGACATCTATATTTTCTTACCTAATCCTCATGCTATGAGATAGATTGAATTATCAACTCATTTTTGTGAACAAGGAAATGATGGCACAAGGATTTATTTTTCTCACATAACATGAAGTCAGAAGGCAGAGTCCAGGGCTGGGCAGTGACACAATGACAGTTACAGGGTTATTCAGGCTGACAGGCGTGCTCAGCCATTCTGCACTGCCATTCTGAGCTTTTGTCTTGTGGTTACAAGATGGATACTGAACTTCTGAATATGACCACATGCCAGGAAGAAAGAAGGGGAGAAAATTTTTTTCCTCTAAGCAAGACCAAGATCTTTTTATCCAAAAAGAGAAGCCCTCCTTGGTGGGCCTCTGCACATATCTCATTGGCCAGAATTCTAACATCAGGCCACTACTAGCTGCAGAGGAAGCTGGGAAGTTGAGTGTCCTGGGAAAGCAATGACTCTGCAGTTAGACTATCCAGGTTTGAAACCTAATAGAAGCTGTGTGACCTTGGCCAAGAAGGACCTTTGTGCCTCATTTCCTCATTGGTAAAATGAAGCTAGTAATACATCTACCTAATATGGTTATTGTGAGGATATATATATCTCTGCATATATATATATATATATATATATATATATATATATATATATATCTGCACATATATGTGTGTGTGTGTGTGTGTACTTATATATATCCTCATATATATATATACATACATATATATACACACACACACATATATACTTAGAACAGGGAATAACAGTGTAAACATAGTAGGTCTTGGCCATTACTACTACTACTACTAGTATTATTATTATTATTATTTTATTTATTTATTTTTTAAGGAGACCCAAGGACAAAGTGTTTGGTCATAGTTGTCAAGTTAAGCCAACAGGTGGCAAGATGGACCCAGAAACCCCAGACTTCCATCACACCATTTTAGCCACTCCTGTAGAAAGGGAGCAATTCTACCAATAGCTCCAGCAAAATTCCCCAGATGAGTTCCATTGGGCCAGTCTGGATCACATGACCATCTCTGAGCTGTTATATGGCTCAACCTTCATCACAGGCCCACGCTGGCAAATGACAGTTTACCCTGCATGAACCACACAGGCTGAGCATGGGGAGGGGTGGCTTTCTGAAGGATAATTGGAAACTGCTATAAGATTGGGGTCCTGACTCTCTGATTACTTCCTCAGCAAACTGGATGAGGATTACCTATACATGGCGTATGCTGATATCATGGCAAAGGTGAGGTCCTGTCCCAATCCAGGGCAGGTCCCCTTCTCAGCTGCAATACCTGTCCACTGAAAGGGCTGAGGGTGGACTGAGGTATCTCCTCCATTCCCCATCTCCCCTAACTTGGTGCCCATCCCCAGAGCTGCCACCTGGAGGAAGGAGGGGAGAATGGCGAAACTGAAGAAGAGGTCGAGGCTTCATTTGAGGTAGGTGGGATCAGGAGGTCCTGGAGGAAAGGGATGGGGGCCCCTGACTTCAGTAATCCTCATTCATTCAGCATGGATTCACAGAGCAGTGCTCTGGGCCAGGCCCTGTGCTCAGTGACATTGGGGACACAGCAGTGACCAAGTCAGTCCACTGGGGAGGCAGATGCATCAACCAGACTGTTACAGCAGAGTATTTACGGTTGTGATGAGGGAAGCTCAGGCAGGGGGATTAGGGCCCGGGAAGCCAGAGCAGCTCAGGAGACTGTGGGGGAAATTCAGGGAACTGTGGCAGCCCAGGCAAGGTGCCTGACTGAGCCAGGGCGTAAGGGTGGCAGGGAAGACTTCTCGGAGGAGGGGATATCTGAGCAGGAGTATGCCAGTTGAGGAAAAGGAGAAAGGTATTCCAGGTAAGGGAAACATCATTTACAAAGGCCACACAGTGAGAAAGAGCTAGTAAACATGCAATTAACTCATCCATTCATCATTAAGGCAATCAGCAAGCATTTCCCTGAGTTTCTTAACCTTTTTTGTGCCAGGGTTCCTTTTGCTATCTGGTAAAGCCTTTCTCAGAATTATGTTTTTAAATGTATAAAGTGAGTTCATAACAGAGGAAATAAGCATATTTAAATACTTATCAAAATATTGTTTTAGAAATTTGTGATACATTAATATTTGTACTTCTTGATGAATATATCAAATAAGATCTAACAGTGGGTCCAATAGCTACTATAAGTGATAAGTAGTGATGAGTATAAACAATATTTTTGAGATGTCTACAAAAATGTGACATGGAAACATCTGTGATTCTTACTGGTGACACAGCCATGGGTCCTGCTAATATCGCTATGTTTTATGGCCTCATCCGTAATGGGAGGAAATGCTACCTTTCAGTTAGAAGGTGGTAAACATAAAGATATAACTCTTTTCCTCATTGAAGTTCACAGACTTCCTGGATTTTATCCATTGACTCCTTGGAGATCTCTGAACCCAGGTTAAGATCGTGCCACGCTGAGACCTGCACTAGGTGCAAGACAAATCAGACTTCAGTCCCAAAGGATAGAGGGCGTTTATGAGTTGAAGGAATGAGCCAGTGGGTGTGGCTGGAGCAGGGAGCAGAGGGGTGAAGGACCCGGCTATAAGGGGAAAAGGCTGGCTGGTGAGCTTGGACTCACTCAGCCTCATGGGCCCGCCTCTGCCCCAGGAGAAAGAGATGGAGAAGCAGAGGCTTCTGTACCAGCAGGCGCGGCTGCACAACCGAGGGGCCGCAGAGATGGTGCTGCAGATGATCAGTGCCTGCAAAGGTGCCCTCCACAAAGCATCCAGCTCCTGAGCACACTCATCCTGTCTTCCCTCTCCCCAACCCACCCATTTCCTATGGACCCAGTGGCACACTCTCCCACCCCTGCATGCCTGTGGTTCGCACACACATCCCAGCCCTTGCATGTTCCACTTGCCTTGCGATTTCTTACTATCCTTCAGTCCCGATCATCCCTGCACACTCCTACAACTGTCTCCTACATCCCCTGCGATGGCTGTTTCCTGGTGGATGGAGAACATCACTCCCAAACTGAGTGGACCATCTTTTGTCCCCTGCCCTTCCAGGAGAGACAGGAGCCATGGTGTCCTCCACCCTGAAGTTGGGCATCTCCATACTAAATGGGGGCAATGCTGATGTGCAGCAGGTAACAGGCAAAGGGACTTGGGAGGGGGGCTATGAGGGATGGGAGGTTCCTGTGTGACTCCCATTTCCCCCTGCTCTGCCACCTCCTCTGCAGAAAATGTTGGATTATCTAAAGGACAAGAAGGAAGTTGGTTTCTTCCAGAGTATCCAGGCGCTGATGCAGACATGCAGGTAGGCTGTAGGAAATATCTTTTAGTGAAGCTGTTTGGTGCAGCTGTGCCCCAACTCCTGCTACCACTTCCAGTTCTAGTTCTGCTCTCTTGGTTCCAGAAACAGAGACCCATTCAAACTAGCTCAAATGACAGGCAGTTTATTATAAGAATTCATGTGCAACAGTAAGGAAGGGAAAATGCTGCCATTATGGATCCAGGGAGCTGGAACCGGAAGGTTGCTGAGAACTCAGGGTACACACCCAGCAGCAGGGAATCCATGTTCTCTCTGATGACCCCTATTAATGTGACTCTCCTCTCACTGATGACTGGCTTTCTCTGACCCTCTGGAGCTTTTGCTAATTGATGGTTTCTTTATCCTCCTGATTTCAACTTGTACATATTTCATCCTTGCCTCACATTACTTCATAGCTTCCACCACATAGCTTCTGCCAGCTCCTAGTTTCTGCTTCCTCTTGAGCTCTGCTCATTCATGGTTTCCCATGGCTCTCCACTTGCCACCACTGGGGGCTGAAAGACCCTGGAACAGGACCTCAGCACATCCTCCCATCTTTCCTTTCTTCCCCTCAGTGTCCTGGATCTCAACGCGTTCGAGAGACAGAACAAGGCAGAAGGGCTGGGCATGGTGAACGAAGACGGAACCGGTGAGGCCCTCTCTTGGGCTTCCCTCTCCATGGGATTTCTTCTTCCTACAGGATCTGCCCCCTCCCCCAACACCGCCCAAGACACCTCTCCAAGGGCATTCCCAGACTCATCTCCCTCCCCTGTTCCATACAGTGGTCCCCAGTTCTGCTCCCCCCATTCCTCCAGGGTCTCCCTCCACATGTCCCCACCCCTGGGTATCCTTGTGCCCTATGTTCTCTCACCCACCACCATATGGACCCTGCCCTCCACAAGCCCCAAGTCTCCTGCCCTGGTTGCTGTTCTCTCATTAATGTCCCTAATCCAGGTTAATCAAGTCTCCTCTTTGCCGTGTTGTGACGTGTTTAACCGTTCTGCTGATCCTTGCCTCCTGCCTTTCCACCTCTACCTGTCTGTCTCCCCTTCTCTTCCCTCTTCTTTCTCTCCCAATGCTCTCACCGTCATCTCCTTCTCTCTTTCTGGCTTCCTTCTGTCTCCTTATCACTGTCTTTCTGTGTGGGTTGTTTCTTTCTCCGTGTCTATGTCCTTGATCCTGACTGTGTGGCACTGTGTGTTTTTCTGTCTCTCTTCGTCTCCTTCTGTCTCTCTCCCTCTTTTCTCCTGCTTCCTCCTCCCAACCTGTTGGCTGCCCCAGTCATCAACCGCCAGAACGGTAATTCCTCTAGCCTATTCCCCTTGCTGTGCTGCTCTGCCACCCCTCCCTTCTAACCCTGACCCCACACCCCCTCCACCTGGGGGCTGAGGATCTGGGACATCCAGGGAGGGAGAAGTTCTTCATTGTGTCAGTGTGCCCATGGAAAGTCTTGAGATCAGAGTCCAGAGACCAAATTCGGGTCCCAGATTAGCCACTAACAACACCTGCGATTATGAAATTACTCACTTACCTTCTGTTGGCCTCAGTTTCCCCACATGTAAAGTAGAAACTAGAGGAGATGGTAAAGATCCATTTCCAGATGGATGTTCTTGGACTTTCACACCCAGATTCTCAGTCCCTGGGTGGCGTGATCCCCACTCCCACCCACCCTGCTCCCTGCAGTGACTCCGCATTGGTGGGGTCTGCAGTTCCCATCCACCAACTGGATTGGTTGCCCCCAGCTTCCACTCTGATTGGTGTGCGAGCGTCTTTGGCGCCTGCTCTGGTTTTCCCATTCACTGTCTAGCCTTCCCGCGCTCGCTGGCTCTCGCTCTTGCTCTCGCTCTCTCTTTCTCTCTCTCTCTCTCCCTCTCTCTCTCTCTCTCTCTCTCTCTCCCCTCCCCTATGGTCTTCCTTGATTGGCTTCTTATAGATGCCTGTTCTGATTGGCCAATGCTTACCCCCCCTCCCGGATAGGCTGCTTTCAAGGCATCTGCCAATTGGCTGGCTTTCAATCTCATCCCTCCCTGCCCAGATCCTTTGTGTGAAAGTGACCCCACCCCCCATAATCCATTAACTCCAAGCCCTGGAGTAGCGCTAAGGGAGGTACCAGCTGCTTGAACCTCTGCTGGACCAGGCAGACACTCCCGGACGTCACATAAGTGGTGACATCAGAGAGACATTGATGTTGTAGAAAGATACTGAAGCACCAGCTTCCGGACTCAGGGCCCCTCAGGTCTCCATCTGCTGTCACAGATTCTGAGAACCGGACCCCCTGGTGTTATGGATGTCAGTGGCCCTCTCAGTGTCTTTGAAGTGGTGGCTGCTCCTCCCCTTGCCACTATGCTTTGTGCATGCGTGTGCAG
This sequence comes from Furipterus horrens, assembly GCF_987537825.1. NCBI lineage: Eukaryota > Metazoa > Chordata > Mammalia > Chiroptera > Furipteridae > Furipterus > Furipterus horrens. The sequence goes on from NW_028327183.1 coordinate 39,177,963, forward strand.
TGTGCAGTGTGCATGGGCCGTGTGTGCATGTGTGCTTTGTCTTGGCATACCTGACCTCTTCTGGGCCATGCCCCTTTTCCACCAGGAGAGAAGGTCATGGCAGATGATGAATTCACCCAAGATCTGTTCCGATTCCTGCAATTGCTCTGCGAGGGGCATAATAATGGTGAGAAGGAAGGGTGGGTGGGTGGAGTGGAGAAGAGGCTGAGGTTTGGGGAGAGTCTGGAAGAGTTGCCTGAATAATCTCCAGCCCCCTCCTACCCTTACCAGTAAGGGTCTCAACACCCATTCTTGATCCCATTGTCTACCCTTTACTTTCATCCACAGTGAAACCCAATCCACCCCCCTTCCTAAATTTCTCTTGTGTTTCTGGAATCCAGTCACTTTGCTTCACTTTCACTTCCTTTGGCTAGTCCAACTCCCCAGGAGCAACCTAGCCAGAAACCAATTTGGCCAAAAATCAACTTGCCCAAATGAGCAATTAGCCACATGCCATTTTTCCGCAGGCATTTTGAAGTTGAGGAAATGTGATGCATTTCCATATTTTGGGTCTGTAGAAGAAAAAGAATCACATGGCATTTTTCAATCTATTAGAATCACTTATTAATTCTGCTTATAAAAATATTTTGCCAGAAGGAATGATTACAGAATTTTTCCTAACTTAAGCAAGATTTTGCACATTTGTTCTGGTTCGGCAATTTAACCAGATCAAGGATGACCAGCAAGTTAATTAAACACATAGTTGGTGAGAAAATATAACCTTGTGTGGCACACATAGCTTGTAACATTAAAGGGACAGCCCAAGTTCTATCCAACAAACATCCTACCCAATGCCAGTTCAGTCTCAACATTGTGGTTGTAATGCTTAGGAGGTTATTATGAAACCACAGACTGCCTAGAAATTAGCCTTCATGACAAGAATGGGAGAAGTTATAAATCTAACTCCCATAGAACTTGCACCCCACTTGGCTAGTGTTCTTTTAGGTTAGGGTTTTGTAAATATCTCTAATCTTCGCTCTTTTCAACAAAGGATAAAACATCAGCTCTTGCTTTACATTCTCAAAATCCTTTATGTCCACAACTAATTTTTCTTCAACATTTATTAAATGCCCTTCTGCCGCATAACTGGGGTTTCCCTTCTTTAATTTCAACTAAAGTGGAATCAGTATTTGGGGTTTAAAATGAATTTTATTCCCTGGGTCTATGACTTTTGGGAAATGAGAATGTTCTTATGGAGGGGATTTCTCTCTCTCAGAATATCTGCAATACAGCCCTCTGCCTAAAATATTGGATTCATTAACCAACCAAATCATATACATATTTGAAATATCTTTCAAATCTCAGATGTCTTGAACAGATTCAAAGCAGACAAAAGGGTTGTCTCATATTCATGCATATCTATGACAGTGTTCTCAGTTGACAGGGTTCTTTACAAGAGTGGGGAGCTCTGCATCTAACCACTTAAGCATATAGCCCAATCTAAATCAACACAAAGGAGTTAGCAAACAGGGTTGATGAGACAACCTGTTTATTTGCTTATAAAATCTTGAATATTTGCGTATACTTTGTCTATAATGTGGAACCAGGCAAAATAGACGTTTAGCCTGATACAGGGCTTGTGAAGTGGCTATAGAGAAGTCAAGTGGAAAGTAAGACTTTGCAGGGAAAAAGCTTTTCAAGGGCTGTGAAAGCCATCCTGTGCAACATGACATTGCTATCAACATTAAAAGGACTTCACTGAAGCCCGTGTTTGTTGCCTTGATAATTCAATGAATTGGTCATTTGACAAATGGGTCTACCTAGGTGGTTCTCAAACTTAAGTGTACCCAAGAATCACCTGGAGGCCTTGTTAAAATACTGGCTTCTGGTCCTCACCCTAGAATTTCTGATTTAGTAGTTCTTGGAGTGGAGTCCAGGAATGTGCATTACTAACAGGGTCCCGGGAGATGCTGATACTACTGGTCTGGGACCACACTTTGAAAATCACCACTCCAAAACACAGCTCTTAACCTCAGCAATTTCTTTAAGGCCCTTTAAGAACAGCCAATGTTCACTGAGCACTTATGTACAGGTGCTGTCCTAAATCCTTTATGTACACTAAAGTATTAAAACCTAACAACAGCTCTATAGTCTATTGTGACCACCATGTTACATATGGAGAAACAGGCCCAAGTCTGTACCACACAGAGAGGTTCAAGAATGGCCTGAGGTCACACAGCTGGGAATTCATGCAGTCAACTCCTACTTATCTTTCATGTCTCAGCTGAGAAGTCCTCTCCTCCAGCCTTCCTTTACTACCTCTGGGCTTCTGCAGTCCCTCTAGGTTCCCCATCACAACCCTGATCACTCTGCCAGTATTCCCCACCACCACTCCTGCCACCAATGAATTTAATATTCTTATCATACATTGAAGTAGAGATAATGGTCTAATAAACTCCCAAGTACCCATCACTCGGCTTTAATAGTTATCAACTTTCTGCCATAGAACAATGTTTTCCAAATAGTGGGAACCAACTCATCACGGAGTTGTGGATCAGTTTATCATAAAGGTTCTCATCCTAATTGCACACTGGTATGCCTGTGGAGTCTTTAAAAATACTAAAGCCCAGGCTTGACCCCCAAAATTCTAATTTAATTGGTCTGGAGTAGAGACTGAGCATTAGGATTTTTTTAAAAGCCTCCAGGTAATTCTAATGTGCAGCCAAGGTTGAGAAGTTGAAAACTACAGAGTTAGTGGGTTGAGATCAAACTTCCATATAGTTAGTAAGACAGAAAATACCAGACTGCATGGCACATGGTAAGGGTATGTGAAACTTCTGTTTCAAGTATATTTGGGTATAATTTCAGATTAAACACATATACTGGGTCTCAATGTAAAATGGATTTCCTACCATAGGTTACAGTTAGAAAAGAATGAAAATTACTACATGAGAATATAAACTTTACAAGGGCAGGGATTTTGTTTTCTTTTACTGCTGTCTGTATCCCTAGGGCCTAGAACAGTGCCTGGCACATAGTATGCTCAATAAATTTGTAGTATAAAAGAATAAGTGGCCAATCTTCATTGACTATTAGAATATAGTACAATATATGCTCAATTAATATATATTGAATAAATGAACAAAGACATGACAGATGCTTATCCCCTTTGGCTTTTGGTGGGTGTTCAATAAATATTTGTTGGATAAATACATACATAACCTATCTCCCCCCCACCCTCCAGCACACAGTAAGCAATTCAATGTACATTTTGGGAACCAATGCATGACTAAATCTCCATTTACCCTGCTACATTGTTGGTGCTCAAGAACCATATTTTGGAAAATAATCAATGAATAAATGACTGACCCTCTACCACATCTGGCATGTAATAGGCCCTCAATGAATATTTATTACATAAATGAATGTTTCTCCATCATTCTCTGACACACAGTAGGTGCTTGATAAAGTTATTAAATAAATTATTATATGCCTTCTAGCATGCAATAGGCACTCTATTTAAACACTTACCGCATTAATGAATAAATGACCACCTCCCTTAGTCCATGGCAGGTTCTCAAGGAATGGAATGACTTTTCCTCTTCCTAGATTTCCAGAACTACCTACGGACACAGACAGGGAACACGACCACTATTAACATCATCATCTGCACTGTGGACTACCTCCTGCGACTGCAGGTGAGGATGTGAGGCCGTCCAGGTGGGTCAGGGACTGTGCGGCCATCATTGGCCCAACATGCCCTCACCTCCTGTCGGACCCCCAGGAGTCCATCAGTGACTTCTACTGGTACTACTCCGGCAAGGATGTCATTGAGGAGCAGGGCAAGAGGAACTTTTCCAAGGCCATGTCGGTGGCTAAACAGGTGTTCAACAGTCTCACTGAGTATATCCAGGTAGGGCCCGCCCGCGGGGGCAGAGCGGGGTAGCCCAGCATCCCGCGCCCTCCTGGCGCTCACGCAGCCCTCTGCCCGCCAGGGCCCCTGCACCGGGAACCAGCAGAGCCTGGCGCACAGCCGCCTCTGGGACGCCGTGGTGGGATTCCTGCACGTGTTTGCCCACATGATGATGAAGCTAGCTCAGGTTCGGGCCTCTCAGTTCTTCATCCAACTGCTTCCAGGCACCCCCAACTGGCCCGTTTCCAAGTCCTTATCCACGGCTCAGTTTTCTCACCACATACTACCGCCGCGTTCCAGACTGGCTCCCTCCCCATGGCCAAATCCACCTTCTTTTTGGATTGGCTTTCTGCATGACCCCGCCTCTGCCTTTGCCACCAACCAATCGGCTGGTTTCTCAGCCACACTTCCATTGGTTTCACGTTTGCACCCTCGGGCCAGGAGCTCCTCTCTGGTTGGTTGGTGTCCTTCTCTCTGATGAGGTAATTGGATTCAAACAGCCCTGGGGATAGGATATCTGCAGACTTCTAGATCAGGGCTTGGGGCTGAAGGAATGTTTTGTTTCTTTATTCTGCCTGTGGCAGATGACGCCCATCGCAGGCATTTAGGATGTAAGGTCCATTTTCCATTTCTAGAATCTTCGTGCTCCCCTTTTCCCATCACTCCCTACCCTTTGCGGCCTTGTCAGTGTCTCACAAACACCATATTCATTCGCTCTGCTTCGGCCCGGTAAACATATTCAAGGTTGCACTAAGCACTGCACCAGGGCTCAACATCTGACGGGGCACCACCCACATCCTGGACATCATACATACATCGGTGTATTTATTGCAGTAGACTTCCAGAAGACGGCAGTAAAGTATTCTATATAAGTCCCCAACCGGAAGTCTTGAGGAAAGCAAGCCCTTTTCTAATTTACTCAAAGGTGCCGCAGGAGCTGACAAAACCCCCGTCTGATGTCATCTGACTTTATGAAAGGAGTGAATTTAGAAATGTAATTCCTCAGTGTCAGTGCAGTTTAAGTCGAATGTTGCTCTAATCTTAAAATTCTAGAGACTGTTGGTGTCATGGTGTAGAGTTTTAGACCCTGAAGAATTAATTCATCAGCCATGATCTAGGGTTAGGTTGTCATGGCCAGAAATCCAATGCAAAGTGGTGAATTACAGGGGAAAAAATAACTTAGCAGTTCACATCACCATTCCAAGCCCTAGAGTGATATCAGCAAAAATGCTTCTCTTCTGTCTGGCTTCATTCTCAAGCAGGCTTTTCCCAGGGGCTTGAAAAATGATGCCCTAGCCTTCCAAGCACCCTACTAACAGCTCCAGAGGGAAGAGAACCCCTCTTTCATGGGAGCTCCAGTAAAAGATCTGCAGTTCTCTGATCGGTCTATTGGGTCACATGCCCATCCTGAACCAATCACTGCAGCCAGGAGAAAAAAATGTTTTGGCCAGACCTGGTCATATACTCACCCCTAGAACCAGGAAGGTGGAGTTAGCCTCAAATGCTCTGAGAGTGGAATTAAGTAAAGTAACAGCTGGACTGGGCAGGCACATACCACAGCCACCCACCCATCTTAGGATCTTGAGATCCTGGTGTGTCAGAATCTTAGAGTCAGAATGCAGAGCTTTGGAACTGTGGAAAGTGTCAGGATTAGAATCAGCAACTCTAGAACTAGCATTTGGGTAGGAGGAGCCTTCCATTCTATTTCTCTGCTATTCTTCCCCTCCTCCATTTTATTAGGTAGAACCATATGAAATTACCACTTTGTGGGTCAGAATGGTTGAACATTGGCAATTTTATGTAGCTTAACCTAATACAAATATGGACCATGAGGTAGAACTTTAACCATGGTGGAAGCTTCTGTGGGCCTTACATGAGGCATTGTGGCAGGGGAGACAGTATGTTCCCACATTCTTCCCAAATGGCTTACCAGAAAGCAGATAGCTGTGTCTTCCAGCCTTCTTCCTGAACCCAGAGTCCCAGTTTTTCCATTACACATTCATCCAACAAGCATGTGCCTTGCACCCATCATAAGCCAAGTGCAGTGCTGAGCTCCCATCCCTTCCCAGATCTGTGTCTCTGACCCTAGTATTTGCCCCTGTCTGTCTCTGTCTCTCTCATTCCCAAGCGTCTGCTCTCCAAGCCCTATACTCCTTCCAGTCCTTGTCTGCCAGCCCTTGCCCCAATGCATCATCTACTGGGCCTGCTTCCCCTCAAATGCCAACCCCACCCCCACACTGTTGTCTCTCTACCCCTTCCCCTGCTTCCGAGGAACATGTCTGGACTCAGGTTCCCTCGGAGGTAAGAGGGGAGGAAAAGAAGATCTTAGGCCCTGCTGGGGGTGAGGAGGAGCAGAAATAACTGGAAATGGGGGAGGCGTCTCTGCAGAGACCAGCCCTCATACAGCTGGGATATGGGGTCTCTAGGACTCAAGCCAGATTGAGCTGTTGAAGGAGCTGCTGGATCTACAGAAGGACATGGTGGTGATGTTGCTGTCACTACTAGAAGGTAAACACCTAGTGGGTAGGGATGTAGGGAGGGTACAAAGATGCAGACAAGCCTGAGAATGGCCCTCTAAGACCCAGGAGACCCTAACCTTCAACCCCATCTGATATCATGTCAGGACCAATGGGATGATGAAGAAGTTATATTAACAAGCTGTGCAGACACTTATTGAGGACTGTACATTAGTTTATTGAATCCCAGAAAAATCTTAATAAGGTGGGTGGGTTGGAACCTTTTTAAATGTATGTATTTAATAGTTATCTACTTATTTTCTCAATGTGTCAGTTAACTTTTGCTGTCTAATGAGCATCCCCACAACTTAGTGACTTAAAAGCAACCATAATTTACCATGGCTCATGTGGCTCAGGAGATTGAGCATCAGCCTATGAACCAAAAGGTCACTGGTTTGATTGCCAGTCAGGTCATATGCCTGGGTTGTGGGCCAGGTCCCCACTTGAGGGTGTGCAAGAGGCAACTAGTCGATGTTTGTTTCCCTCTATTTCTCCCTCCTTCCCCTCTCTCTAAAAATAAATAATTAAAATCTTTAAAAACAACCATAATTTATTATTAATTAATCAAACAACTTAACTAGTAGACAGACTATTTTCTATAGACATTCATAAAGAGTGTCCTCATTCTTTTATATGGCTGCATAGTACTCCATCATGTAGGTTACAGTGATTCATTTAATCACAACCCTATTGATGGGCATTCAACTTTTAAAAATATTTTGCTATTACAATGTTGTAATGACTAATCCTCCTACAGAGTTCCAGGGTTTTTTGGTAACCAGTCATTAGCTTTTAAAAATCAGAAGGTTTCATCCAAACATCAGCTTTCCAGCTTTTCTTGAAAAATTGAAAGATTTGGTGACCCCGGGTTCACATTCTCACGTGACAAAAATTAGCTGGACTGAATTCAATAGCTGAATTATATCAGTTAAATCTTCTGATTTTGATGATTGCACTATGATTGCATATGTCTTCCAGGACATTGGCACTGAAATGTTTAGGGGTAAAAAGGCCTTGTGCCTGCAGCTTACTCTCAAACAGTTCAGGAAAAAAAGAGAGAGAAGGAAAGATTATAAAGCAAAAAAGCAAATGTGGCAAAATGTAAACAATTGGTGAATCTGGAGTATATGAGGGTTCTGTTGCACTATTGCATCTTCATGTAAATTTGAAATTACATTAAAATTGAAAGAATCAAAAAGAAGCTGGAGCCAGTTTGCTTTAGAGGGCAGTGTGGGATCCTAATTTGCCACAGTTTTCACCTCTCCCTGATGTTTTATTACCTTTGTCCTGCCTCACTTATCAATGGACCTGCTTAGCCTCTGTGGGATAGTGGAAGGCTTGTGTGTGTGAGCTCTGAGGTCATGCATCTTTAGGTTCAAATCCTTCTCACCCCCTTACTGGCTGTGTAACCCTGAGTATGTGATCTTCTCTGAGCCTCAGTATCCTCACCTGTAATAACAGACAGTAGCACTTTTCCCTTACAAGAATGAGATCATGTCAGCACAGCAGTTGGCACAGCATCTGTGACCTGCTATTAGTTTTTGCCACCATTATCTTTATTGATGACTCTTTCAGCTATTGAGGAGGTGGACAAACAGAATCAACCAGATTCGCACATTATGCTGTTTCAGATTAGGAAGTGACCCATGCCCTTTGAGGGGAGGCCAGGGTGCTGACCAGGGAAGTTTCCACCAGTACAGTGGATCCTGGGGAGTCACAGATAGTTCTTGAGCTGGAGAGGGGGGCAAGCCATGGGACTCCAGAAAGGAGCTCTTCTCGGCTGCACTGACCTGGGGTTGCCTGCAGGGAACGTGGTGAACGGCACAATTGCCCGGCAGATGGTGGACATGTTGGTGGAATCCTCATCCAATGTGGAGATGATCCTCAAATTCTTCGACATGTTCCTGAAACTCAAGGACATCGTGGGTTCAGAGGCCTTCCAGGACTATGTCACTGATCCCCGTGGCCTGATTTCCAAAAAGGACTTCCAGAAGGTGAGTTCTGGAGGGTAGCTGGGTGGGGGTGCCAAGTGCCAAGCATGCCCTTCCTTGCTGCCTGCAAAAGACTTCTCTGTGAGCCTCAGGTTTCTTATCTGTGAAATGGAATATAATGGCCCTTGCAGTTCTTTTGAAGGTGAAATGCATTAACACAAATGAGAACCTTATTTCTATTGTCATTATTAATAGTTATTTAATCTTTATTGTATTTTTTCCATTACCATTTAGTCCTCTTATAATAGTTACATTATTATTATAAATAGAGATCATTTATTTAGTTGATGAACATCTACTGGGTTTCTCCCCTGTCCCATGGACACGGCAGTGACTGAGACAGGCACAGCCCTGCCTTCATGAGGCTCATAGTCTAATGTCAGAGGCAGTTGCCAGTGACCGTGGCATGTCTAAATAGTGAGGCTGCAAGGAGGGGAATGCAGGAACCAGCTTTATCCAGCAGCTCACTCATCTGCCTCTGTCAGCCCCTCTACCCCAGCTTTACATTCTCTCCCTATGTAATGCCAAGTAAGTTACTTATCTGCTCTGAGCCTCTGTTGCCTCCTCTGTGAAATGGAGCTAGAATAATAACATTCGCTATCTGATAGGACTGCTAGGAGGGTGGACAGTGCCTGGAACACAGGAGCACTCAAGAGATGTTAGCTACTATTTTTATAGGCAGACCTTGGAGATATTGCGGGTTCAGTTCCAGACCACAGCAATAAAGCAAATGTCATGAAAAGGCAAGTCACAATTTTCTTTTGGTTTCCTAGTGCATATAAAAGTTATATTTCCATTATACTGTAATCTGTTAAGTGTGCATTATGTCTAAAGAGCAATGTACCTACCTAATTTTAAAAATACTTTGTTCCTAAAAATTGCTAACTATTATCTGAGCCTTCAGCAAGTCATAATTTTTTTGCTAGTACCTTCAACTTGTTAAAAACAAAACAAAACAGTATTTGCAAAGTGCTATAAAGTGAGGTACAGCTGTACTATTATTACTGCCAGATCATTTCCATCATCGTTTTGTTAACTTTTCCTTTTGAGATAACTTCAAGTTTATAGAGAAGTTACAAGAACAGTACATAGAATTTCTGAATACTCTTCACCCAGATTGCCCAAATGTTAACCTTTTACCACATCTGCTCTATCATGATTCCCCTTGACCTCTAAATATTTTAGTGTGTATCTCCTGAAAACATGTTCATTCTCTTACATAACCACAAAACAATAATGCAAACCAGACCATTAACACTGACATAATACTGCTATCTATAGGGCTTATTCAATTTTCATTCATTTTTCTTCTCTGTCAAGGATCCAGTCCAAGATCAGGAATTGCATTTAAGCATCCTGTCTCTTTAGCCTCCTTCACTTAGAACCCTTCCTTGGTCTGTCTTTGTCTTTCATGACCTTGACATTTTTAAAGAGCAGAGGCTAGTTGTTTTATACAATGTCTCTCAGTGTGGGATTGTCTGAGTTTTCATCGTAATTCAATTCAGTTACACATTTTTGGCAGGAACATCATAGAAGCAATGAGTCCTTCTTAGTGCATTGTATTAGGAGGCACACGATATTGGTTCCTCCCATTACTGTCAGTGTGAGCTTGACTCCTTTGGGTAAGGTGATGTTTACCAGGGTCTCCACTGTGAAGAGACTATAATTCCATTCAATATCTTGTGAGGACCAGCTTTGAAACTATGTAAATATCATGCTCATCCTCTAGGGTTAGCATCCAATTGATTCTTGCCTGAAACCATTATTACCATAGTAGTTGACATATGGTGGTTTTCCAGTTTCACCGTACCCTGTACCTTTATTAGGTACCATTTTACTGTATGGAAGAGTTTTTTCCTTCTCTATTTATTTACTCTTTCATCCATGTATGAATATATTTGTTTGTGTGTTTATATCAGCATAGACTCATTTTATTCTAGGGGTGGCAATCAGTACTATTCATTAGCATCTGAACAAGCTCAGGGTTTCCTGAATTAAAATAAAATGCCCCTCACCTCCCAGTTGTCCTCAGAGCCTCCCTGCATCTCTCCCTCAACCTCAGCCACTCCTCCCAAGAGCTGTCTGCCCTCACTCCCTCCTTTTTCACCTTCTACTCCTTCCTTGATTCAGGGTTTGCTGGCTTCTGTCCCTGTCACTCCCCTGAAACCACCTCCACCAAGATCATTAATGACCTCTTTACCCCTGACTCTCTCCTCTGACTTATGGTGGTAACATTTGCCACAGTCGGCCATTTCCTCCCCCCTAGGATTGCCTGCTTCCCTGGGCATCTGTGCCACACTCTCCTGGGACTCCCACCTTCCCTGCCAATCCCATACAGCCTCTTAAACATCACTATTCCTGAGCTCTCCACCTTTAGGAAGAAGAGCTAACATTTATCATGTTTTCACTCTTGGTGGGTCCTGTTTGTAAATGAATTATAGCTGACCCTCAAACAACATGGATTTGAACTGCACAGGTCCTCTCATACATGAATTTTTTTCAATAAATATACCACCGGCCCTCCATATCCTTAGGTTTTACATCCACAGATTTGACCAGCTGCTGTTGGGCATCTGGAGATACAAAGGACTGACTGTATGCATTGTTCTACACCATTTTATACAATGGACTTGAGCATCCATGGACTTTGGTATTTGCAGGGGTTCCTGGACCCAGTTCCCCGCAGACACCAAGGGACAAGTGAAGTTTTCAGGGAGTCAAAAGTTATACATGGATTTTCAACTGTGGGAGTTGGTGCCCTCAACCCCTCTGTTGTTCAAGGGTCAATTGCAGTTCATTTAACTCATATAGCAACCTTATGTGGGAAGGGCTATTCTTATTACCATTTCACGTAAGTAGAAACTGAGGCATGGGGGAGTGAAGTAATGTGTCATACAGCAAATCAGTGACAAAGCTGGTATTAGAACTCAGGAATTCCAGCTCCAGAGTACACTGCCTCTGGATTCATCCATTAATCTAGTCCAATAAATAGTCAATGAGCACCTCCTGGGTTCCAGACCCTGGGTAGGAGTCCCAGGCCAACTCAGAAGACTGGCAGGGTTAGGGAGAGAGTCTCAGTGGGGACTGGAGGAATTAAAAAAAGCACTATGCAGAAGATAAAGTGCACATCATTCATAATTTTAAAATGATTCTGCTCAGCAAAGGAAACCATCAATAAAATGGAATGGCAACTTATAAAATGGGAGAAAATGTTTGCAAATAATGTATCTGTTGAAGGGTTAATATACAAAATATATCAAATATTTCTACAACTCAAAAGCAATAAAACCAGTAACCCAATTTAAAAATGGACAAAGGACCTGAATAGATACTTTTCCAAAGAAGACATATAGATGACCAACAGGTACAGTAAAAGGTGCTCACCATCACTATACATCAGGGGAATGCAAATCAAAACCACAATGAGAAGCCATCTCACACACCTGTCAGAATGGCTCTTATCAAGAAGGCAAGAGAGACTTCCAGTCAAGATGATGGCATAGGCAGACATGGCTTGCCTCTTTGCACAATCAAATCAAAATTACAACTAAAATATAGAGCAACCATCACTCAGAACCATCAGAAATCAAGTTGAATGGAAGTCTGACAACGACAGTACTAAAGACACCACATCCATCCAGACTGAGCCACAGAGCAGGCAAGCTGGTGCCGTATCTGAAATGCCATCAACCTAACTAACACTGTTTGACCCGCCTTGGAGATCCCCAGAGACAATGCCCTACCCAATTTATGGGCCCACCCAAGCTGCTTTACCATATGAATGGCTGGTCTTGGCTCATGCTGCACAACTTCCTAAATTCTCTCAAAAAAGCAACAGCTGACCTCAGTGAGCCCCAGGTCCAGCATTAGCGGCAGCCAGCCTAAATTCACAGATTGGCTTCACCTGGGAATCTCCAAGGAGCACAAGTAGCAGCCATTTCAGATTGATTTATAGCTCAAGCAGGATGGCCCCAGGCAAAACGCAAGTGGAGGCTGACCTTGGCCTGCACCACCCAGGAAACCCCAGGGCCAGTGCACCCAGTGGACAGCCACAGACCATGTCAGAGCAACCACCACCCTGCCCACATACAGCTGATCCTCCACGGAGGGTGGAGGTTGGTGGTAAGTGGTCACAGCCAATCCTTGCAGCTGACTAGCCTGGATAAATCCCTCTCATTGATCTGCCTTCAGCAACAAGGCTCAGCTACTAGAGGAGGGTGTACTCAGCCCACACAAAGGGCACACCTCGAGTACACAGTCTGGGTGATAGGGGAGAGTGTGCCACTGGATCCTACAGGACACCTACCACCTACTACATTAAGTTATGTTACCAAGACATGGAGTCAAAGAAGCTCTACCTGATACATAGAAACAAACACAGGGAGGCTGCCAAAACAAGGAGACAAAGAAACATAGCCCAAATGAAAGAACAGATCAAAACTCCAAAAAAATAGCTAAATGAAATGGAGATAAGCAATCTCTCAGATGCAGAGTTCAAAACCCTGGTTATAAGGATGCTCAAGGAACTTAGTGAGGACCTCAACAGCATAAAAAAGATCCAGTCAGACTTCCAGCCAAGATGGAGGCTTAGACAGACATGCTGCGTCTCCCTCCACAACTAAGAAGGAATAGAACTACCTCAAAACTAAAGACAACCAGAAGTTCCAGAAAATAGATCTGCATGGAAGTCCAACAAACAAAGATATAAAGAAGAAATACTCATCCAGACAGGTAAGAGGGGCGGAGCCAGGGCGGAGAGGATGCAGTGTGGTGGCAGCAGCAGTTGCAGCAGTGGTGGCAGTGGCAGGCCAGTGGAAAGCACAGTCACACATTTTTAAAAGTCAGAAGGGACACTTGGGGTGCGTTCCCAGCCCCAGGTCTGGCTGCGCAGCTCACAGTCCCGGTGCTGGGGAAAATAAAGCCTCATTGCTTCTGGCTGTGAAAACAAGTGGGGATTGGGGCAGAGGAAGAAACTGCCAATCTCTCAGTAGAGTCTGCTTGTTTAAAGGGCCCACACAGTCCTAGAACATCTGCAAACCACCCACTCTGGGAATGATAGCCAGGGCAACAGCTAGAGAAGCACCAGTCCCATACGAAAATTCGAGAAGTTCCTGGAAAAGATGCAAGTGCTGAGCAAGCAACATTGTTACTTCTCAGACCTCTCCCCCATATACAGCGCCACAATGTGGTGAAACGGGTCACCCATAATGATGAATACCTAAGACTCCACCCCTTACAACATAATAGGAGTGAGACACAGAGGCAAACAAACACAAGAGCCTGTCAAGATGAGGAGACAAAGAAGTATGGCCCAAAAGAGGGAACAGATCAAGTTTCCCGTGGGAGAACTAAGCAATGAGGAGATAGCCAACCTAACAGATGCAGAGTTCAAAACACTGGTGATAAAGATGCTCAACAGGCTTGACAGATATGCTTGAGTATGGCAAACACATAAGAGAAGAACTGAAGGCTATGCTAAATGAAACAAAGAAAAATCCACACAAAACCAATGGTGAAGGAAAGGAAACCAGGGTTCAGATCAATGATTGGAACGTAAGGAAGAAAAAACCAGTCAACCAGTACAGAATGAGGAAACAAGAATTGAAAAACATGAGGAGAAACTTAGGAACCTCTGGGACAACTTTAAACATGCTAACATTCAAATTATAGGGGTTCCAGAAGAAAAAGAGCATAAAATTGAAAACTTGTGTGAAAAAATAATGAAGGAAAAGTTCCCAAATTTGTCAAAGGAAATAGACGTACAAGTCCAGGAAGCACAGAGAGTCACAAACAAGCTAGACCCAAAGAGGACCATACCAAGACACATTATTATTAAAATGCCAAAGGTTCAAGAGAATCTTAAAAGCAGCAAGAGAGAAGAGGAGAGTTACCTACAAAGTAGTGCCTATAAGACTATCAGCTGATTTCTCAAAAGAAACATTGCAGGCAAGAAGGGACTGGCAAGAAGTATTCAAAGTGATGAAAAGCAACGATCTACAACCAAGATTACTCTATCCAGCAAAGCTATCATTTAGAATGGAAAGGCAGATAAAGTGCTTCCCAGACAAGGTAAAGCTAAAAGAGTTCATCATCACCAAGCCATTATTATATGAAATGTTAAAGGGATTTATTTAAGAAAAAGAAGATCAAAGCTTTGAACAATAAAATGGCAAAAATACATATGTATCAACAATTTAATCTAAAAAACAAACTAAGAAAACAAGAACAGAGACAGAGTCATGGATTCAGAGAGCATTTTGATGGTTGCCAGATGGGAGGAGAGTGTGGGGGAATGTATGAAGGGGCAAGGGGATTAAGAAGTACTAATAGGTAGTTACAGAATAGTCATAGAGATGTAAAGTACAGCACAGGAAATGGAGTAACCAAAGAACTTATATGCATGACCTATCAACGTGAGCAATGGTGGGGATATTGCCTGAGGGAGTGAGGGTGCTGGGTGGAGGGGAGCAAAGGGGGGAAAATCAGGACAACTGTAATAGCATAATCAATAAAATACAATTTAATAAAAAGACAAGAGATGACAAGGAATGGTGAGAAGGTGGAGGAAAAGGTAACTTTTTTCATATTGGTAGGAATAAAAATTGGTATGGCCATTATGGAAAATAGTATAGAGGTTCCTCACAAAGTTAAAAATAGAACTACCCCTCCCTACTCTTCACCAACTTTGTGAGCATTATGATCCAGCAATCCCACTTCTGGGTATATATATATCCTAAGGAAATAAAACGATTATCTTAGATATCTGTGCTCTCACGTTTGTTGCAGCATATTCGCAATAGCCAAGCTATGGAAACAACCTAAGTATCTGTCATTGGATAAATGGATAAGGTGAATGTCAAAGGATATATATGTGTGTGTGTGTGTGTGTGTGTGTGTGTGTGTACCAAAACACAATGGAATATGATTCAACCTTTTTTAAAAAAGAAATCTTCTCATTCATGGTAACATGAATGAACCTGGAGGGCGTTATACCAAGTGAAATAAGCCAGTTAGAGAAAGACAAATGTCACATGGTATCACTTACATTTGGAACCTAAAAAAAAAAAGTTACACTTGTAGAAACAGAAACACAAAGTAGGAAAGTGAGTGGGGCAAGGAACAGAGAGAGGTTGGTAAAAGGGTACAGACTCTCGGTCATAAGATGAATTTTTTAAAAAATGGATAAGGAGCCCTCTGGACTGTTCAGGGCTTCAGAAATCACAAGATTTGATGTCATGTACACACACCTTTGTAGCTCAATATCTCTGTATCACAAAGTTACAAACAATCTAACTTTAAAAGTACATCGGGTTTATTTTTGACTGAATAATAAATCACATGATTAAAAATGTAAAATATAAGAAGGTATGAAGTGAGAAGTCTCACTGTCACCTCTCTCAACCTACCTTTCCTCCACTACCACTGCTGTGAGTAAGCATTAATTTCTTTTGTATCCTGCCATCATTTTTTTCAGATATTACTTTCCTTATTTCTTTTATAATAGGTAATGAACTATACATACTAGTCTATGTCACTTAATATATTCTAAAGATACAAGGCATGCCCTCATTATTTTTCCTACAGGTGCCCATTATTATTCTTTGTGTACATATTATGTATAGCTTATTTGATTATTCCCTGCTAACAGACAGGGAGTGCTTTGTCCCCAATCTTTTGCTATTACAACACATTCTGTAGTCAGGACTGCTATGGATAATTGTGTACTTTACAAGGGTGAAGTTTATAGCACAGATATTGTATATTTCTAGGAGATGGAAGTAAATGTGCTGAGGAAGTCTCTCTATGGTTCATCAGCAATGCTGACTACTATGATTACCCTTGCACATACATCATTCTGTATGTGCAGTTATATCTAAGGATAAACTTCCAAGAGTGGGATTGCTGGGTTAAAGGGTAAATGCATTTATCATTTGGACAGGTTTTGCCATCCCTTTTTCCCTCTCATTAACATCATATGAGAGTGCCTGTTTCCCCACAGCCTCACCACCAGACTGCACTGTCAAATATTTGGATGTTTGCCAATCTGATAGGTAAAAAATGGTATTGCATTGCATTTTTAATTCATACTTCTACTGTTATAGGACCTGTTAATCATCTTTTCATGTTATTTCTCTCATGTTATTTGTTCAGTGACATGACCATGGCCTTGGCTTGTTTTTCTCTTGGGATGTTGGTGTTTTTCTTCTTGATTTCTAGGAACTCTTTATATATTAACTGATTATAACTTTGTTAGTGATAGGAGTTGCATTTGTTTTTTCAAGTTCATTGTTTTTCTTTTGCCTTTGCTTATGGTGTTTTATTTATTTATTTATTTATTTGACCATGCTGAATACTTAATTTTTATGTAGAAAATCATTTTAAATATTTGATTAATTTTTAATAAACTCGGTAATATAGAAATACATTCCTCTTATAAAGAAATTCAGAACTTACCGCTATCTCTGTCCCCACCCCTAATTCTGTTCTCCTCCCATCTCTTCAAAGGCTGCCACGATTATCCACTCTCCAACTTTTTATTTCTGCATCTCCATTCATATGTAAATCTGCACTAAAAATATATAGCATTGTTTTACAGTTTCCCAAGTTCTTCAATGTTGACAGAGTTCTTGACAGTTTGCAAAGCACTGATAAGCATTGATAAGTACTTTGCAGATTCCAAACTTCTACTTTAGTTGGGAAAGCCCTTTCTGGTGGTTGAAAACACATTAAAAGCTACTAATTTATTCTTTGTCAGTGTTATTTTAAGGTTTTCTTTATTATATTTTTAATCTGCAAATATTTTTGGATGTGTCTCTAAATTAAAAGACTTCTTTTTCAAAACATCTTTGTTGAGATATAATTCACATTTTATAAAATTCACCCATTTAAAATGTACAATTTTTCCCTGGCAGTGTGGCTAAGTGGACTGAGTGCCAATCTGTAAACTGAAAGGCCTCTGGTTCAAGTCCCAGTCAGGATACATGCCTGGGTTGCGGGCCAGGTCCCTAGTTGTGGGTGTGTGAGGGGCAACCTATCAATGTATCTATAGCATATCGATGTTTCTCTCCCTCTCTTTCTCTCTCCCTTCTCTAAAATAAATAAATAAAATGTTTAAAATGTATTATTCAATGATTTTTTTGTCTATTCACAGAATTGTGCAACCATCGCTACAATATAATTTTAGAACATTTTAATCACCCTCAGAAAGAAACCTCATGCCCTTTGGCAGTCACTTCCCATTTCCTTCACCCAGGTCCCTGGAACCCACTAATCTACCTTCTGTCTCTATAGATTTGCCTATTCTGGACATTTTACATAAATGGAATTGTACACTAGATGGTCTTAAAAAGCTTTCGTTTTACTTAACAAGCCACAATGTCTTTATCACCCCTAACCAAAACCAAAGCAATAAAAAACAAAACAAAAATATCCACAATTCAAATATCAACTTGGTGTTCAAATTTCCAAATCTCATAAATATCACATATAATTTTTTGCAACTTCTTTCAACCAGGATCCAAACAAGGCCCACCCATTACATTACAATTGGTTGCTGTTTCTTTAAACCTCCTTTGATCTACTGCTTCCCTTCATCACTTCCGCTTTTCCTGGCATTTCATCTGCTGGAGATCCAGGTTATTGGTCCTGCAGAGCCGCACTGCCTGACAGAAATACAGTGTGAGCAATATGTATAATTCAAAACTTCCTAGTACCCATGCTTTAGAAAAAGGAAAAAGAAATATGTGAAATTATTTTAACAATATGTTTTGTCTAATCTAACATACACAAAATATGATTTCAACATATAATCAATTGCAAAATTATTAGATATTTTGAATTCTTTTTTTTACATTAAGTCTTCAAGATCCAGTATGTAGTTTTTACACTTGGAGCACACCTCAGTTTTGCTCCAGCCATGATTGAAATGCTCAGTAGCCACCTGTGACTCATGGCTATCATTTGACAGCACTGTTCTTGTTTGCAGTTTTCCACAGTTTGTATCAGGCTGATGGAACCTTGTCGCATCACCTTCTGTGTTCCTCTGTCCCATGTGTTTCCTGTAAACTTGGGCTTATGTCAAGAACCTCGATCAGACTCAAGCGTGGAATTTTTCTTCTTTCTTTTCTCTTTTTTAATTAATTTTTTTTTTTTTTTTTTTTTTTTTTGCCAGCACCTTCCTTTGTGGAGGCACATCCTGCTCCGCAGTCTCTCCTTTTGTGATGTCCTCAGCCCTCATGCCAATGCCCAGACATGTTAGTTCATTAGAGATTGTGAGCAGTGATCCTCTCATTCCTAAATGTTTGACCATTTACCAAGCATTGTGTGGTTTTCCAAACTCTTCACAAATCTTTGCATTTTTACAATATGTTTTTCAGTTTCTTTATGGTTTAAAAACAAGTTCAGGATTTCTTAAAAGGGACTTTTTAATTTTCAAAAATTGTACTAGTTATAAATTCTTCTCAGTTTTCAAGATGCTTAATTCATTTGATAAATATGTGCTGAGCCCTGTGTGTAGGAGCAAGCAGAACAGATGTCCTGCCCTCAGAGCTGATGGGCCAGTGGGAAGAGGCAAATTTTTAAAAAGTAAATAAACTAAATAACTTCAGATTATGATCTGTGATCTGAAGAAAATGAGCAGGATGGCATGCAAGAGAGCATGGGCTGAGTAAGCTCTGTTAACTGGGTGGTCAGGTAAGGTCTTTCTAGAACAGGATATTGAAGCTAAGAGCTGAAAGCTACCATGTGAAGGTGGGGCGGGGTGGGGGCATATTGTCACATTCCAGGTGAAGGTGACAGCAAATGTAAAAGCTGAAAGGTGGTAACATGACAAAGGGTGCAAAGGAGGCTGTGTGGCTAGAGAGAGCTCTTGAGGGGGCAAGAGGAAGAAATAAAGTCTGAGAGGTAAGGGGGACAGAGGTTCAGGGTCTGGTTGGCTGCAGGGACTTAGACTTTCAACCTGAATAAGATGGAGTCAAGGGAGGATTCTGAGCAGAAGAAGGGGTGATGGAATGTGACCTGACTCAGATATTTCCAGGGTCTCTTCAGCTGTGTGTGGACAACAGACTGTGGAGACAAATGGGGAGATAGGAGACAATAGGGAGCAAAACCAGTGTGGGGTTTACGGAGGGAGGGAAAATCTGTGGGTTCTAGATGTGTTGAAAGCACAGCTGGCAGATTTGCTGATGGATCAGGTATAGGTGGTGAGATAAAAGAGGAATCAAGGGTGGTGATTCAAAGATTTTAGCTTAAGCGCTTGGGTGGGTGGTAATGCTATTCCTGAGATGGGTAAGACTGTGGGAGGACAAGTTTTGAAATCAAGAGTTCACTTTTGGCCATTTCCAAACTGGGGTAGAGATCCACAAGGAGACATCAGGTAGGATTTTCAGCTGTGTCTGGATTCTGGAGAGCAGTCAGAACTGGGATGTAGACTTGGCCATCATTGGTGTGAGATGACATCCAGAGCCATGGGCCTTAATGATATCTCCTGGAGAGTGTATATGTAAAAAAGGGGGTCCAACTTCCAGGCCTGGAGCCCCCCAACCTTTAGAGGCCTGGAAAAAAATACTTCAGCAAAGGAAAAGGACAACCGTCAGAGAACAAGGTACTTCAAAAGAAGAGGGTGGGCAAATAGACAATGACAAAGAGAGAGTAGCAAATCACAAGAGCAAAGTCCAGGACTGAATGGAGGGGATGGAGTCCCAGGCCCTCACTGGATGGGGGCGGGGGGGGGGCTTTTAAGAGGAACAGTGTCACACTGCATCATAAGGGAGGAGATAGTTCAGTGGAGCGAGGGTAGAAGGTGAGGAGTTCCTGTGTGATTATGTCTCCACGCTTTGCGGTTTCTAGAGCCCTTCATGATTTGCAAAGCATGTTACTCATTTAGAAAGCATTTTTGCAAAGTTCTTGGCTACAAAGCACTTTTTAGAGACAGAAAATTTCGCTTTTGTTCATATCCCAAGGCAGTATTTTTCAAACTGCATGTTGCAACCTACCTGTGGGTCATGAAATTCATTTAGCTGAGTCATGACCAGCATCTTTAGAAGAAAAATAGAACATTACAGAGTGAGTGGTACAGTGGAAGCCAGAACTGTGTCATGGAATCTCTTTTTTGTAAAATGTATTCTTACTCTGGGTGCAGTCAAAACATTTGAAAAACTGCCCTAGAGAGCATTTTGCAAAGTACATAGGAGATCAGCACCAGAATGTTCAATGTAAGTATTGTCTGCAAAGTAAAACACTGAAAATAACCTCAATGTCCATCATCAGAAGAAAGAGTGTTGTATTTATGAAACAGAATACTACAGCACAGTAAAATGAAATCACTTGATCTACATATCAACACAGACAGATCTAGAAAACATACAGTTGAGTGAAAAAGAAGTGAGCTTCAAATTACATGATTCTTAAAATAAAAGAAACGCGCAGGACATTATATATTTTTGTGGGGAAATGATGGAATATAGGTAGTAGAAGTATTGACACATGTTTGGAAGGATACACCAACTCCAAGACAGCAAGTGCCTTGTTGTGTGTGTGCTGGGGGGTGGGGGGTGAGTAAGAGAAGACTAGAGAGAGGGCTCCACTCATACCTGTAATGTTTTGAGTTCCAAAATATGTAAAAACATGTAGTATTTGAAAAATATCTCATCATGAGTATTTGTTAACTCTGGAGCGATGGGCATATCACTCTTTGTTTCCAGGTGAAATTCAGAACCTCCATGTGTCAGGTGTCAATTATTTAGCTGCTGGAAAGCGTGGGGGCACTTGGGAAAGGGACAGAGGTTGTGGCATGTATCAGCCAGGGCCCTATCCTTATGCAGGCTGGCCTGGAGGAAAGAGTAGTTACCTAACTAGGACATAGAAGGAGCTGTGTGGACAGGGTTGCAGGACTCACCTTGGAGCAAGGGACACAGCCAACAAAGGCAGAAAGCCAGGGCAAGAAATGCCACAGCTCCATTCTCCTCCTGCTCCCTGACCCTAACTGAAGGGACCCTGCCTACAGCCAGAGGACCACGAGCATGGGTGGCTATCTGAGGCAGGGTGGAGTGCGGCCTGGAGGGGCACACCAGGATCTCTTACCAATTACTACACGAGGGCTTAGTTTCAGCAGTTCACATCTAGCCCTCAATGTACCTCACAGTAGGTGGTGGCTCAGCTTTGTGGAAATGCAGCATTTCAGTATTTAATGGTTGGTACAGTTTTGCCAGTGCCAACATATTGAGTGTCAGCCTTGGGTACTGGTGATATGGTTCTGGACTATTCTGTCTTCATGAAAAGCCCATAGTTGTTTTAAGAAGAGCATTGAGGGTCCATGGGCCACCCCTCTGACCTCTTCCCCACCCCTGTCCACACCCAGGCCATGGACAGCCAGAAGCAGTTCACCAGTCCCGAAATCCAGTTCCTGTTGTCATGCTCTGAAGCAGATGAAAACGAGATGATCAACTGTGAGGAGTTCGCCAACCGCTTCCAGGAGCCAGCACGCGAAATTGGCTTCAACGTGGCTGTGCTGCTGACCAACCTGTCAGAGCATGTGCCGCATGACCCGCGCCTGCGCAACTTCCTAGAGCTAGCTGAGAGCATCCTGGAGTACTTCCGGCCCTACCTGGGCCGCATCGAGATCATGGGCGCCTCTCGCCGCATCGAGCGCATCTACTTTGAGATCTCAGAGACTAACCGCGCCCAGTGGGAGATGCCCCAGGTCAGAGGACTTGCACGCATGCATGCTGGCCTGTGGGCTTTGGGGGCATGCTCCTCACACGCTTGGACCCCACACAGGCCTATGCATGCTTTGCACATCTGCTCTGAAGACCTGAGGGGCATTTGCTGTGCTCGTGCAAGCCCATGCCCACCCTTTTGCACACATTTTATGGGCCCTGCAGCGTCCTTGCACACCCTTGGTTCCCCCCTTGCCTACCTCCTGCAATCTTGGTGCACACACGGTTGCACACCTCACTGTGGCACACCATGCCTACCATTTGCCCATTCATCCTGGAAGCCCTTATAGTCCTGATGCAATCAAGCCCATACCTTCAGGGACTGGACTTCAGCCCTTGCTCACCTTCCCAGCAGCCCCTGGTGTGCCCTCTTCGGCCACGTTTTTGCACACTCACTTTGGGGACCCTAGGGGGCCTGGTATGCTGGCCCAGCCCTCACCAGCCACTGTATGTGCCCCCAGGTCCTAGCACACAATGCCCATGCTACTTATTCTGGGCCCACATGTGGGCGCACCCTTGCACACTCACTTGGAGGATGTAGCCCTGGCTGCCATATGGTTGTCCATCCTTCAGTCACTCACATCCTTCATGCCCTCACTTATCCCTGACATGCTTATGTTCACCAATGCACACCTGGACCACCTTCTTAAACACCCGTAAAAGACTTCACATGTCCTTCTTGGCCTGATGTGCCCTGGCTCAGCCCCTCACACGTCCAGCCCAAACATCTGAATGCCCTTACACTCATGTGGCCTTAGCACACCCCCTGGCCACCTCATACACTTAGCTTGCATGTGCTTTCCGTCACCCACTCTCTCGCACTACCACATGCCCCTCACACACCCTCAGCCTAGCTGTGCCCCTATTATTCCGTGGCCCTCCTGTTCACACACTTGCACACCAGCTTGCACACTCCCTGCATGCCCTTAAACTTGCACTTCCAGTTTGTTTCTCAGATGCCCCCAGGCACCTGCATTCTTCACATGTTCTTGCACACCCTTCCCCACTTGTAGCCCATGGCACTTCTACTCTCATCACCTCAACAATAGGGCCCCTCGTGTCTCCTCAGTGGACACCTGGCTCATGCACACCTGGGCTCATGTTCCATACTGAGCCCTGTCCTCATGTCCTGGGCCCTTGCACTGACTCCTGGGTTCCCCTTGCATTCATGCCTGCCTCACACGCATTGACCCTATGAATCGTAGACCCCTCCCACATTAATACTCCCTCACATTTTGGTCTCAGGCCCTTTCATGTCTGCCCTGAGTGCCCATCTCCATGTGCACACAGAGCTGCACATGATCGCGTCTCCCAATCTTCCCATGCCGCCACACCTTCCTCATGCCTGATTCCTTCCTCGTTCCTGGTGCCCTCTCACAAGCTCTTGCACATCAGCCCCTTCGCATAATCCACAGGAACCTTCTGGAGTTTTCACACTCAATTGTGTCCCCTGGGGCACCATTGCATATTCACCGCCCCCAATCTGGCCTATAAGTGGTTGCACCAGCCTTGCACCCAGATGCCTGCCACATCCTTGCATCCATTGGAAGCTCAGGTTCATCCCTGGACCTTCCTACTCCTGTCCATGTTCTGCGAGCTCCATCCTCCCCTTTGCCCATCTCACGCTCCCCACGTGACACTCATTTCCTTAATGTGTCCCTTCAGATATCCATATCCACCTGTTCACCCCTTCCTGTCCCACTTTTCCCTGCTGGTCAGGAGTCCACATGTGCCAGTGTGGACCTGCAGCAGTATGATAACAGCAAACACCACATGTCATATATGACTTGCCAGCTGCTGTTCTAATCCCTCAACATCTATTGACTCATTTAATCCTCACGCCAACCTTATAATGTAGGTCCTACTATTGTCCCCCAATTTACAGAGGGGGAAAATTAGGCCCAGAGAGTTACATGGAAATCTTCTAGCTACTCAGTGGCAGAATTGGGATTTGAACCCAGGCAGGCTGGCTGCAGAACCTTTGCACTCAAGCACTATGCTCTGTCTCTCAAAGCAGCTAAAATCATGGATTCTGAAGCTAGCTTGTTGGGAATTCCAGTTCCACATCTGTCACCTATCAGCAGCATCACCGGAGCGTGTGTCCTCCTGCGCCTGCATTTCCTTACCTGTAAAATGAGATTAAGAGCCCCTAGGGGTTGTTTGTAGGGATTAAATGAGATAATACATGTAAGATGCTTGGTACAGGGCCAGGCCTTGTTGAAATTCTTACAAGGGAAACTACAGCGAGCACTATATATGTTTACTATTAATAACGAAAATTATTAATTTTGCTTTAAGTTATTAAAATATAAGTATAAAGTCATAAATAATGCTATTAATAGTGCGCAGAGCTGAGGCTGTCCGTGGCCCCCTTGTCCCCCCACCACGCCCCCCGCACTCCGCGCCGCAGGTGAAAGAATCCAAGCGCCAGTTCATCTTCGACGTGGTGAACGAGGGCGGCGAGTCCGAGAAGATGGAGCTCTTCGTGAGCTTCTGTGAGGACACCATCTTCGAGATGCAGATCGCCGCGCAGATCTCGGAGCCCGAGGGCGAGCCTGAGGAGGACGACGACGAGGGCCCCACCGAGGCGGGCGCTGAGGGCGCTGAGGAGGGCGCGGCGGGGCCCGAGGGCGCGGCGGGGCCGGCGGCGGCGGGCGCAGCCGTGCGCGCGGCGGCCGCGTTGTCTCGGGCCCTGCGCGGGCTCAGCTACCGCAGCCTGCGGCGGCGCGTGCGGCGGCTGCGGCGGCTGACGGCGCGGGAGGCGGCGGCGGCGGCGGGCGCGCTGCTTTGGGCGGCGGTGGCGCGCGCGGGGGCGGCAGGCACGGGGGTGGCGGCGGGCGCGCTGCGCCTGCTCTGGGGCTCGCTCTTCGGTGGCGGCCTCGTGGAGGGGGCCAAGAAGGTGACTGTGACCGAGCTGCTGGCCGGCATGCCCGACCCCACGGGCGACGAGGTGCACGGCGAGCAACCGGCGGGGTCCGGTGGCGACGCCGACGGCGAGGGTGCGGGTGAGGGTACTGGCGACGCCGCGGGAGGCGCGGGCGACGAGGAGGAGGCTCACGAGGCCGGCCGGGGAGGCACCGACGTGGCTGTGGCTGATGGGGGCCCCTTCCGGCCTGAAGCGGCCCCAGGAGGCCTCGGAGACATGGGCGACACGACGCCGGTGGAGCCGCCCACCCCAGAGGGCTCCCCTATCATCAAGAGGAAGCTGGGGGTGAGAGTGCAGGCGAGGGCTTCCGGGTGTGGGAGAGATTGGGGTTAGCAGGGACGACAAAAGGGGGGGAGGGGCTCTCGGAGACAGAGATGAGCAGAGAGAGAAACGGGAGAGAGCCTGAGAGAGAGGCAGAGACAGACGGCGAGACACTGTAGAGACAGAGAAATCGGCCGACTCACAGGTCTCCGCCAGGAGAGTAGCGCCTGCTGAAAAAGGTGGTGTTTCTGTGACAGGCAAAGAAAAAGATATCTGGAGCCACAGAGAGCAAGAGACCATTACCCCAAGGCCAAATTTGAGGGGAAACGGAACCAGAAACTAAAAACAGCCAAGATGGGGTCAGGAACACTGGAAAAGACCCTCAGAGATACAGAGGGTTGTGGGGAATAAGTCACCCACGTGAGCAAGACCCCTACAGCATCCTCTCTGGCCCTTGGTGCTCTGAGGGCCACATGGGGTGCGGTTGTCAAGAGGATGGGAAAATGGGGGAGGAGAACACCACTTGGAGTCAGCCTGACCCCGCACAGTGGTTGGGCAAGATGCTCCACCCCTCTGAGCCTCAGTTTCCCCTCTGTAAAGTGAGAGTCATAATCCCTCTTCCTTCTGGTGTGGGGTTAGTGAAACTTAGATGACCTGGGGGAAATGACCAGAAAGGGACACAGAGATGAGCAGGCAGGTCAGCACTGAGAGGCATTCAGGGATGAGGGCTTGGCCCTGATGCTTGCCCTGCCCCCAGGTGGATGGAGAGGAAGAGGAGGTACCTCCAGAACTAGAGCCAGAACCTGAGCCCGAGCCTGAGAAAGCCGAGTGAGTGACCTTGGGGCCCAAGGTGTCCAGCCCCTATCATTGCCTCCCTCCTGGACTGAGAGCATCCTGAGGTCAGGGCCTGAACCAGGAGGCTGTCCTAGTCACCCTTTGTCTGCAGCATCACCCAGCCCAGACCCAGAGGAGGGGCTCTGTGAAAGGGAAGAGAGAAATGAATGCTCCTCTCTTACTCCCAAGCCTTTGGGAACACAGGCCATCCCCTCTGCATCCGCATGCTTCATCTTGGTCTTCCTCATCTTCCCCATTTTGACTCACACATCTCCTCCTCCAGGAAGTCTACCTTGACACCACCTTCCTAAGGTGAAGAAGTGTCTCCTCTGGGCTCCCACAACCCTCTGAGCTTCCCTTATGCCAGCCCTGATCACACTAGGTTGCCACTGCCTGGTGACAGATTTGTACTCTGTTGGACTGGAGCCCATGGGGATAGGGCCTGAGGTTGTCTCATCACTATGTCCTCAGTACCATCTACACCTGGGCCAGGCATGGGGTTGGGGCCCCAGTGCATGGCTTTGAATGAATGAATGAATGGGTGGATGAATGAACAACTTGCCCAGGTACCTCCTCACTCTGTCATGCTCTGCAGTGCTGAGAATGGGGAGAAGGAAGAAGTCCCTGAGCCCCCACCAGAGCCTCCCAAGAAGACAGCACCGCCTCCAAAGAAGGAAGAAGCTGGAGGTGGGGGCCTGGAATTCTGGGGAGAGCTGGAAGTGCAGAGGGTGAAATTCTTGGTGAGGACACAGCAAGGGCATGCCGAAACTTCCTCTTCATGCTACCTCTTCTCCCCACCCTATTCTTGAGTGAAAGCCAGGCTGGGAAGAGGGCAGAGATGTCCCCAGACAGAGCCGGGAACTGGGCACAGGGCAGCATTTTAAGGGGTCTCCACTTGGCTCTTCAGCCTCTCCCTGATCATGATCCTTATCCCAACCTCCACACCTTTGCTCATCTGGGCCCACCTGCCTAGGCATCCCACCGCCATCCTCTGGCTGGAGCTACATTGCACTGAGGCCACATCTCTTCCTCCTACCATGTCCTGTTTCTTAGCTGCCAGCCTTCAGGTTGGAGCTACCACAGCTACTCCTATTGGGGAGACAACTCATCCAGGCAGGAAGAAGGGAGGGCATTTGGAGGGTCAGGGCCCAGGGCTCCACCTGTCCTGTCTCCTTTCTCAGGCCCAGCCTGACATGAGGAGCTGAGGGAAACATGTTGGGCCGAAGCTGGTTCCGTGAGGGTCCTTGGGAAGAATGAGGGGTGGAGAGAAAAAGAAGGGAGAGATGGAAGTGGGTGTGCTCTGCCTGGGGTAAAGCAGACAGGTTGACCTCACACAGGGAGCAGCAGAGAAGAATGGTTGGGAGCATGGACTCTGAAGCTTAACTGCCTGGCTTCAAATTCCATGTCTGTCACTTCTTGACTATGTGAACTTTAACAAGACATCTCATCTCCCTGAGCCTGTTTCCTCATCTGTAAAGTGGGTGTATTAGTAGTACCCACTTCATAGGGTTGTGGTAAGAATTAAACATATTCATGCAAATAAAACTCTTAGCCCAGATCTTGGTATACAGTAAGCGCCCAATAAATAGGAGGTTGTAGGACCAGGTGCTTGTTTGATGGGAAGAGGGTGGCCTGTGAGCTCTTTTTTTTCTCTCCTCATCATAGAACTACCTCTCCCGGAACTTTTACACCCTGCGATTCCTTGCCCTCTTCTTGGCATTTGCAATCAACTTCATCTTGCTGTTTTATAAGGTGCTGGTCAGGAGGGGCCAGGAGGATCTAGGCTGTGGGGAGGGAGGCCCAGCCCCTAACAAGTTCACAAGGGACAAGGTGTTGGGCCTGGGGTTCCTATAAGTGTTCAGGCTAGACACCTGGATCTTGGGACCCCACTAGGGGGTGAGTATGGGTGTGTAGGTCCATATGGACTGATGCCTGAGTGCCTCTAGCAGTTAGAACAGGGAGCCAGTTCTGGGTTTCATGCTTAGCTCTTCCACTTGTCAGCCCTGTGTCCCTGGGTACAGGCCTTTGCCTCTGCAACACCCGTTGATTTAGTTAAGCTCCTTGGCTTTCACATAAGCTAAAGAGAAATTTGTAGGGAGGAGGAAATGAGAAGTTCATGGACTGGAAGGAAAAGGTTAAGAACCAGACTTCCTCAAGGACAAAGGGATCCTTGGGATCTTGCCAGGGATCTAGGTAACAGGACAGAGAGGACTCTAGCAGAGTGATCGAAGCATGGCTTCTGTGAGATTGAATCCTGGCTCTACCAATCACAGGCTGCATCACTTAGAACAGTAGTTGGCATACAGAAAGGACTGAATAAATGTCAGCAATTAGTGTAAATATTAGTGGTCAGTCTCTTTAAGGCTCCACTACCAAGGTGATCAACTCTGTTTTCAGTCCTCCTGTCACTCAATGCAATAGTCAGATTCCCAGAGCAGAGTTTGATTTGCTAACTAGGGACCTGGGTCCACCCCTTGATCTTGATTGACAGTTCTGCTGAGACTGTATCTGACAGGGGCCCAGTCCAACCTCAGAAATGTAGGCTGTTAATTTTGTTAGTGGGTTCTGGATATGGCAGGCCAGGTGCCAGGACACCGGGATCCTTGCCCTGACTGACTTCTGCCCTGCTTCAGGTCTCAGACTCTCCACCAGGGGAGGATGACATGGAGGGCTCAGCAGCTGGGGACCTGGAAGGCGCAGGGTCTGGTGGTGGCTCTGGCTGGGGCTCAGGGGTCGGTGAAGAAGCTGAGGGTGACGAGGATGAGAACATGGTGTACTACTTCCTGGAGGAGAGCACAGGCTACATGGAGCCTGCCTTGCGTTGCTTGAGCCTGCTGCATACGCTGGTGGCCTTTCTCTGCATCATTGGCTACAACTGCCTCAAGGTGGGCCATGAACATGTTTCTGGGCCTGGGACTGTGTGTGGTGGGGTTGGAGGGTGCTGGGGCACTGCTGAGAGGACCTGGGGCAGGGGCTGGGAGACTTCACACAGTGGTTGGGACAGAGGGGTCCTGGTGTTGGGGTAGCGGCTGGGGGGCAGGTACAGGATTGGGGTCTTCAGCAAGAACAATATTCAAACTGGGAACTGATGCAACTCAAAGCTGAGGAGTCAGGTCCTGTGATTGTTAATTTCTGGATTGAGAGGCAGATTTTGTCATTGGGAATATTTTCTGCATGTTGGTCAGTTGGTGAATTAAAATCTGTAGGGGTGTCTCTGGGGTCTCAGATATAACATGGGTACTAGTGGGGATGTGGATTCTGACATCAACTATGCCTGAGGTTTGTGATGCCCCATAAGCAGTGTTATGAGAGTTCCAATTTGGATTCCATAAGACCTGACCGTTTTAGCAAATCTTGATACTTTATGATTGGATGAACAGAGTTCTTTTTGTCTTAGAAATTTTGCATATGCTGTCCCCTCTGCCTGGAATGCATTGTCTTACTTTCATCTCCTTTCACCTACTTCTGTTTTATTCATCCTTAAGGCCTGAGTTTAGACTTCCCTCCTTTGGGAAGCCCCGGGCTACCTCAGGCACCATTTCTGAGTTCTCCTGTTTTTCTCCTATCCCAGACCTGACCTCTCTGCCCACACTTCCCCATCACTACTCTGATCACCCTGAGGGCTCACACAGGCTCCAGCAAGATCTCCTGGCACCTGCTGAGGCTGTGCTCTCCTGAGGTGCCTCATGCTAGCCCCTTTGCCTCCCTGCACAATCTAGGTGCCCCTGGTGATCTTTAAGCGGGAGAAGGAGCTGGCCCGGAAGCTGGAGTTTGACGGCCTCTACATCACTGAGCAGCCTGAGGATGATGATGTGAAGGGGCAGTGGGACCGACTGGTGCTTAACACACCGTAAGGGCCCAGCCCCACTCCTGGGTGATTGGGGAGAGCACAGCTGGGTTTCCACTCCAGTCCCAGGTTCCTCAAAAGACCAGGGTTTCCATCGTTGCCAGCCCTGACTGATCCTCCCCAAGCCTTGGTCTTCCTCTCCACAATACAGTTATATTTCCTGTGCACTAAAGTACCTGTATGGGTCCTGGTGACCCATGGAGATTCCCAGGTCCCAGCCTTGGAGATTTAGGTTTAGGAAGTCCTGGTTGGAGCCCAGGAACTTGCATTTTAAACCCTGCCCCTATGTGGGATTCTCACCCAGGTGCTATGAGTGGGAAATGTGACATCATTTGATTTTTAAACTGAGCCCAAAGAGGGAACGAGGTGTGTGAGGGCAGTGTGGTGGGACTTTGGACCCCTAACGTGCACTTCCAGCCCATTCCATTCCCCCGCACCAGATCCCAGTTCATGTGCCCATGGTGGCGGGGTGGCATCGTTAGAGGGGAGACATCTCTAGAATAAGAATACCTGGTCCAGTTTGAACCTTGGGTTACCCTAGCTGAGAATTCTTGGTCAAGTCACTTAGCCTCTCTGTGCCTCAGTTTCCTCATCTGTACAGATAAATAATAACACTAATGTCACAAGGATCTTGTAACTATGAAATGAGTTCATATAGTTTCTGAGGCACAGTGAGTCCTAGATAAGGGTGGGAAGTTATTTTATTATAGGATCATATTTAGTATGGGTGATGTGAGGAGGGAGAGAAGCCACACTGGTCACATCCTTCACTCTCATTGTTTGATCAAAGGCACAAAAACTTACACACATTCAAGTACATGTACTTAATAAAAACAGAGAAACATCTGTTTAATATCATATCTGCTCAAGACCTATAAATGCCACTTCCCACAGAAAGGAACAAAGTTCCTTGAAGAAGTGGCAGATTTCAGGGTAGGGAAGTGCAAGCTGAGCCTGGATTATACTGTTGTGTCAGAGAGCAAGGCTGTACTCGATGAAAAATGGTGCCATGCTGGAAGGACCCCACCGAAAGCTAGAAGGAACTCCCACGGGGCAAATCAGGGACAACTTGAGCCTCAATAAGGATAGGAAGTGCCATGAATTGAAACATCAAGTAGGTCTAAATCCATGGAATGACGATAGATTTTCACTTTACCCCACCCTACCCCTTTGCAGGGTGCCAGGGCATCAACTTGTCAGTCATAAAACTGGTCAGTAAAGGGCCAGAATAATCAAATAACATTACATAAAACTGTGTGAGACAGGACACAACCTCCCCTGGAGCTGGAGCAGGGCCAGGCTGCTGGCTAGGAGTCCTCCTCACCCTTCACACTCAGGAGCCTCCCCACCTGAGTGCAGGTCTGGGTTTTTGTACATTTAGGCTCTGAACGCAAGCTCTCTGCCTGACCTGGGCTCCACCAAAAGACAGTAGTGAGGGTAATGGTTGGCCTGAGACAAACTTCAACAGGCCTGAGTCCTTACAGCCAGACCTGAAGTGAGAGGGAACAGTCAGTGCAAAGGCCCTGAGGCAGGAGCATGCCTGTGAGAAAAACATTGAGATTTCAAACTACCTTCACCTGGCTGGTGGCTCCTATTCCCTCCTGCCCTGACATCTTGTGGTCTATCTCTCTTGGCAGGTCTTTCCCCAGCAACTACTGGGACAAGTTTGTAAAGCGGAAGGTGAGATGAGAGGGCATGGATGAGGGGATGGCAGTGATCCCGGGCTGGGTCCCTTGCTGCCACCAGGCCATCCCAGCCCTACCAAATACTTGCTTCGTGTGTGATCTTGGACAAGGAGCACCTCAGTTTGTCCATCTGGAAATGGGCGTGATAATCACCCCTCCCTCTCTATAACAGGATGATGCAGGTTATGAGCATGGCATAATGCCTGGCACAGAGTAAATATTCCATAAATATTAGTTTTGAGGGAGAAAGTGAGGCATATTCTTTTAAACACATAGACTCAGGAGCCAGATTGCTTGCTTTTCTACTCCTAGCTGTGTCAACCTTTCTGCGCCTCAGTTTCCCTCATATTCAGAATGAGTTAATAATAGGGCCAATTCCGTAGGTTTTTTGTAAAGATTACGTGACCTACTACAGGAGCAGTATCTGGCATATAGGAAAACACTAGATACCTATTGGCTGTTAGCATCATTTACCCACTCAGCAAATGTTCATTGAGAACCTACTGTATGCCAAGAATCATTTTAGAGACCTGGAATCCAGCAGTAAATACAACAGTAATTCTGATACTGGAAAGACATTTGATGAACACATTTATAGCATTCAAGTGGTGATAAATGCTATAGAGAAAAATAGGCAGTGAAGGTAGGTGTGTGTTGGTCAAGAGAGGTTCCTCTTTTATGTAGGGTGGTCAGGAAAGGGGAAAGGCCATGCTAATTAATACGGAAGTGAGGGAGTAAGCCAGGTAGAAATCTAGGGGAGGAGTCCTAGACAGAGGGAACAGCCAATGCAAAGGCCCTGAGGCAAGAGCACGCCCAGTGTATTTGAGAAACTTTGAGGAGGTTGGTGTCTGCAGCAGAGTGAGTGAGAGTGTGAGTGGAGGAGAGAAGTTTATAGATAACAGGGGGCCCAATTGTATATGGTTCCTTGCCTACTACCTAATAATAAGAAATCCCAATTAATTTGGCTAAATTGCCTGGACCTTTATCACTACTGAACCCTTTCCCCACAGACCCAAAGAAAGTTCTGGCCCATCTCACTGGAAAAATGTACTCCCGATTTCTCACACAAAGTTCTGAATGTTCCCAGAACCCCCTATGATGGCCATGCCCCAGCCCCCCCACCCCTTCAGCTGTGTCTGCATGGCCCCACCCTCTTTTGTATAGGTCCTGGACAAGCATGGGGACATCTATGGGCGGGAGCGAATCGCTGAACTACTGGGCATGGATCTGGCCACGCTGGAGATCACAGCCCACAACGAGCGCAAGCCTGAACCGCCACCAGGGCTGCTTACCTGGTGAGCTGGGGACAACCCCATGCAGGCCTAGGGTGAAAACGGGGAATGGCCAGATGCCTGACTTCAGGCATCTGGCCATCCCTCTTCACCCCAACCTGCACAGGCTCATGTCCATCGACATCAAGTACCAGATCTGGAAGTTCGGGGTTATCTTCACAGACAATGTGAGGAGGGGCCCATAGGTGGGGAGGGACCTGCAGGAAAATGTCTCTAGGATCATTAGGGGCTCCACCCCCAGGTATCCCTGACCAGGCACTGACTCCTGAGCCCCTGTTCCCCTCTGATCCTAGGTTAATCTGACACCCTCAAGGCTCCCTGTTGCCCAGAGTGCTGTTGAATTTCCAGACCATGTCCTTCTGCAGGGGTCCCCCAATTCTCCCCAGGATGGCTTCTCACCCAGAGTGCTCATAATCTTCCAAATCCTCCCCAGCCAGAGATGGCACCTGGACCCCTAGAGCACTCCCAACCCTTTTAAATGTTCCCAGGCCCCCTGGGTGTCCTATTTCCCAGAGTGCTCCCCATGACTCCCTGCATACTCTCTGACCCTTGACCTCATGTGCCCACAGTCCTTCCTGTACCTGGGCTGGTACATGGTGATGTCCCTCCTGGGACACTACAACAACTTCTTCTTTGCTGCCCACCTCCTGGACATTGCCATGGGAGTCAAGACACTGCGCACCATCCTCTCCTCTGTCACCCACAATGGAAAACAGGTGTGGAGAGGACCTGATGGATGCGTGTGAACCTGGCAGGGACCAGCTCGTCAGTCTGAGTAGGGGTGGAGGGGTGAGGGGCAAGGCTGGGCCACCAAGCCAGGGTGAGTGTGGGTAGTGAGACCCTGGCAGGGAGAACCACATGGGCTGAACCCAGATAAGTACAGGGAAGGCTGGACATGAGGGAGGGGCAAGCTGAGCCTGGACCTGACCTGCCCCTTCCTGTCCCCAGCTGGTGATGACCGTAGGCCTCCTGGCAGTGGTGGTGTACCTTTACACTGTGGTAGCCTTCAACTTCTTCCGCAAGTTCTACAACAAGAGCGAGGATGAGGACGAGCCTGACATGAAGTGTGATGACATGATGACGGTAAGACCCTCCCTCCAACGCTCTTGAGCCAGTGACTAACCATCCCTGGCCCTTAGTTTTCCCATCTGTAAAGGGGGTTAATAATAGTACCTGCCTTATAGACTTCCTGTGAGGGTTCAGCGAGCTGATGGGTGTGAGGTACTTTGAATAGTACTGGACACACAGCAGTGCTCAGTAAAAGTTAGCCACTGGTGTACCGTTATCTGAGTCTTCCAAGCTATTCTTAATGGAAAGGCACTCAGGTGGTGTCCCTGCCACTTACAAGGCTACTCAACCTCCCCATGCTCTGACCTGTCAAATGGATGTATCGTAATAATGCCTACAGCCTAGATTGCTTTTAGGACTCAGTGATGATCCCTGACCATCTTACTTAAATATCTGAGAATAGTGCCTGGCATGTGTTAAGGATTATATAAATGTTAGCTACTGTCATCATTATCTATAATTAAAAGTTTCACCAAAGTACCAGCATGCCACACATGTTTCTGTTTTACATTCTATTATAATAATGGTAGTCATAGCCTAAATCAAGTTTAACCTACTGGAGGCATGGGCCACAGTTGAAAGAATCATCTCGGGTTTTTATCTGAGAAGATGTTCTGTAATCTGGCACTGTGCTCTCAGGACGCAGCCCAGCTCCTCAGCCTGACATCTGAGACCCCACCAGACCTGTTATTGCCACACATAGCCTTGTTCCCATCACAGTCACTAGCCTTAACTTTTACCCAAGACGACTGGGTTCTCCCACTTCCTGGGGACACAGAAAGAACAAGTGTGAAGTCTCTCTCAAGGTCCAGACACTATCCCCCTCTCTGCACAGAACCTTCTTTTGTCTCCCTAATGCCATGTGCAGAAAACCAAATCTCCTCACCATGGCTTACAAAGCTAAGGAAAAGCTAGTCTTGCCTGAGTCTACCCATAGTCTTTCTTGCTTTTTGCTCTGTGGCTGCCTAGTCCTCTTTCACTTCCCCTAATACCATGTGTTTCCTCCCAACCCAAGCCCTTTGCTTCTGACATTCTCTCTACCTCCAAATCTGGCCCTATGTGCACATGCTTCCACCTTCTCTCAACACCTCTTTTTTTCACTTAAGTGCTGCCTCCTACAGAAAGCCCTCCCTGACCATTGGTTGGGCCTCATCTCTCCCCCTGCTCTTGCTCACAGGATCTCTATTTTCTAGTCTCACTGAACCTCTTTCAGTTCCTCACAGGAGCAAAATATATTCTTTTCTCCCCAGTGGTGACATAGCACATGTGGTTTTCACTGCCTGAAACAGTCTCCCACCTAACACCTGCTTCATGTTCCAACTCACACATGTCCCCTCTTCCAGGAAGCTTTGGCTGCTCAACTAGGTTTTCAAGCTTCAAATCTTCCTGTGCTTCCCCATCTCACCCTGATCACACTGTACCTCCCTCATCCCAGCCCTGACCCCTCTTCCTATGCGCTTCTTATCATAGCCCTGATCACCTCTGGGCTGTCACTATCTGGTCCCATGTTTGGGAGTCCTGTGTGCGCAGGGCCCAGGACTGTCTCAGTCATTGCTGTCTCCTGCCCCACTAGCCCAGGGCCCTGTAGGTACTCTGTGAATGGCAAATGATTGAAAGTGTGAACGATATGCTTCTCACCTTCTCCCTGCAGTGTTACCTGTTTCATATGTATGTGGGCGTCCGAGCTGGTGGGGGCATTGGGGATGAGATTGAGGACCCAGCTGGCGATGAATATGAGCTGTACCGGGTGGTCTTCGACATCACCTTCTTCTTCTTTGTCATTGTCATCCTGCTGGCCATCATCCAGGGTCAGTGCTGGTGGGAGCTTGGGGAGCAGGGCTCAGTGCCTAGAGGCAGACTAGCTCCTTTAAGAGTGCAGGGCCAGGATCCAGTCTGCTTCTCCCTACTGTAAGACTTTGGGCAAATCATCTCTCTGGGCTTCAGTTTCTCCTTCTGTAAAATGGAGATATTCATGCTAGGACCTTCATATGATGGTTATGAGAATTAAGTCAATTCATAGGTGTTAAGTGTCTGACTCATAGTAAGTGCTCAATAACACTAGGTATTAATATTTTTAGGAAGCAGGGTGAGATTAGGAAGATGGGAGATGGGAGGCTCAGGGGTGGGAAGCCAGAACTGGGTGAGAGGTTGGGCACTGACTTGCACCCTGCCACCCCAGGTCTGATCATTGATGCTTTTGGCGAGCTCCGAGACCAACAAGAACAAGTGAAGGAAGATATGGAGGTAGGTCACATCTGGGGGTGACCCAGAGGGATTATGGGACCCTGGGGAGTCAAAAGGGCCTCAACTCTGATGTCTCTCACCACCCACAGACCAAGTGCTTCATCTGTGGCATTGGTAGCGATTACTTCGATACCACACCCCACGGGTTTGATACCCACACGCTAGAGGAGCACAACCTAGCCAATTACATGTGAGCGTGGGCCCGCTGGCCAATCAGGAGGAGGGGGAGTGGCCACCCACAGCCAGGGGTGGGATATCGGGCCTAGACCAGTTTTTGGGAAGTGGGTGTGATGTCAATGTTGGTGGATTCCCAGCTGGCCAATAAGAAGGTAAGGATGGTCCTAACCTGTCTGCCACTGCGCTCCTGTCCCCAGGTTTTTCCTCATGTACCTGATAAACAAGGACGAGACAGAACACACGGGTCAGGTAAGGGGATATTAATGGGAGGACAGTGGGCAGGGACATGGAGAGTTTTAATATAGGGTCAGTCAGCAAGTGGCATTAAAAAGCTCACATCAATATCAATCTACTCTTCCCCATCCCCCAACCCTAGGAGTCTTATGTGTGGAAGATGTACCAAGAGAGATGCTGGGACTTCTTCCCAGCTGGCGATTGTTTCCGCAAGCAGTATGAGGACCAGCTTAGCTGAGTCACCCCCAGCTGGCCCTTCACCCCTACCTCAAGTGCCTTATTCTCACAGCAATTCCCTTAGCCTCAGACCCCTCCTCCCAAGGCCCCTGGGGGAGGGTGACTATGAACTGAAGAAATAAAATCTGTGCTACACCCCTGACATCACTGTGTTGTATTGCTGACATTTGAGGGGGAGTGGGCATCAGGAATTCTGTCCTCCCCCCAACCCCAGAAAGACAAGATGACAACAGAGGCTGAAGTCATGTTTATTGGGATAAAGGGGCATGTCATGATCACTAATATGTGTCAATTGGGAAGGGATGTGCAGGGAATGGTTCCTAATATCCCCTGCACTCAGGGGCTCATTCCTGGATATAGAGGTTGCTGGGAGCAGTAGGGTCATCTGCTGGGCGTGTCTCCACCACCACAGGCCTGGGGAAGGAAGGGAGAAGTCAGTTCATTCATTTGTTCATTTATTCATTCATTCATAAAGGAATTAATAGAGACTGTGACAGGGTAGTGCTGGACTGTAGCAGTGAATGAGCAGAGATGGTGCCTGCACTTGGGGAGCTCCCTCTAGAGTGGGAGACCAACATGAATCAGTGAATTGCATGAGTACAAAGAAGCATGGCACACACAGCAAGGACACCTCGCCAAAGGGGTCAGCCAAGGTGCCTCCAAAGAATAGATGGTGGAGCCTGAACAAGGCTAAGGAGGGAATTTGATGAAAGGACAGGGAAGAGTGTTCTGGGCAGAGAGAACAGCCTGTGCAAAGACTTTGAGGTGAGAGGAAGCCTGGGGCTTTGCTGCAGAAGTCACGGTCTTGTCGGCCGTGGCCAGAATTGGGTATTTATGTTGAAGCCATAGGAGGGTTTTATTTTTTATTTATTTTTAGAAAGAGGGGAAGGGAGAGAGAAAGAAAGGGAGAGAAACATCAATGTGTGGTTGCCTCTTGCACCCCTCCAACTGAGAACCCGGCTTGCAACCCAGGCATGTGCCCTGACTGGGAATCGAACCAGCGACCCTTCGGTTCACAGGCCTGTGCTCAATCCACTGAGCTATACCAGCCAGGGCCATAGGAGGGTTTTAAACATGGGGAGTGACCAATTCAGATTTAGAATTTAAAAAGACCCCTTTGGCACATCAAAAGGTCACAAGAGACCCTTGAAGGGACTCTCACTGGCTAAATCTGGGAGTATTTGTGGTTCAAAGAATGATAGTAATAGGTTATATATAACACACAGAGTAAAATGGAAATCCATGAGACTGTGCTGAAATATATAATACACATACATATGTACATACACACATAGATGGTGGAGAAGTGACAGCTTTTCCCTACCATAGGATGACAACTAATATATGTAGAAGAAATGATAGAAATAGAAAAATCACCATTTAGTAACCATCCTAATAATAGATTCAGGCAAAAATCTAGTAGATGAAAGTCTAATGAGAAAGAGTATATTCACAGTCTCAAGAAACCACCCAAAAAGATACAGTAGTCTCTTCTGTCCCCATCCACAGTTTTGCTTTCCAAGGTTTCAATTACCCAAGATCAACTGCAGCCCAAAAAAATTAAATGGGAAATTCCAGAAGTATACAATTCAGAAGTTTTAAATTGCATGTTATTCTAAGTAGTATGATTAAATCCTGTGCTATCCCTCTATGTCCCATCCAGAATGAGAATCATACCTCTTTGTCCAGTGTATACATGCTGTATACACTGCCCTCCCCTTAGTCACTTAGTAGCCATCTCAGTTATCAAATGGACTGTTGTGACATCTCAGTGCCTATGTTCAAGCAACCCTATAGTAGCCTAATGCTACATCACAATGCTTATTCACCTCACTTCATCCCATCACATAGGCATTGTATCATCTCACATCATCACAAGAATGTGAGTACAGTAGAATAGATTCTTTGAGAGAGAGACCACATTCACGTGACTTTTATTATCATATACAGTGGAACCTCGGTTCTCAAAGTTAATTCATTCTGGAAAACTGAGGAGCAATTTGTTTGAAAACCAAATTTCCTTTGTTGCCTGAGAGACGCATGACTGATCATACAGTATCACCATGAAAGGGATGTCGGGTAGAAATTTAAACCCAAGCCCTGGCTGGTGTGGCTCAGTGGATTGAGCACCAAAGGGTCACCAGTTCAATTCCCAGTCAGGGCACATGCCTGGGTTGCGGGCCAGGTTCCCAGTTGGGGATGCATAAGAGGCAACCACGGACTGATGTTTCTTTCCCTCTCTTTCTCCCTTTCTTCCCCTCTCTCTAAAAATAAATAAAATCTTTTTTTAAAAGGATTACTTTAAAAAAGAAAGAAAGAAAGAAAGAAAATCAGACCCAAAGTTTTTAGAACTCCAAAACATTTTTTTCATGAACAACTTGGTTGAGAACCGAATTGTTCAAGATGGGAGATGTTCAAGAACTGAAGTTTTACAGTATTATTATAATTGTTCTATTTTGTTATTAGTTGTTGATCTCTTACTGTGCTTAATTTATAAACTAAACTTTATCGTAGGTATGAGTATATAGGAAAAAACATATATATATATATGATTCGGTACTGTCTGAGGTTTCAGGACTGAGGGTCTTGGAACATATCCCCTGCAAATAAAGGAGGACTTATTGATAGAAAGGAAAAGAAAGTAACTTCATAGTGGAGAAATATGGCAAACTGTGCACCTTAACCAAATGATCAAAGATAACAACACCAGTAAGAAGACAAACTGACATGCACCTCCTGATATGATGCAATGAGAAGGAGACACCATCACTTCAGTGATATTCCTGCCCAAAATGCTTAAACTGGAAACCTCAAACCCCTCAAACCCAATTGAGGGACATTCTGTAAAACAATTTTCCTTTATTCTTCAGAAGTTATCAAGGTCATGAAAAACAAAGAAAGTCTGAAGAATTGTTCCAAGCTAAAGATTAAAGAAATGTGACTCTTAAGTGCAACCCATCATCCTGTGTTGTATACTGGGCCAGAAAAAAATAGTATTATTCTTTTGGTTATAAAGAGTATCATTGGGACAACTATTAAGACTAGAATGAGTGTGTGGATTAGAAGGTAGTGATGTCTCTGTATTATTTTATTCATTTTGACAGCTGCATTGTGGTTGATTTAGTAAACATACACTGAAGAATATAGAGGTAAATGGGCATCATGTTTGCAATTCACACCCACATAAGTCAGAAAAAAAGTATATGAAAGCTAAAGCAAATGTGGTTTTTAAAAGTTAACAACATCTGCCCTGGCTGGTGTGGCTCAGTGGATTGAGCACTGGCCAGTGAACCAAAGGGTCACAGGTTCGATTTCCAGTCAGAGATCATGCCTGGGTTGTGGTCCAGGTCCCCAGTTGGGGGCACACGAAAGGCAACCACACATTGATGTTTCTCTCCCTGTCTTTCTCCCTTCCCGTCTCTCTGAAAATAAATAACATTTAAAAAAAACAACTAACAACATCTAGGGAGTCTGGGTGAAGGGGTGTGGGTGAAATGTACTATAGGGGGCAGGGATGAAAATAGGGAGACTAGGTGAGGACTGTCTGGGCCAAAGATTCAGGTGGCTGGGGACACCTCAGGATGCCCTCTCCACATCAGAAGCTCCCCTCCCAGATTCTGTCCCCTTTCCCAATTCCATACCTGGGGGAGCCAAGCAGACGGAAGGTGAGGGTGGGGTCTCTCAGCTCCTGAAGCAGCTGGGGGAGAAGATGTGTGTGTGTGTGTCAGTATCTAGAATACTTCTCCCTCTCCTTTAAAGAGAGTGGGGGGGGGGCAGTTCTCTGAACTTCCAGCCTGAGATCCACAAACAATCATTCTTGCTAATATCACTCACCAGCTGTGTGAACTCACACAAGTTACTTAACCACTCTGTGCCTCAGATTACTAACCTGTGAAATCATAGTTCCTATCTGATAAGTGGTCATGAAGATTAAAATAAAATACAAACACATAAGAGCAGGGTCTGACATGCAGTATTCTATGAGTTAAGCACCATTTTCACCCCATCTTCCAGATTAGGAACATAAGGCACAGGAAGGTTAAGTCATTTGCCTAAGGTGACTCAGCTGGATTCCAACCCAGGCAGTCTGGTCCATATTCTTAACCACCCACATATCTCTACAATAACCCCTATTTTATAGTTGGGAGACTGAGGCTCAGAGAGAAGCAAAGTCTCTTGCATAAGGTCACACATGGCCTGGGATGAGCTCTAGACTCAAGAGACCCTGGGGTGGAGAAGGCGAACTGTCTGACCTGACACTGGAGGAAGCTTCTCCTCCAGGACTTCACACCCTGACTCAGTTCTCCAGGTCCAGCCCACAAGTGAGACGACTGAGTAGGAGGGGCAGGCTGTGGGCCTCGGGATGGAGGAGCTTACCTGGTCAGAGCCTAGAGCCCACACCTGTACTCCATGCTTCCAGAAGGCCTGGAGCCGTCCCCCGACCATAGCTGGGAGGAAAGCAGTGCCTGTTATCCCTGCGTATCACTTGAGCCTCCACTCTGGACCCCAGGCCCTCCCACCCCTGCACGTACCCACAGCCTCCACGGCTTCAGTCATGGGAATCTCAGGGGTTCGAAGCCCCCGCACTGGGGCCCCCTCTGGAGTCACCAGCTTCAGAGACCCTAGAAAGGGGTAAAGAACACTTTAAGAGAGGGGCTTAGAAGGTTAGTTACCGAGGAACTGGACAATAAATTCAGTGTGAGAAGCAAAGGAGGACAGGAGCAAGGCCTGGAGGGGCTCAGCGTTTCAGAGAGGCAGAGAGTCTGGGGTTCGGGGAGCCAGGAACAGTGACAGACAGAGGGAGGAACGTCCTTACCGTCCATCAACACCATCACCTTGTCTTCCTCAACCTGGGTCACCTGTACTGGTCCCTTGTGCTCTGTTTGAGAGGAGGGGGTTCAAGGACCAATTCCGCCGCATTCCGCCTTCCTCTTCAGCACCTCCATTCCCAAGGAAGTATGCTAAACCCCACTCATCCGAGCGGTCCCGCCGGGTCACCTCCCTCACCAACGGCATACACCCGCCTTTCTCCCCGCCACGCCTCCACGCCAGGTTCAACCCCCTTCGCAATTGACGCCTCGGGCTAAGCCCCGCCCAGCCTCCCAGACCCACCCCTCCCCTCAGCCCCGCCGCAGCGAGTCCCGGTCCCGCTCACTAGTGCTCATCTCGCCCAGCCAGCAGGACAGCGCGCCGAAGCGCACTGTGTGGAAGAGCACCGACTTCGCCGGCCGCCCGGGGCTCACGCCGATGCACACGGCGGGCAGCTCGGAGCCCGGCCCTGTCAGCAGCGCGAACACTGGCAGAGGCGTGGGTAGCGGGAACAGCACCTGCTGTGGGGAATCACAGGGAGCGGCGGGCTCAGAGGCCGCTTGGGGCGGGGCCTGAGAGGGGCGGGGCCTTGAAGGACTGCGCTTGGGCTTCCGAAGTATTTCCTGGGCCTCAGGCTTGGGAGATGCCAACCTAGAAATTTCAGGGGTGGAAGCCTCAGGGGGTTTAGGTGGTGCCTCCCTAGAAATGGACAGGTGCGCCCTCAGAGTCGTCGTGGCTTCCGTTTGGGGGCGTGCTGCCCGGTGACAGAAAGGCAGGGCCTCCGGGGGCGTGGCCTCAAAAACATCAAAGTCTCAGAGGCTACAAGGCCCTGAATGGGGTCTCCTTAGAGACCGGAGGTGGGGCGAGGCATAGAGGTCTAAAGAATAATTATGCCAAAGGTGAAGGGCGGAGCTTAAGGATTAGAAAGCCCTCAGAACCGGGAGCCTCCAGTTCTGACAGCAGGTGGGGAGACCCTTGGGGGATACTAGGACAAAACCTCGAGTGGAAATGGGGTTTCATGGAACTCTCCATAGAAGCCAGCCTCTACAGGTCCCCCTACCCGAATCAACAGGAACTTGTTCATGGGCTGGTACCACTGAAGCAGGACCACGGAGGTCTCCAAGGCCCCGCACAGGAATGGGCCTCCGGAGCTCGCGCCCTCCGCTGTGGGGGTGGGTAGGGATATGTTAGGGTCAATCTTATCTCCCCTTTCCCACCCCTAAAAGGTCACGCATCTTTCTCCGGGCTTTGGATACCCTGCCTTAACCCAGAAAATCCCGTGGTGGATGCAGCCCAAGCCTTGCCCCTGTCCCAGTCCAGCCTCCTATCCGCCCCCCAGGGGGTTCTCTCTCACCCACACAGCACGCCCGGCAGCCTTTGGTGTCCTGGATCTTGGTGGAGACCATGTTCTTCCTGCAGAAGAAGGTAGGTGGGAATGGAAGGTAGGCAGGAAGGGGGGATTACAGGGACCTGCGGTGCCATGAGGGGCTGGTACCTTGCTAGTAGCCGGTGGGGACTAATGTGAGAGATGGGGCTTCCTGCTCTGGTCTCTCTCCTTTCCAGCAGGCCCAGGATGCTATGAGAATACAGGTGGGGGGTCTTTCCTGCAGTGTGTGTATATATAGGGGAAGCAAGCAGTTATGGACACTGGACACTCCCACCTTTCCCCATAGCTTCACTAGGCCCTATTGCTTTGTCTGAAATTCCCAAGACTTTATACCTAAAGCACTTTTCATTTATTATTTTTCACTTACAATGTTTTAAACATCCACTGTAGGCCAGGCACTGTGCTTGGCACTGATGAACAGTGGTGAGTAAAAGAAATTATGTTCCTTGCCCTTTGGTGCTTGTAGCCACATAAGAAACTATGAACACTTAAGTCAGATGAAGTTATACACATTTCAAAGTTTAAGAAGAAACCTATGTAGAAACTCTTTTAAAGTTTGGCATCACAGCTTATGAATCCTATTTGGCTTGAGTTTCCCCATAAATTAGAAATTCTCTTACACAAAATGTTTATAAAACGATGGCACAAATTTTTAATCTATAACTTGCTCACTCTATTTTAGTAGTGTGAAGTAAAGAAAGGTAAAGATTAACTTCTTATAAAATTCCCAGCCCCAGCTGGTGTGGCTCAGTGGATTGAATGCTGGCCTGCAAACCAAAGGGTCACCAGTTCAATTCCTAGTCGGGGCACATGCCTGGGTTGCAGGCCAGGTCCCCAGTTCGGGGCATGTGAGGGGCAACCAGCTAATGTATCTCTCACACTTTGATGGTTCTCTCCCTCTCTTCCTTCCTTCCTCCCTCTAAATAAATAAATAAATAAATAAAATTCCCTCAAAACTGACTTGAGAGGGGGGAACTATTGTGAGCCCCATTTCATAGATGGGAAGAAACTGAGACTCAGGGAGCAGAATTCTCCTGCCCCAAGTGAAAGAGTAACTAGGACTTGAACCGCAGGCTTTATGAGGGGGGAACCTAGACTTTTATCAGCTGTGCCCACCTACCTCCCAACCCCTGACCCTCAACCCCCTAACTTTCTGACCCCAGCCTTTCCACTCCCCCACAGCCAGACCTGAGAGGGACATGAGGACATTGTTGATGGAGTACAACCAGGTAGTCCGGCTAGGAAAGAGCTGCAGAGAATGGGGGAGACAGCTCCTGTGAGACCCCAGCCCCCCCCTCCCCCCAGCTCTAGCCCCTGCCCTCAGCCCACCCTGAGTGCTGTCCCTCACCATCTCCAGTGT
The DNA here is from genome assembly GCF_987537825.1 of Furipterus horrens. Classification (NCBI taxonomy): domain Eukaryota; kingdom Metazoa; phylum Chordata; class Mammalia; order Chiroptera; family Furipteridae; genus Furipterus; species Furipterus horrens. The sequence continues at coordinate 39,222,438 of NW_028327183.1, forward strand.
GGCCTCCTGATCATTCCGGTTCAAGATGAAAATGCCTTCCTCCGCCCCTAGGATCAGGTGCTGGTCTGGGGGGAAAGACACAAGGAGATGGATCTGCTTCATCCTGGGGGACCTCCCCAACACCCACCGGTCTGATCCCAACACTGACACTCTGTCCCCCAAACCCGATCTCAGTTCTCTAATTCGCACCCCCACCTCAACACTCCCAGCCTGTTTCCCCAAATCTGAACTGAAACCCTGACCCAGTCCCTCAAACTGGTCTCCTTCTCACCTGCTGCTGATGTACCACATCCTGGTGGTTCTTCCATCTCTAACCCACAGATCTTGATCCTCTGTTCCCTCAGTGCTGACCCAAACATGAGACATACTTCTCCAAACAGTTCTCTAAGTTCTGTCCCTCTCTTTCCCTCCCTGGTTCTGGTCCCTGAAGGCTAGTCCTGTCCTAGCACTGATCCTCACACTCAGACCCCCTGCCCAAATTATGGCTTTTTCTGTCCAATGTGACACTCCACAAACTCTATGCTGTTTCATTAACATTTACCTCTCACTGACCTTGTCTCCACATCTTTGATCCCCAAACTCCACCCCTTTCTGCTACATTCTAATCCCTAAAACTCCTGATCCCAAATGCTAACCTTAGTCTACCATTAACCTCCAACTGAGGTTAATGGGGTCCAACTGTCTCCCACCTTGTACTCCAAACTCTGACCTTTCTGCTATCTGATACTCAAGGCCCCCAAGACCTAATTTCCTAGTTTTCACTCAAACTCAACATCACAATACCCATCTTTGGCCCCCAAATCCCACTTTAGCTCCAGGCTCTGTCTCTGTCTCAGCTTTGCCGCTCCCTACCCTATTAAGACCCTCCTTGGTCCCTGCCTTTGTACCTCCCATCGGGATCCCTCCCCATCCCATCTCATGCTCTCTGTGACCTCCTGAATGCCCACCTTTGGTGGAGGGATGTGTCCAGGCAGCTGTGCTGTGAATCCGGAGGGGGCAGCCATTGAACAACTTGACAAGAAGGGCACATCCCTAGGCAGGCCATGGGGAGCAGAGCATGAGACTCAGCAAAGGGGAGGAGCACACAGGAAGGTGCAGTGGTTAAAACTCTGGAGGAAGAGTGCCAGGGTTCACATTCTGCCTCATCCTCCTCAAAGCTTTAACATCAGCAGGCTACATATCCCTCTCTGCCTCAGTTTCCCCCTCTGTGAAGTGGGGGATAATATCTACTTCTATCTAAAGGTTTATACCACATAAAGATATGAGATCAGTCTGCTCCACAAATGTCACCTATTATCATTATTACTCTTCCCACCCCCACCCCACCCAGCATCCCCAGTCCCATCTAGAGAGTGAGTCCCCAGCATAGCTGGCTTCACCTTTCTCTTCATCTTTTCCTTCTTGGGGGGCAACAGTGGGGGCTGGTCAGACTCATGGGGGGGTGGATTCCACAGTGAGGGTTCTGAGACAGGATGGAGGAAAATCAGCCTCCGAAGCATCCCCCATCCCTGCCCACCTCCAACCCTAGCCTGCCCTGTTACCTGAATGGGCAGTTAGATGGGGGCTTCGGTTGGCTGGGGGAGGCCCAAGATGGGGGGTACGTGGGGGAGGACCACTGGCACACCGAACCAGCACCCCCGGGCTCAGCTGCTCCTCTTCCCCAGGCCCCCAGGAACCTTCATCCGACGGAGAACGGAACTTGGGCTTTGGAGACAGAGAAGGGAGGTGGGTAATATATTAGGTGATCTCAGAGGGAGGGCACCTCGCCATCCCAACCCTGCCTCAGCTAGAACTGAAATTTGGTTGTAGCTCTGACACTCTCCACAATGTCCTACCACCTCTCCAGCCTTCCCCTCTACCCCCCCCATCAACACACTCCATCAACTAAAGGGTTAATGCTGCGTGCACCAGCTACTGACTGGTGTCCATCAGGTTAAATATTTATGCTGCTTCCATACCCCAATGTGCTTATGGTCCCATCTCCCAGACTTCAAGGAACCTGGTGTCCCAGACTCCAGCCCTAGAACACCTAGTATCCCAGCATCTAAGGACTATGGCTTCCTGGCCCCCAGCCCCCCAGCCCCCCAGCTCTGGCCAGGACCTTACCTTGGGGGGCAGTGGAGGAGGAGTGTCCATTGGAAGGGTGGGGCTGAAACACAAGGACAGGGTAAGCAGGTGGAGGTGTGCAGAACAAGGATGGGGTGGTTCAGGGCTGGAGGTCTGAGCCCAGAAGGGTTAAGGGTGACTGGAGCTGAGGACTAAAGGACTAATTAATCATCGTGATAACAACAGCAACAGCAGCTCTTGAAGATCAAGTGCTGACAGGTGTCAAGTCCAAATCTTAATGGCCACCTAGCAACACAGATCATCTGAGCTCCCGGGGCTCAGATTCTGTCATGGTGCACCCATGTGAGCTCATTACAGATACAACGTGGGCTCTGAGGCTGACACGGCCTGCAGGCTGGGGGCTGGCTGCTGGGGTTGAGGTACAAGTCTGTGGTCCAAGGTCTAGTTTGGGGGAAATTCCCAAGGGCCAAGGTTCAGTCTGAGGTTTTGTGAGAAGATGAGGAAAGATGAAGGTCTGTGGCTGAGGGCTGGGCTGCAGTTGAGGTCCGGGGGTTGGAACAACATCTGGGAGGAGCTGGGGGCTAGGATGTGGCCAAGGGTCCAGGGCTGAGCTAGACAGATGAAGAAAGAGCTCAGGCTGGAGCAGAACAACATTCTGGAAGGAACTGGGGTTGAAGGCAGGTGGAGCCTGAAGTGGGGAGTCAGGTCAAAAGTCCTATAAGATGGAAGGTACTGGAGTTGGGGCAGTGGCAGTGTTGAGGGTCAGGGGCCCAGGTGCAGGAAGGTAAAGGGCTGAGGTTGGGTAGGGTTAGGGAACAGGAGTTGAGGAGGAAGGAGAGTGTGACTGGGCTGGGGGGTCAGGTCAGGGTCATAAGTTGGGGTGAAGGAAAGTGGGGGCTGCTTTGATGGTCCAAGTAGGGGTTGGGGATGAGTGGTGGAAGGAGAGTAGGGGATGAGGTTGGGGTCAAGGTGGAAGCAAGGCAGGGGTTGTAGAAACATGGGGGCTGGGTAAGGGCCTGAGGAGTTGAGGGCCCAGCCTCTTACATGTCCACGTCGTCATAGTCATCATCGGACTCCGACAGGTGCCTCCTGAGGAGTGATAGGCATGAGCCTCAGGCAGTTCCCACACAAATCCTGGCCCCCTCCCCTCCCAGCCTGAGGGTCCCTGACCTGGGACTGCTGCTCCTGAAGTCTTCAGGGGGCTGTAAGTGAACCTGTGGGATACCAAAGGATCAGCAGAGGCCTAGAGGAAGGGGAGGGTGTCTAGGGCCAGTGGGGTGGGGTAGGGGCATCTCACAGTGTCAGTTGCAGGTCTGGACTCCATTCCTCTGAGCTTCCTGAATTCCATGTGCCGCCCTGGAAGTTAGGGGGTTGGGGGAGAGGTAACACAGTGAGCTGGGGAGATGGATTTAGAAATGGAGTAAAATTGCAGGGAGGGGTTGGGTTGGGGTCAGCATCTTAGGATTGGAGCTGTCCCTTAAAGGGAGGGATCTTTGTTTACAGGGGTCTTATTTTGGGATCATGGCTTGGGATTAGGGAGGTGGAAGCTCAAAGTAATGATAGTGTTCAGTTTCAGGTTCCATTTGGGTATCCGGGGTCTGCCATATGTCTGAGGTGTCTCTGGGGTCAGAGTGGTAATGGGAAGACTGACGGGGTCTGTTTGCAGGTCAGAGAAGTGGGGCCTCTAGAGTCACCTTGTAGGTCAGGTAGTAATGAGTTTCTCTGGGGTCTCTTATGGGTCAGATGGTGATAGGGGTCTCTGAGGGTCTGTTTAGAAGTAATGAGTGATGTGGGGGTGAAAGGGGGTCTCTTGGATCTGTTATAGGGTCAAGTGTCCCCAAGTTTGAGGACTCTCTACTCACGACAGCAATCTGCATCTGGAATCCCCAATGAGCTGGATCGATGGGTGGATCTGATCCGCCGAGGGATGGCAGGGGGTGGCTGGGAAGAGCAGTGGCTGCATCAGACCACTGCTCTCCAGCTTCCCACCTCCCTCTGAGCGCAGCCAGGGGCCCTTGACTCTCCCATAACCTCTGTGCCCCCAGCCCTGTGCCAAGCCCCTCACCCTCCCTCCCCTTTTTCCTTTCATGAGAGGCAGCAGGAAGGTGTTCCAGGTATGGGGCATGGCCTGAGCAAAAGCGGGGAGGTTCCAGGGCTTCTGTCAGGCAGAACCCCTCACCTCAGGCTCCTCATCTTCAATCTCACTGACAGGGGCCCCCTTCCCTGGGTTCCTCAGTTTGTCGAGAAGATCTAGGATCAGGCCTCCATTTAGCCCGGGCTGGGATACCAGTTGATGCTAGGGGAGGGGAGGAGGGTGTCAGCAGGCTGAGGGCTGGTGAGGAAGGAGAGGTTGGGACAAGGGCTTGAGAACCGATCTAGGGTGATGGAGGGAGAAGCCAGGAAACTTGGATGAACCAGCAGAAGCCTGGGGAATTCTGAGGAGTTTGAAGGTATTTAAATAATCTGGGGATCCTAGTGTGGGGATTGGAGGATTCTGTTCCAGAGAATACCCAGGGATGAGTCTTGAGGTCCTTGGGAATTTGTGAGTTTTAACAACTCAAAATATCTTGGGAAAGGGTCTGGGGTACAAATTGGAGGGTCTTTGGGGATCCTGGGGAATTCTGAGGGACTAGGGATGAGGGCCATGGGGCTTCTGTGGAACAAAACCATCAATGTTCTGGGGAGGGTTTGGGGGAGGGAAGGTTTACACTGAGCATCTTGGTGGCACCAGGTCGTTTCTTGGGGTTCTTGGTGAGGGTGACTTTGACAAAGTTGTGGAAGGCAGCCGACCTTGGGAGGAAGAGGCCACGTTCTGGGGTGAGGCAACCAGAGACTTCCCATCAGACCATCAGCCCTGGTTCTACACTCCCTCATGTCACCTTCTCCTACCATTTGCCTTTTTCCTTTAGCCGGGGTGGCTGGTAGCCACTCTTGGTCATGAGGAAGAGAACTCTAGAAGAGTAAGGAGAGAACATAGAGTTCAGTCTCCCAGTCGGGGTAAGAGGGACCCCCAGCAGCAATGAAGTCATCAAGAGCAAGTGAGGAACAGAATGAGAATGAGGCTTATGTTTCACCATGCCCTGGGACGCCACTCCCAGACGACACCACATATCATATCATAGAGCTCTGTGAGTCACAGAGGGAGGCTCAAGGTAGGGATTGCTGAGTTGGGGGTTCCTGGTGTGGAGGGCTGAAGAAAAGGTTTTCTGGGTTAAGGCGATCCTTTGGGGTCTCAAATTGGGCTCAAAGGAAAGGGGTCTCTCACAGGGTGATCTTGATGTGAGGAAGCAGGCTGGCAGGATGCTTAGGGTCAGGACTAGGCAGTGTCTCTGGGCCCAGGGGGACCAGCCACTCCTGCCTACCTGAGAGGGTGCACATCAAAGAGTGGTGGCTGCAACTCAGCTAGTTCGATGGCTGTGATGCCCAGGGACCAGATGTCACACAGCTCATTGTATCCACCCTTCAGGGCCACAGCTGCCACCTCTGGAGCCATCCTGCAAGGCAGAGACCCTCAGAGAGCGAGGGGTGACATAAGAAGTGGGAAGGGAGACTCCTTGGTGTGGGGCAGTGGGTGGAGGAGAGAGACAAAGAGAGCAAGGAGAATGGGGCATAGAGAGAGCCAGATGCAGAGAGAATCACAAAGATGGAGAGAAAGAGACAAAAATAAAGATGAGCGATAGAGACAGGAAGACACAGAAAGAGAGGCAGAGAGTGAGAAAGATAGGAACAGAGACAGACAGAGCCACACACTGAGAGAAAACAGATGAAAATTGACAGGGAAAGAGAGAGAGATCAGGATAAAAATCAACACAAACACTGAGACAAACAGGTGGAGAGGGGCCCAGGAGACCTAGCTAGAGCAAAACCTCAGGAGAAAGCTGAAGGGAAGGTAGAATGTTCCACAGAGCAAGGCAGAGGCTGGGAGAAGAAGCCAGAAGAAACAGAAGTCCCAGGGATCGGGGTGGAAAAAGCCACTGCCCGCACTCTACCCCGCACTGCCTGCCAGGCATCCCTCACCAGTAGGGTGTCCCAATGAAAGAGAGGCGTCGAGCCAATGTTGCCCCAATCTGGGCCGAGATTCCAAAGTCAGCTGGAGGCAGAAGGAGAGACGTAGTAACCACGGTCCTCTGTCCCCTCCAGCCCTTAGCCAGTTTGTCTTTCTAACCCCCCAGCTACACTCACCCAGTTTGACCTCCCCAGAGTCATTGATGAGGATGTTGGCTCCCTGGGGACAAGAGGAGAGATTAGAGGCTGTCAGAGATCATGACCCCTAGCCCAGCACTGCCTCCACCCTGTGGCCCCCCAACTCCTGCCCCACAGCTCAATACCACCCTAAGCCCTCTAAATACCACTCCCATCTCCTGGGCCTCCCACCCACCAAGACCATCTTTCTGTCCCTAGACCACCTTGATGTCCCGGTGTATCTTCTTCTGTGAGTGCAGATAGGCCAGTCCCTGGGCAGAGGGGTAAATATGGGGGCTGTGAGTACCTGGGGGCTGGAGTAGCGCCTTGCCCCCACCCAGGCCCAGCAGGCCTTTCCTCACCTTGAGCACTTCCCGGCAGACGTAGCTGATCTGGAGCTCTGACAGGGGACCTGTCACTGCAAGGGTCACCCCAGCACAGTGTTGGCTGGGAACCAGGAACTGACGCAGGGAGTCCCTGGTCCCAGCCCAAACTGGCTGAGAGGGTGCCATGTGGGGAGGGGGATATAGGACGGGACAGGTGGGAGGGGAGACAGAGGGTTGGTCAGTGATAGAGAAAGGCAGCAGGGAACCAGAAGCCAGAGGGAGACAGAGGTTCATTAACAGACATTTACTGTGTGTCTGCTGCATGCCAGGCACTGTGGGAGGAACACAGCTCTGAATGAAAGAGAAAATTTCAGTGGGGAAGGCCAACAGTAAACTAGATAAATAAGTAAAATACGAAGTATGCAAAATGCTAATAAATAACAAGAAAAAGCAAGAAAGGACGACAGGAAACATGTGGGAAGCCTGTGACATTTTACGCAGGCTAGTCAGCGAAGGCTGCCCTGCGAAGGTGACAGGAGTAAGATGTGAACAGTCTGCCCAGAGCAGGAACAAGAGCCAGTGCAAGGTCAGGGGGCAGGAGGGCACCTGGTGGGTTTGGAACTCAGCAAAGTGGGTGGAGTGGAGGGGAGACAGGAGATGGGGTCGTTCAGGTTGGGGTGAAGTGGTGGTCAGACTCATAGGCCACCATGAGGAGCTTGGGCTTTTCAGAGGGAAATGGAAGCCATGGGGGAGGGCTCTGAGCAGGGAGTATGGGACTCTGCAAAATCAGGAAGGCAGAGAGACAGAGACAGAGGGGGAAGCAGGAACAGATCCAAATCGAGACAGAAAGAAAGAAAGATGGTCAGACACATATTGAAAAAGAGACATAGAGGGTGGAGAAGAAATGACAGAGAGGTGGACAGAGAGGTCCTACAGTCTGGCTGTGTGAGTCACTTCCTCCCTGTGGGCCTCAGTTTCCCGACTAAAGACTTGTTTTTTTTTTTTGAGGATTTTATTTATTTTTAGAGATGGGGGAGGGAAGGAGAAAGAGAGGGAGAGAAACATTGATATGCAATCAGTTGCTTCTTTCAAACATAAAGATTTTATTTGTTTATATACTTTTTAGAGAGAACAGAAAGGAGGGAGAAAGAGAGGGAGCGAAACATCGGTGTGCCATTGGTTGCCTCCTGCACACTGGGAACCTGGCCCACAACCCAGGCATAGGCTCTGACTGGGAATCGAACTGATGACCTTTCAATGTGCAGGGACAAAGCTCAGCCCACTGAGCCACACCAGGACCCCACTTGGAACTTCTTATTGAAGCCCTTCCTTTTCTAATATTTGAGGTGTTCGGAGACAAGGCGATGGTCAAAGACAGAGGTGGGCACCAAAAATTGAGAGATGATCACAGGCTGCTACACCTCTCCCTCAAATTCTCCACGAATGAGAAGCAGTATGAGAGAAAGAGTCAGAAATTCATTCACTCGTTAATGAAAATGTGGGCACCTACCATGAGCCAGAAATGCAGAAATACTCAGGCACAAATAGACCTTGGTGAGAAAATGCAGATACAGAGAAAGATGGGGAGGGGGAGTAGAGGGATCATTGCATACAGAAAGACTGGGGCTGTCAGGTCCTGGAGGGAAGGGCCCAGGGCCCACTTAGTGACCACAGTTTCCCTAGCATCATCCAGGCCAAACCCAGGCCCAGAGGAGGGGCTCACTGTGTGAAATATGGACCAGAAAAACAGTTCCAGGAGACACAAACACAGAGAAACAGGAGATGTGGATTGGAGGGGTGGGGGCTGCCTGGATCCCCTTGCCCTTCCTCTCACCTTGGTAGATGTCCTGTAGAGAACCAGCCCCACAGAATTCCATGCAGATCCAGAGCTTTTGCAGCCTACAACAATTTAACAATAATAGTGGTAATAATAACAATAGCAGTGATAAACTATTATTTATTGGGCAGCCCCTGGTTCACTGTCTTATTCTGAACTTTTAATGTAGCAGCTGTTATCTCTCTAACTCCCCTTGCCCCAGCATGCAATCATCCCACTTCCATTTTATAGATGGGAAAGTTGAGGCTCAAAGAGGAAATGTATGTTCAGGATCAACTGGGCTCAAACCCATATCTTTGGGTTCCTAACCCAGGGCACCCTCTGCTGTCCCATGCTAACCTAGGAGACAGGGCAGAGATCTCACAGGTTGAGGAAGTTTGGATGGGATACAGAGTTCCAGGGTGCCAGGTCTGGGGTACAGAATCATTATTGAGGCATCTGGGATATTAATATGGGGATCAGGGAATTTGGGGGTTCATATTAAAAGAGCAGAGAGTGAAACTGGGGGGACCAGAAGGCAGGATAGTAAGAGATTAGTTTTAGGGAACTTGGTTTCAGATTTGGTTACTATGAAGAGATCAATTTTGGGACCCCTGGTCAGAAATGAGAGTTCTAAACTGGAGGTTCGATTAGGGAATGTTCTGGTCAGAAAAGTGGAACTTCGGACTGAGGATCAAGTTAGGGGTGACTCTGTTAAAATGAGGGTCCATGATTGAAGGTCAGGTTAGGGGGTACCCTGGTCAGAAATAGGGGTCCCAGGGTAGGGGCAGGGCTGGGTCCAGGGCATATCTGAGGCTCATCACCAGAGATAACTCCCATGGTAGGCCACGATGTTGGCGTGCAGGCAAGTTTTCAAGATGAGGATTTCCTTCTGAAGTGTGGAAACATCGTCATCTGCGAGGAGAGGTAGGAGAGAAAAGTCCACTGCAGGGAAGGAGTATGGGGACAATCCCAGTGTCCCAGGAGGTGGAAGTGGGGGTGTGGGGAAGGAGCTCCTGAGTCCTCTCCTCACCAGGCTCCATCTTCACCATCTTCAATGCTACCAGGTCCCCCGTAACCTTGTCTCGGGCCTTGTAAAGGGGAAGTTGACAGTCAGGCAGGCTCCATTCCCCTGAAGTCCTCTTCAGCATCCCTGAGCCAACATCAAGGACTGGAACCCTCTCGCAACCCCTTCCCTTCTTGGGCTTCACCCCAAAGGCCACTGGTTGGAGGGTGATGGAGAAAGAGAGGGGTCCTCACCTTGAAGACTTCTCCATAGGTGCCGCCACCCAGCCGCTGCAGCAGGTCATAGTGGTCCCGGGGGTCCCTATTAAAAATATCAGGGTCCACGAGGTCCATTCCTGGGAACCGGAGCTGGGCCCGTGCCCAGGGGCCAGCAGGGCCTCCAAACTTGAGAGCTGGCACCTCCCTCCCTTCCCACACGCCCTGCACCCGCCTTGCCTTCACTGGCTGTGGCCTCCCCCTTCCCCACTCTCATTTCCTGCCCCAGCACAGGGCTGTGCAGCCAACTCCACCCCCTGTCCCCTGGGCCTTGAGAGTCTGTGAGGGGCGACTTGCCTTGGGACCCAGGGGACCCCTCTTCACATTCCTGGCCCTGGGCTAAATGTAAATCAGATGCAAACTACCTTAAGTGTGACCTGGTGGGTACCTCAGCACCCCTTCCCCCATTCTGGGTGGTGGCTAAAAACCACAGTTGAACTCTTATGAATGCTTGGGGGGTTGGCCACAACCAGGAGGTTGCAGGTCTGCATGGGGATGACCATTCAGTGTCCATTACTGTTCATCTTAGGTACAGACATGCACTTAGTGGGACGCCCCTGTGCAGTGCACAGACCAGTGATGTGCACATGTTCGTGTACCCAGAGCACATACCTCCACATATGTGACACAAGCCTATACATTTATGCCTGCAGTGTGCAGAATCTGTATGCACATAACTTTTTTAAAGTATATTTTATTAATTATTGTGTTAGAGTTGTCCCAATTTTTTCCCCTTTGCCCCCCTCCACCCGGTACCCCCTTCCCTCCAGCAATGCCCCCCTTAGTTCATGGGTCCTGCATATAAGTTATTTGTCCTCTCCATTTCCTTTCTCAACACCCTCCTATTTTGTATCTATCAATTATGCTTCTTAATCCCTGTACATTTATCCCTATTCTCCCCCTTCCCCCACTCCCCACTGATAACCCTCCATATGATCTCCCTATCTATGATTCTGTTCCTGCTCTAGTTGTTGGCTTAGTTTGTTCTTGTTTTCGTTTTTTAGATAGTTGTTGATAGTTGCAGGGTTGTTGTCATTTTACTGTTCATAGTTTTGATCTTTTTCTTAAATAAATGCCTTTAACATTTCAAATAATAAGGGCTTGGTGATGATGAACCCCTTTAGCTTTACCTTGTCTGGGAAGCATTTTATCTGCCCTTCCATTCTAAATGATAGCTTTGCTGGATAGAGTAATCTTGGTTGTGGGTCCTGCTTTTCATCACTCTGAATACTCCTTGCCAGTCCCTTTAGCCACACAACTTTTGACAGCACACATGGCCTTCACTAAGATTGTAGTCTGTGGACTGGGTGCAATTCTGAGAGATCCAGGAGTCCCTCCCCTTTGCCCCTGCCAGGGAAATCATCACAACAGCTTTGCAGGCCCCTATGCCAGGAGTTACGGTGGAGCCTGAGGACCAGTTTCAGCACTTGAAAATACGGCGGAGCTCAGGATCCTGCCTCACGGAGCCAGGCCTGGGGTAAAAAGGCCCTCGGAGCTTGAGACATGGCCCAAAGAAAGGACTACTTCGGGGATTCCAACACTTCTGTGAGTTCAATGCCGCGAGCAACGCGAAGAGCTCGCAAGCCGGCAGAGGTTCGCTTCTTTCTCTGTGAGTCCGCACGCACGTCCTGGGGACTAGAGCGCGACATCCGGGAACAGTTTAGCCCCGCCTCCTCGCCCCGACAGGGCGCCAGCACACAAGGCTAGACTTTAAGTTTTTTCTTTGGCAGTAGGTCCAGTTCAGGTGGAGCGTATGCGCATGCGCCAACTGCGCCCTCTGGGAAGAAGTCACGTGGCAGCCGAGAGTCTTCCTTCTTAGTGCCTCTGGGGCTGGAGCGGAAACAGTGGCGTAGTTTCCGTTTCCGCTGTCTCTTCGTCTTCCGGTCCTCGAGGACACCGCACGGGCTGCTGCTTTGGGTCCTTCCCCGCTTGGGAACCTTCAGCAGTCATGGCGATGTTTGAACAGATGAGAGCGAACGTGGGCAAGTTGCTCAAGGGTATTGACAGGTCTGACTCTGGTCGGAGGGAGCGCTTCTGGCCAAGGGGAGGGGGGTAGAGGAGAGGATTTCTGGAGACCTCAAGGGCTGGTTACGGTCCTGGGCTTGCCTACCGCTCTCTGCTCTTTCATTGTCTTACGGTCTCTCTCTCTCTCTTTCGCTCTCTCCCTTCCTCAGCCTCTCACTGTGTCTCTCAGTGCCTCTTCATCTCTCCCTTCTTTCCTTCCTCTCATCATTCATTCGATACGTGGTCACTAAAATCTGTCAGTGCGGGGCAATGTTGGGACCAGAGGTGACCAAGACAGCTGCAGGCCGTACTTACATGGAGTGCCCAGTTAAGAATCCAGACAAGACCGACAATAGTGATAGCCGGGAACAGTCAGAGCTGTGATTGGGGAACCACAAGCAGATTGGTCAGAACTGGAATGGGGGAAGCTAGGGAGGAGAGGATGGGGTTAGACCAGGGTGGGGCCTGGGGAAGGGAGGAAAATGTGGGTGTCAAAGATGTCCAGGAGCCCAGGCATACAGACTGCCATGACTGATTGTCTGAGAGGCTGGGGAGGCATCCTGGGCCTTAGACCCAGGGCTCTGATGGGGTTTAGAGCTTAGGCTTAGGGTGGGATATGGGTAAGCTTTATTACTAGAGTTTACAGAGCTGATTCAAGACTTGGGTAGAGCAAGTGACCAGTGCCAAATTTAAAGGGAAGGAAAGGAGGGAGGAGCAGGTTACTGTGCCCACCCCCGTCTCCAGATAAAGTGACTGGCCTCAGCTCCTGTCTCCTTTCTGGTCATTCATCTTGATTCTTTTCTAGATACAATCCTGAGAATCTGGCCACCCTGGAGCGCTATGTGGAGACACAGGCCAAGGAGAATGCCTATGATCTGGAAGCCAACCTGGCTGTCCTGAAGCTGTGAGTGTCTGCCTCCAAACCCAGCCCCATCCCAGCATCCAGCAGGGCACCACTCCCAACACTGGGTGGGGGCAGGAGTTGGGAGTAGCCTGCAGGACGCAGTATCTTTTGGTATCAAGACTATGAAGCCAAGGAAGTTAGAGCAGCAGGACAGTTATTTTTTTTAAGAAATTAATCACAAAACACACATACAGACCAATACATAAAACAAATACTATTGGCGCTCTGTGTCACAGGTTCCACATTAATAGAAAAATTGAAAACATTTTTCAACCGAAGTTAGAAAACATTTCCCCCAAAATGTGCCATTGCTGATGTGTGCTATGTAGTTAGGCCTACTGTGGTTATATCTGTATTAAACACATACAGACTTTTTTCTTGTCATTATTCTCTAAACAATACAGTAACTACTATTTCGATAGCATTTACATTATATCAGGTATCGTAAGTAATCAAGAGATGGTTTAAAGTGTATGAGAGGATGTGCATAGGCTGCGTATAAATATCCACAGTGGGTCCTAGAACCAATCCCTTGTGAATATGGAGTGATTGTATGCAGTTTAACAACTAACTATAAATGCACCCGTGTAATCACCATTCATATTGTAAAACTGAGTGTTGCTAGCTACCCAAGCTCTTTGCCCTATATGTTTTTTGCCAGCCACCCCCACTGTCCACACTGGTAACCACTTAATATTCTCATGGCCTGCCTTTATGTGAGTTTACCACATGCATGTATTTGGATCACCTTAGCTCAGGATAGCCTGATTTGAACTTGACACGAATACAGTCCTACAGCGTGAGCTCTTCTGCATCTGGCTACTTCCACTCAACACTGGGTTTATGAGATCTGGCCATTTTCTGTGTGACTGCAGTTTGCTATTGTCGGTGTTGTATAGTGTTCTACTGTGTGACTTTGTCATAATTATCTGTTCTCCTGTTAGCAGACATTTGGGTTCTTCTCCCTCGGTACCTTACTAACATACTACCAGCTGTGCAATTTTTAAAGTTTGCATAGCTTCAGTTTTGACATCTATTAAATGCAAGTAATGACACTTGTATTTGTGGTGGTGTTTAGATAGTTGTTGGTGATAATCACTGCTCAGTGAGTTTGCAGCATGTGTAGTTGCTGTGCTGTAAGCTCACTTAGGTGCTGTATTGCCCAAGAGATGAAACTGATGCACAGAGAAATTTTTAAAAAGATTTTATTTACTTAGTTTTATTTTTATTTTATTTTTAAGTATATTTTATTGATTATGTTATTAGAGTAGTTCCAATTTTTTCCCCCTTTGCTCCCCTTTGCCAAGTACCCCCTTCCCTCCAGCAATCCCACCTCCCTTAGTTCATGTCCATGGGTTGTGCATGTAAGTTCTTCGGCTTCACACTTTCCTATATTATTCTTAACTTCCCCCTGTCTGTTTTGTACCAGCCGATTATGCTTCTTAATCTCTGTACCATTTCCCCATTTCTTCCCCTCCCCCTCCCAGCTGATAATCCTCAAATGATCCCCATACCTATGATTCTGTTCCTATTCTGGTTTGCTTAGTTGGGTTTTGTTTTTATTTTTTAGCTTCAGTTGTTGATAGTTGGGAGTTTGTTGTCATATTAGTATTCATAGTTTTGACCTTTTTCTTAAGTAAGTTTCTCTGACAGTTTATATAATAATGGTTTGGTGATGATGAACTCCTTTAGCTTTACCTTGTCTGAGAAGCACTTTATATGCCCTTCCATTCTAAATGATAACTTTGCTGGATAGAGTAATCTTGGTTGTAGGTCCTTGCTTTTCATCACATTGAATACTTCTTGCCAGTCCCTTCTTGCCTGCAAAGCGTCTTTTGAGAAACCAGCTGATAGTCTTATAGTCACCCCTTTGTAGACAACTCTCCATTTCTCTCTTGCTGCTTTTAGAATTCTCTCTTTATCTTTCACCTTTGGCATTTTAACCATAATGTGTCTTGGTCTGGTCCCCTTTGGGTCCAGCTCGCCCAGGACTCGCCGTGCTTCCTGGACTTGTATGTCTATTTTCTTCACAAAATTTGGGAAGTTTTCCTTCATTATTTTTTCACATAAGTTTTCAATTTCTTGATCTTTCTCTTCTTCTGGCACCCCTATGATTCGGATGTTGGCACGTTTAAAGTTGTCCCAGAGGTTCCCAAGCCTCTCCTCATGTTTTTTAGTTCTTGTTTCCTCATTCTGTACTGGTTGACTGTTTTTTTCTTTCTTATGTTCCAAATCATTGATTTGAACCCGTTTCCTTCCCTTCACCATTGGTTTTGTGTGGATTTTCCTTCGTTTCACTTAGCATAACCTTCACTTCTTCTCTTATGCGTTTGCCATACTCAAGCATATCTGTCAAGCCTGTGAGCATCTTTATCACCAGTGTTTTGAACTCTTGTCTGTTAGGTTGGCTATCTTCTTGTCACTTAGTTCTCCCACGGGAACCTTGATTCGTTCCTTCTTCTGGGCCATACTTCTCTGTCTCCTCATCCTGACAGGCTCTTGTGTTTGTTTGCCTGTGTCTTAGGTAGAGCTGTCGGTTCTGTTGTTACGTTGTAAGGGGTGGAGCCTTAAGGATTTCTCAGTAGAGGGCGACCCATTTCACCACGTTGTGGTGCTGTATGTGGGGAAGGGGCCTGAGAGGGAACAATGTTGCTTGCCCAGCACTCGCCCCTTTTCAAGGCACCTCTCCCACTTCCATATGGGACTGGTACCTCTCTAGCTCTTTGCCCTGGCTGTCGTTCCCAGAGTGGGTGGATCTGCGGATGTTCTAGAACCATCGGGGCCCTTTAAACAAGCGTACTCTGCTCAGAGACCGGCTGTTTCTTCCTCCGCCCCAATGCCCACTGGTTTGCACAGTCAGAAGCAATGAGGTTTGATTTTCCCTGGTGCTGGGACCATGAGCTGAGTGGTCTGGTGAGGAGCTGTGAATGCTCCCCAGGTGTGCCTCCTGACTTTTTAAAATATGTAATTATGCTTTCTGCCTGCCTGACGCTGCTGCCGCCGCCACCACACCACATCCTCTCTGCCCCTCCTATTTCTTCTTTGTATCTTTGATGGACTTCCATGCAGTTTGATTTTCTGGAACTTCTGGTTGTTTCTAGTTTTGAGGTACTTGTACTCCTTCTTAGTCATGGAGGGAGATGCAGCCTATCTGTCTACACCTCCATCTTGGCCAGAAGTATTTACTTACTTTTAGAGAGAGGGGAAGGGAGGGAGAAAGAGAGGGAGAGAATCGTCAATCAGTTGCCTTTCACATGCCCCCAGCTAGGAACCTGACCTGCAGCCCAGGCATGTGCCCTGACTGGGAATTGAACCTACGACCTTTCATTTTGTGGGATGACATTCAGCCCACACCAGTCAGGGTGAGGCACAGAGAATTTAACCCTTTGAGTGCCGTGTGTAATTGGAAATTTGGATCAACATGAGAAAAATTATATCAGTCTATAACCTGAGGTTCAAAAAAAGAGAACAAAACATAAAATACGAATTATTCCATTGTTATTACATTTATAGCCATTAAAAAAAGAGTCGCTGGGAGTGGCGCTGGCACTTTTGGGAGAATTTGTCAGCATTGCTCACAGCGACATTGGCACTCAAATGGTTAAAATAAGTAATCCACAGTCACTCAGCAGGGAAGTTTAAACCCAAGCAGTCTGGCTTCAGAGTCCTTAACCACTATTCTAGATTGCTGCTTTGTACTCATTTATGAATCACTTAACAGTATTTCTCTGATTGGGTGGTTATGAGGATTAACTATCCTCATCTATAGAGCAGGAAAGTAGGATCAGGGAGGTCTCACAGAGAGTGCTATGGTTGGGAGTGGAGCCCAGGCATGTCCAGCTCCCAGGCTATGGGTCTAAGCAGTGTGTAATCTACCTCGCACCTGGTGAGGCTCTGGGACCTGGAGAGGCCACCTGTTGCTAAGTCTGTTGTTCTCCTTCTCAGGTACCAGTTCAACCCAGCCTTCTTTCAGACCACGGTCACCGCCCAGATCCTGCTGAAGGCCCTCACCAACCTGCCCCACACTGACTTCACACTGTGCAAGTGCATGATTGACCAGGCCCATGTATCCTTCCAGCTCTCGGGCCCAGGTGTGTGTAGGAGGAAGCCAGGGCAAGATGGATCATTTCACAGGGAAGTGGTCAGGCTGTGAATTTAGCCACAAACACTTGAGTACTTGCTGTGGGCTTGGCCTGGTACTGGGTTGGGCTGGGGCCCTGTGCTGGTTGAGACAGGCCCGTCCCCTGCTCTCAACAGAGTTCACCGTCCAGTGGGGGAGACAGGTCCCCTATCAGTGACATCCTGGAGAAGTTAGGGCTCTGGGTTAGAGGGGCCAGAGGAGCACCTGACCCTGCCTGGATGTTAGGGAGAGCTTCCTGGAAGAGGGACCATATGGAAGATAAGGAGTTAGGTGAAGCAGTAGGGAAGAGAGATCTAGGCAAAGGGAACTATATAGTATGTAGGGAGTCCTGGAGGAAAGGAAGAGCTCATTGCTGTCTTTTAAAGGCTGTAGAAGTTTGGCTGCAGTTTTCAAAGTAGAATTTGATCAGACTCAAAAGGGCACCTGGGAGTCATAGAAGGCTTTAAAGTTGTAGAGTGAGGGGGTAGATTTATGCTTTAGAAAGATTCCCATGAGGGTTCTAGTTGAGTAAAGACCACCAGGCAAGAGAGGCTGGGGGTTATGTATCCTTAGTGCCTAGCACAGTGCTGGCCCTCAAAGAAAAATGCTGTGGGGAAAATCAATGAATTGGATCCCCCAATCCCCACTTGCTTTTTTGTGGCTGGTCTAACACTTGGCCAGGAGAGCCTTCACCTTTTCTTTAATTACTTGAGAAACTTGGCCGAGTCCCCCATCCATGCTGGACCCTGTGCTTGGAGTGCTCACCATCCTGGGGCTGTCACACCTACCTGCCCATTAGTGGCTAAGCTGAGCAATGGCTGCTTACTTGTTGAGCCTGCTCTGTCAGGGAGTGCCTGCCTTCTGAGAGATTGTCGACCTTCCCCAGGTTTAAAAAACAGACAGAGTATACTGTGAAAAGTACCAAAAAAAGCGTACAGAAGGAAAAAAAGGCTTCTTCCCTCCTGTCCCATAGCTATGCCACTCCCCTTCCAGGAGGTAACAATTGTTTGTTCTTTTTGGGGACCTTTCCACAGAGTCCCTGTAGATACATAAACACAGCTGTGTGTGTTTATATACATACATGCCCCCCACCCAAATGACAGGCTGTTGTGCACATTGTTCTGCATCTTGCTTTTTTTCATATCAGTGTGTCTTGTCACATCCTATACAAGTTGGCTCAGTCTCTGTAGACAGGCCAGAATTGATGTAATTGTGCCTGTCATTGGATCAATAGGTTGTTTCTCACCTTTTTCCATAACAGCTCATGCTGCAGTAACCAGGAGGTGGGTAGGTAGGGCTGGTCTAGGACTCAGGAGCAGTCTCTTTAGGCTCTGGAACCATTTTCCCTGAACATTTCCTCCAGCAAGAAGAACGGCCAATCCGACAGATTTTATACCTTGGAGACTTGCTGGAGACCTGCCATTTCCAGGCTTTCTGGGTAACTTCCCTTTGGTGCAGGGGCAGGATGGGTAACTGGGCCATGTGGAGTAGACTGCTAAAAGTAATGACCATGCCCATTGATTGGGTGCCTGCTTGGTGATGGGCCCCGTGCTCAGGGCTTTGTAAACATCATCTCATGGAATTGTTATCCTCACACAGAGCCTGAACTCTGGGTGTGCCTACGGGGCTCAGGCTAATACACACACACATTCTTTCAGCATCAGCGCTCCATCACCTGAACACTCCCCCTCTTGCTCCAATTGGAGCAGCTTCACAAGTGCGAACCACTGCCCTAGATTTCTCTTCAGCAATAAGTGCCCCCTCCTTTGGTCATGAATGTCAACCTTTGCCACCCTCTGACCAGTTCCTCCTAGCTTTCCAGCTCCCCCCTGTAAGGTCTCCAGCCCAACATTCTTGGGCTGACCAGTACTCCAGTCCTCTGCTCTGTTTTCTCCTTAAGCGTAAGTCATGCGTGCCTCCCCACACACTCACCTGTGTTTGATAGGATGTGGGAGGCTAGAGAAAAGGACATCTGGAGTACGGGACAGCCCAGATCCATAGTCCTCTGCCCCTCCTGGCCTAGGCTCTTGCTTCCCTCCCCAGTTTATTCTCTCCCCACTGTCCCGGACAGCTCTTCACACCTTCCCCCCCACCCTTTCCTTCTCACCTTAACTTATGATCTGGCTGCTTGTTTTGTGGGAAAATAGAAGCAGCCATAGCAGAACTCATGCTTGTCCCTGGCCTGGCTCTCCCATTTACTGCAGCTGACCAGGTGCTCTGCTGTTCTTAGAGGGTGCGTTGTCCCTTCTATCTCAAGCCACCCCTCCTGTGGTGCACTGCCACCCTCCCCTCGCACCCCCTCAGTGGCATCACAACAGCAGTTCTCCCATTGTCTTGGTACAGCTAACATGGCCTTCCTGGGTTATTTCTGTCACCACAGAACATGTCTATGGAGTTAGTTCCAGCCTGAAGAGAGCTCTCCCTGACCTCCACGTTCCCACCATCTCTGCTTCCAGCCCCCTTTCTCTGCTCCCCTTTACAGCCAAACTGTTGGCTAGGGGACTTCCTGCCCAGTTTGCCCAGGTTTTAAAACTGGAAGTCTCACGTCTCAGGAAAACCTCTCTGTCTCAGGCAGGTGGGATTGTTGGTCATCCTGCTCCCCCTGTGCACTTGAACCCACTCCAGACCTGTGTGACCAGCCCTCTCACCCTGCCCCGCAACATGCACACACTCCATGGAACTGCTCTTGTCAAGGTCAACAGAGACTTCCCTGTTGCTAGATCCAGTAGGTAGTTCTCAGGCCCCATCTTACCTGTGTGTCATCCCCTTGGCAGGTTGTCACCCACTGCTCCCTCAGATCCTTTCATCACTTGGCTTCCAGAACAGCTGCTCTCCTGGCTTTCCTCCTACCTCACTGGTTACTTTTTCTTGTGCTTGTGGCTTTCTCATTTCCCTCACTAGTCTTGGAGGGAGCCCTTGCTGAGAAGATAATTGAGCAGAAACCTGAAGGAGGTGAGGGTGCTAGCTGTGGGGGTGGGGGTGACAATTCCAGACACAAGAATAACCAGTGCAAAGGCCCTGAGGTGGGCAAGTGCCTGGCATGACTGAGAAGCAGTGCAGAGGCCCCTGTGGCTGGAGTGAGAGTGAGTGGGACAAGGCAAGGGCATGGATCCTGTGGGGCTTCATGGGTCTCTGAGTGAGACAGGAGCAAGGTGAGGTGGTTGACTACAGTTAGCTAATCTATTTGTTCCCTCTCTTGGACTGCTTTCTGCCTGCCAGGTTCAAACCTCAGCTTTAATTTTGGGCAAATCACTTAATAGTTCTAAGCCTTGGCTTCTTCATCTCTAAAATGGGTATGAAAACCAGTAACTTACATTATAGGGTTGCATACAGAAGAATGATTGCCATGTGGGGTGAATGCTCAAGTGTCAGCTTCTATTGTAAACATTAGTTAGCATTCTTGATATTATAATGTTAATATTGTCATTCCTCTCACAGCAAGCTCTGGATGAAAACATGGACCTTTTGGAGGGTATAACTGGTTTTGAAGATTCTGTACGGAAATGTAAGTCCCTTTCTGAGCCTGAGCTCCATGGCTAGGGGAAAACGGTAAGGAGTGGCAGCAGGGTCCTGCTGGGGTGCCGGTTGGGGGGCGGCGGGGTAGGGGGAGTGGCTCTTTACTGTCTTTGTCTCTTACCTCCGCAGTTATCTGCCATGTTGTGGGCATCACTTACCAGCACATTGACCGCTGGCTGCTGGCCGAGATGCTTGGGGACCTGACAGGTAAGGCCGTCTCTGGGTCCCTAGTGCCAGTCTAGGAGATTCAGGGTGGTTGGGGCAGTGAGCTTCAGCCAGCTCCTCCAGTGGACCCATCCCTCCCTTACCCAGTGGTTATTGAAGGCCCAGCCCAGAGAAGAAATAAAGAATCAGTATAATACAGTCCCTTCCTTGGGGAGGTCTGTGACGTTCATTCATGTGCATAAATTATTGAATGCCTACTCTGTGCCAGACACTGTTCTAGGCCCTGGGGACATGGGAGTGAACAAGAAAATGGCTCTTATCTGTTCTCATGGATGTAGCATAACATCCTCAATACAGGAGTGCCCTGTCATGTTCACCCAATGGCTGAAGCAGAGTAAGGGTGGGGAGGGAGGCCAAGGGCAGAGAGGTGGTGGTGGGAAGATCTCCAGATATAATAGGGCTTCTTAAGGACTTTGACCTTTACCTTGAGTGAGAAGGAGCTACAGAGGGCTCTGAACAGGGAGGGACGTGATCAGGCTTACGTTTTTAAAAAGTCCCTCTTTTTTTGTTTTTTTAAATTATTTATTTATTTATTTGTTTATTTTATTTTTAGAGAGAGGGGAAAGGAGAAAGAGAGGGAGAGAAACATCACTGTGTGGTTGCCTCTCACTTGAACCCCCAACTGGGGACCTGACGTGCAACCTAGTCATGTGCCCTGACTGGGAATCGAACCAGCGACACTCGGCTCGCAGGCCGACGCTCAATCCACTGAGCCACACCAGCCAGGGCTAAAAAGTCCCTCTTAAAAAATAAATGTATTTACCCATTTTTGCAAAAAAGAAACAGGCAGGAAAATAAAAGCTAAGGAAGTGGGACAGAGGTGGGGGGTGAGAAAAGGGAGGAGAGAGGGATGGCTTGGGAGTGAGATTTCTCTTAGTACCTTAGACAGGTTGGCCTTTTGATCCAGGTAGGTTTTTTTGTGGGTTTGTTGTTGTTACTGTTTTTAATGGTTGTAAACTTTTGTTACATACTTTGTGTCAGACACTATACTGTTTTACATTACATAGATGTTTGACATACTTAAAAGTGACATTAAGTCAAAAGGGGATGAAACGACCCTTAGAATTGAATATAAAAAGAAACAAATGAATCTGTATCAAATTGATAATGGTTACACAGAAAAAAATTCTTTCAAAGTAGCAATATACTCTCTGGCCCTACGTCCTTAGTGGCATGTTTTCCAAGGGAGAAAAAGAACTGCAAAGAAGTTTTTAAACCTGATGCCATAGACTTGTTAGTGGTAATGATGACATCGTGATATTGAAACCATTTCATGCAGGTTATGGGAGAAAGTAAATATACAAAATCCCTGTGATGACAAGGATAAGTAAGGTAAAAGACTCCCCCTGGTGGCCGTTTGGAGAATGAACGGTAGAAGCCTAGAGCTGCCACAGAGGCGGCTGCTACTGTCCACATAGAAGATGCTGGTAGTCTCTGAAGCAGCTGGGCAAGGAGGGTCCGTGGCTTTTGACTCCCAGGCCCCCTGGTACTGTGGGATCGTGGTGACTGGAGCCCCTGTGCTGCCTCTGTCACCTGCAGACAGCCAGCTAAAGGTGTGGATGAGCAAATACGGCTGGAGTGCTGATGAGTCGGGCCAGATCTTCATCTGTAGCCAGGAAGAGAGCATTAAGCCCAAGAATATCGTGGAGAAGATTGACTTTGACAGTGAGTTGTGGCCTGAGGCCTCAGGCTGTGGGGCTGAGGGGGTGTCCTTCCACAGAGACCAGAGCTGGCTCCCCAGGATCCAGATAGATATGATCTGGTTCAGGGCATCCACCGGACTCCACTGAACTCTTCTGTCCATGGAGCTGCTGCCTAGAAAGGAATGGCAGAGGGTACTGGGTATCCTTCCCTAGAACTTCCAGGACCTGGAGGGGCCTTGTGGGGTGTCCCCACAGGCTTACTGGTCTCAGGGGCTCTGTCCCATTATCTCCTTTGTCGTTGAGAGATCCTGGGGCCTCAGTCCTGGCATCGTATAAAACTCAGCAGAATGCCAGAAAGTGCAGACTCTGGAGTCAGGTTAGTGGGTGGGACTCTTGGTTCTGTACTTTGTGGCTGTGTGACTTTGAGCAAGTGATTTTACTGCTCTGCCTCAGTTTCCTTATCTAAAATGTGGAGAAGACAGGCCCTGGCTGGGCAGCTCAGTTCATTAGAGCATCATCCCAATTCACTAAGGTTGCAGGTTCAATCTCCAGTCAGAGCACATGCAAGAATCAACCAATGAATGCATAAGTAAGTGAAACAACAAAAATCAATGTTTTCACTCTAAAATCAATTCTTTAAAAAAGATATGTGTTGGTACAGCATGGCTTCTCAGTACAAACCAGTTAATTTGGGACCAATGAGGAACCAGAATGAGTGGGCACTTGGGGACTCTAGACTTACTCTGAGATGTGCCTGTTTGTGTTGCAAGCTTGCTGGAGCAAAGGGCTCTGCAGTGAGGCGGTGCAAGTCCAGCTGAGATTTGAACCTGGGCCTTCTTGCTCCAGAGTCTAGGCTCTTTTTTTATTGATTGATTGATTTTAGACGGAGGAAGAGCGAGAGAGAGAAAGAGAAACATCCATTTGTTGTTCCACTTCTTTATGCATTCATTGGTTGCTTTTTTTATGTGCCCTGACCAGGGATCAAACTTACAGCCTTGGTGTATGAGGTCAGTTCTATAACCAACTGAGCTGTTTGGCCAGGACCGGAGCCCAAGCTTTCAACTAGTGCCCCAAAATACCTTTGTGATAGTGACTAGGGCCCAAAAAGGGGTTATGTTCTGTTGCTCTAAAGAATTGTGGGTGTTGTTGTTTGCAGCTTCATCTCCAATCCCACATTGACCCTCATTTCCCCTTCTCTTCTCAACAGGTGTGTCCAGCATCATGGCCTCCTCCCAGTAACTTTGCAGGCGTTTAATAAAGATTTGTTGCCTTAGCCTTGGTTTCCCTTCACTGGTTCCCTAACTCTGCCCCTCGCCCACCAGAGGGAGCCAAGGAGCATGCCTCTGCCAGCCCTGTGCTGGGGGCCCCCAGTGGCAGTGCTTCTGTCTCCTTTCTTCTCTCGCCTACCCTACCCCAACAACTGGCCTTGCACCCCCGCCTTCCTGATCTGTCAGGTCTCCTGGAGGACCGGCAGGAGTGAGTCAACAAGGAGGAGTGAATGGGACAGGAGCCCAGCCCCGCAGCTGGCTGTAGCCTGGGCTCTGCTGTTCTCTTGAAAACCTAGCTGAGCAGGAGTGGGCCCCCCGCCTCCCCGGGGGTTCTAGTAAGGGCAGACATACCTTTGCCTGTGGGCCTCACAAATGCAGGTACTGGTGGCCCTGGGCAGTGGCCAGAGGTGTGAGGGGGAGGATTCTGGCTGTTGCTCAACCCTTTGGTCTAGTGACTCCTCTGGTCCTCAGTTTCCTCAGAAAGGGAGAATGGTGGTGCACCCTTAGCAGGGTTATGAAGATTTTGTGAGCTCTTGCCAGTAGAGATCTCAGACCAGGTCCTAGCCTGTTACTGGCGTTTAGAAAAATAGGAATCATTGTTGATTTAAGACTGCGGTTTCTCCCCAAGGTTGCAAACTAGTCCCCAGCAGGCTTCTATTTGGAGAGACTTGACAAGGAAATTTGGATTTTCAGCCAGGCCATGCTCCCCCTCCCAAAGTCCCAGCTCACATCACTCCATCCTTCGCTGGGTGGGTTATCTTGTCCATGTTACACATGAGATATTCCAGGCATCTGGTACAATAACCTCAGACAAGTGTCTCCCGTCTCTCTTCCCCCTACCCTGTGCTTGTGTGCAGGAAGAGGTGAGGACAACAGTGACTGCCTTTGGGGAGAAATGGAGGAAATGAAATGCCATGATGGAAGCACAGCCCCTAGTGTGGACCTGCTGTTGCCTGGGGAGCTCTTCGTCCCTGACAGTGGACTTTGCCTATGGAGAGCCGTGACAGTGCCTGAGCTGCCAGCCCTGCCATCTCCACCCACCCCCTATTCACCTGTACTCACACCCATCCTTGGGGCATAGACACGACTGGAGCCAAGGCGGGCGCAACAGCCTTTGCCCTGGGTTGCGGGCCTGAACAGGAGCCAGGAACTAGGGCGTGTCCAAATCCTGGGCATAAAAGGTGCTACTGCAGCTCGGGACTCCAGAGCTTACTGTAAGGGGGTGAAGCAGGAAAGAAGACATGTTGCTGCCCACCCATTTGTGTGGGCACCTCCTCAGGGTGGGTGCAGTTCACCCACTTGACAGGTGCCCTTGTGTAGGATACAACCTGCACAACTGGCTGCATCCCACTGCGAGGAGGAGGAAGTAACCTGTATCTCCTTTGGAAGCCACATCTTGCCCTGCTTTGCCAACTTGCTTTTGCTCCAAGAGGATCATACTTTGACTTTTCTTTTTCGAGGATCATCATACTTTGAGCAGCTAAGATGCCTGGCTCTGGAGAAAGAATGGCTGAGTTCAAACCCCAGCCTAGTGGCCTTTGGGCTTGTTTACCCTGTGCCTCAGTTTTACAGCTGGCGAGAGTACCCACTTCATTGATTCCTGTGAGTGAATGCACGTGAAAGCTTAGAGCACCTTGGCAAACTTGAAGAGATCAAAAACTTGTAGCCTGTCTTGCTCACTTGGGCTCAGGACTGTTGTCAGCTGCTTCCGTTGTCACCTCTAGACATCCCAGTATCTCGTGCTCCCACCTTGGGAGGACACAGCACTGTCCTTTGTTTCATTTCAGTAGCACTATTAATGGGACACTTAATCAGTTCTGACTGCGGTCTTGAGAATTCCAGGAAGTGCAGAAATGGTGAGCCCATTGCTATAGCCCTTCACTCAGAGCCCCTTTTTGGTGTCTTCCTGTCTCCTCTGAGCTCCTGCCCTGCTGCCCCTTGACTCTCAATAGATGTCAGCTGTTAATACTGCGCTTTCTGGATGGCTGCCAGGAAGTGGCTTCAAAGCTGACTTGACAAAAGAATCCCTTAATTTAAGCCTCATTGCCTGGGACCATCAGCTTTGGGAGGTTTCTCAGTGTCCACCAGGAGCAGGTAGGGTGGGGCAGATGGCCCTTTGCTCTAGGACAGTGGTTCTCAACCTTCCTAATGCCACAACCCTTTAATACAGTTCCTCATGTTGTGGTGACCCCCAACCATAACTAAAGCATAGTGATTAATCACAAAAACTATGTAATTATATATGTGTTTCCGATGGTCTTAGGCGACCACTGTGAACGGGTCGTTCGACCCTCAAAGGGGTTGCGACCCACAGGTTGAGAACCGCTGCTCTAGGGCCTTTTCCTGCTGACTAGGCCCAGCATAGGAGTCCTGGGCTTGTTCACCAAGTCAGGCAGGAAGAGGCTGCCTGCCCCAGCCCAACCCAGCCCAGCTTTGTAAACCACCAAAACTCCTGGGTCTTCTGACCAGGTCCTAGCATCATCCCCTGGGAAAGTAGACTACTGCCCAGACCTTGTCCCCTTCTTTTGCTTGCCATTAGATCCCTTCCAGTGCCTTTGAGAGAGGTGGGGAAAGATCCTTGCAGCTTTCATACCTGGAGGAGCCATGTCTTAATCCCCATCCCTAGCAGAAAACCTGGAGCTATCTCAGTCTTGATTCTTTCCTCTTGTCCCTGCCCTCTACCATGCCCAATCAAATTCATGACAGGAAGTCCAGTCAACTTTGTTTCCCCCAAAACTACCACTGCCTCTCCTCCATTACTGTCTCCTGTAAGACCCTGGTCCTGTCCACCCTCATCTGGACCATTGTAGCAGCCTCTTCACTGGTCTCCCTGTGCTCAGTCCACCTTCTACAATCTGTTCCCTTCATGTGGCTTGGGGTACTCTGCAGAGCTGAATCAGATCCCAGCCCTGCTTAAAATCCTCCCTTAACCTCTCATTGTATTTAGAATAAAATTTGTTATACTAATCACCTCAGTAAAAAAATTAAAATTCCTTCCATGGTTTTAAGTTTATTCACTCATTGACCTAGGGTTTATCAAACTTCTATTTTGTGCTAGACGCTGCTTCAGAGACTAGAGAAATAGCAATGACCCAAACAAAAATATCCGCTCTCACTGGTGACATTCTTGGGAAGGAGACAGATAAATATGAATAAATCAACCAATCGTGTAGTATGTTAAATGGTCATCAGTGCTCTGGAAAAAAGAAAGGCGTGGGATGCTATGTTACAGTATTTTTAATTTTTACTTGATTTTTTGAGAGAGAGAGAGATTGATTTGTTGTTCCACTTACCCATGCATTCACTGCTTGATACCCATATATACCCTGACAGGGGATCAAACCTGCAGCCTTGGTTTATCAGAAAGATGTTCTAACCAACTCCGCTACCAGGCCAGTGGGGAGGTAGGGATGCTATTTTAAATAATGGTCAGGGAAGATCTTGCTGAGGAGGTGATGTTGGCCCAGAGACATGCAGAAGAAGCTGTGAGTCCTGGAGATCCTGTAGCGGGGTAAAGTGATCCAGGCAGTGGTAACAAGGTATTGCCAAGTATAAAGGCCCTGAAGCTGAAGCAGGTCTGGTGTGTTCCAGAAACAGCAAGGAGGTCTGTGGCGTAGCTGGAGCTCAGAGAGCAAGGGGCAGAGTGGGAGGTGGCCTGGGAGAGGAAATGGGGACCAGGATGATGGGAACATGGAAGACCTTGTGGGTCTGGCTGGTGCCACAGAAGTCTCCCCTACTTCAAAAGCTGGGCTGAGCTGGGCCAGGCAGGGAAGACTCCTTCTGCACTTTTTCACCTTTCCTTGATTTTGACTTGTACTCTGAGTGTGGTGCTATGGGAGTGGGGAGCGTTCTGGACAGAGGAGGGAGGGACCTGATCTGACTCAGGTGTTCACAGGCTCCCTCTGGCTTCTTGTGGGAAGAGGGGCTGTGGGGAGCAGGGAACTGGTGAGAAGGCTGCTGTAGTGGTCCAAGCAAAGACAAGGCAGAAGTGGATGGGACCACGGTGGGGGCCATGGGGGCAGGGGAAAGTGGGTGGATTCTGTTTATACTTTGAAAATGGAACTGACAGAATTTCCTGAAGAACTGGATATGGGGTACGGAGACAAAGAAGAACCAAGGATGAATTCAAGGTTTGATGTCTGTGGAGCTGGAAGGATGGGGGCATCATTCACTGGGTTGGGGATGGCTGTGGGGTGATCAGGTTTTGGAGGGAAGATCAGGAACTCAGCTTTAGATATTTAAACTTGAGATGCCCATTAATGTGGCAATATCACTTCTTTTTTAAAGAATTTATTTATTTTTAGAGAGAGGGGAAGGGAGGGAGAAAGAAAGGGAGAGAAACATCAAAGTGCAGTTGCCTCTTGCGCACCTCCAATTGGGGACCTGGCCCACAACCCGGGCATATGCCGGGACTGGGAATTGAACCAGTGTTCCTTTGGTTCGCAGGCAGGCACTCAATCTACTGAGCCACACCAGCCTGGGCAATATTGCTTTTATTGTTGCCCCTCCTCCCCATGTTAGCCACTTGAGAATTAACCATGCTTATCATGCTCAGCACTATATCCAACGCCTAAAAACAATGCTTGGCAATACAGGTGCTCGCTGAATGTTTGCTGAATGAAAGTCCAAAAAGTCCTCTACCTTTCCAGCCAGCCAGTATGTATTCCAATTTACCTAACTCCTCTATTTCCTGAATCCTTCGGGTCTTTTTTCAAACGTCCTTCTCCGCGAAAGCTACTCTACATTTCAGCTCATGATTGATTTTTCTCCATAACACTTTTCACCTTAGAATATATTCTATATGTCTTAAAATTGTGTTTTGTCTCCATTCTCTAGAAAGTAGTCCCATGACGGCAAGGATTTTTGTCTATCTTGTTTCGTGCCAATGCGTAAAACTTGGTCTAGCACACAGTACGCGTTTAATAAATACTTGTTGAAGTCGTGTTGCCGAGCGGGACTCCATTCCACGCCAGAGCAGGTTAAGGCCTGATGGCTAGACCCGCCTTATGAATCATTCATGACTGGCACCGCCCACACGCGAGGACGCGCGCGCTCTTGCGGGAGAGGGGGCGTGGCTCGTACGCCAGCTGAAGGGGCGGCGGGGTATGTGGACTCCGCGCAGGCGCCGAGCTTCCCGAGGACGGTGAGTCCAAGTGCCTTTCAGGTTTGTAGGCGCGCGCGCGCGCGCGAGAGGGCGGTGGTGGCGGAGCGGTGCGCAGGCGCGGCGGGTAGTGCGCAGGCGCGGGCAGAGGGCGGGCTGAAGCAGCTGAAGCAGCTGAAGCAGCGGCGGCGTCGGCGGCAGCACCTCAGGAAGAGGGGCGGGAGCTGAGGCGTGAGCGGACCGGCTGGTGGACTAGCGAGAGGCGGCGGAATGGTGGACTACCACGCGGCAAACCAGTCGTACCAGTATGGCCCCAGCAGTGGGGGCAATGGTGCCGGCGGAGGGGGTAGCATGGGCGACTACATGGCCCAGGAGGACGACTGGGACCGGGACCTGCTGCTGGACCCGGCCTGGGAGAAGCAGCAGCGCAAGGTGAGCGGCCTGCGGGCCGGACGGCCTGGAGTGGGGCTTCCCAAAGAGGCTGGGGGCCGTGAAGGGGGTTGGCGGTCCTGAAAGGGAATTGAAGGGTCTGTGATGAGAATTGGGGGTCATGAGAAGGAATTGGCGGGTCTGGGATGGGGTTTGGAGTTTTGAAAAGGAATTGCAGAACTTGAGCAAGAATTGGGAGTGTTAAAAAATAATTGGCGGTCCAGGAGGGAATGTGGAAGTCTAAAGAAAAGGGCTCAGGGAGCCCGACGAAGGAATTGGAAGGTCTGGGCGGGGAATTGGGGAAAGCGGGGACATGATTGGACAACCTAAAATGGAATTGGGGTCGGAGGCGACATTGAAGGGTTAGGGTGATTAGAGAGAACCAGGGAGTCTGGAATTTGTGGATCAGGACGGAATTAGGTTTGGGGGAGTCTGAAGAGGAGCTGGAATTTGGAGGGGGTTATTGGGAGTACGGAGAGGTCTGAAGAGGTTTGGAATTGTGGGGGCCTCAGGGTGGGAGAGTTCCAAAGGGGATGAAGATTCTGGAAGTCCGAAAGGAGTAGGGGTAGTAAGGAAGGGGTTGTGGAGTCTGAAGATCAGTAGGAGGTTTAGGAGACTGGGCAGATGAGAGGAGAGGGGCTGAGGAGAGAAGTGGGTGTGAAAAGGCGTGAAGTTCGGGGTGCGAGGATGCGTGAGGATGTGAAGGAGACCTGGGGCTGGGAGACGTCAGGGACCTGTGAATAAGTTTTTGAAGGGGGCAAGATTTGTTTGGGGTGGCCCGTGTTTTAAAGGGAAAAGGAGGAAGCTTGGGAGATAGGAGGAATAAGGAATGGATGAGGGATGGAGAGGCTGCAAGGGATAGCAGGTATTTGGAGTTATTTTGAGGAGGGGTTTCTGAAGCACAGCAGAGGGTTGGAGGAGCCGCAGGGGAAGGTCTGCAAAAGGTGAGCATGGAGAGGGAATGTGAGCTGGAGTGGAATGGCGGCTAATGGGGGGGAGGCTAGTTTAGGAAAATGAAAGGCATATTAGGAAGGGGGTGTGTAATGGGTAGAATGAGTAAGGAGGTTTTTATGGGGGTGGGGGAGCTTCTGGAGACGCTGCTCCAGGACGGGAAATGTGTCTTTTGTGAAACGAGGAAAAAAGTGGGAGGAATATGTGAGTGTTCAGGAAGAGTGCTGTCTTTTGGCGGGGGTGCGAGGGATGGAGAGCTCATAAAGCAGGGTCTGTTTTTAGGTGGCACGTTGGGGTGTGGAAGCAATTTAGGGGGCACCCACAGTAGTGAAAGAAAGATCAAAGGGGGTAGGAGGCCCAGCGAAGGTGTAGTGTGTCTGGAAGGGGAAACTCGGAGCTGATCTAAGAGAGGTTTGAGTGTGTGCTCCAGAGTGTGTTGAGCAGGCCCATGTGGAAAGGGGTTATTTACAAGTTTGTGTTCCAGGAGGGTGGGGGCATCCTTGGAGTTAGAGGCATTTAATGTGTTGTGGAGATCTGAAATTCCTTCCCAGGTTTGTTACTGATCAGTTCTGTGGTCTTGGGTAAGACCCTTGAGATCTCAGTGCTGTTCTCTCCTCGGATTCCATGAAGGTGGACATGGTTGGTGTCCGTGGGACTTTGGGAGTGTGGGCTTGGTGACGCTTTTTCAGGAACATGGGGCCAGGCTCAAGGGATTTGAGTGAAGAAAGAGAGTGGAGAGTGACTGAAAGCCTCTGGAGGGTGTGGGTTGTTGCTCTGGGGCTCAGTGCAGGCAGTGCAGTCTGGAGGGGAAAGGGTGAAAGGCGCAGCTGTTCCAAACCGTCCCAGGGGTGGAGCCTAGCATAACCTTGGGTAAATTACCAACCTCTGCTTGAATTTCCTCATCAGTGGTGGGGGTGGCGGGTTCCTGGTGGCTGGTGGCGTCCTTATCCATTGCCCCACCCACCTCAGGGTGAGCAGGCTGAGATAATCTGACATAAAAATGCTCTTTGAGGGGAAAGGGAGACCTAGTCTACAGTCGGGACAATAATTTATTACCTGAGTCAGTTCTGAGTTTCCAAGAGACATGAGAGATTGGGAGGGGAACGGGGCGGTGGGGCTGTTGGGGAGACTGTCTGGGATCTTTCTTCTCCTGCTCCAGGTGCCCGAGCCCTTGACCCTTTTTCCTCAGGTAATGGGAATGGAAGACCTTCCTTCTGCCCGCCTCCCCCAAGTGACTCCTTTTGCTAGCTCAGTTCCACTCTCTTCTGGGAATTAGGGTGTGTGCTCCTTGTTGGTTATACTCTCCCTTCATACAGGGCGAGGCTGGGGCACCATCCAGACTTGGGCGGGGACCAGGACTCACCGGAACCCCAAGGCCTTGCTGCTTTGTGTCATTTTTCCTCCTCCCTTCCTCAAGGACCAGGCAAGGTTGAGGGGAAGGGCGGCTCATAGCATGCTGTAATACCAGTGCTTCAGATTCTCAATGAGGGCCACATTCCAGTATGTCCTGCTTTGTACCTACCGCATTGAGTATTTATATTTACACATAGCTGTTCTTTGGGGAAGAAATATTGCTTTATTGCTGTGCCCTTTCGTATTATGGGGTAGGGATCCTTTATGAAAGGGGGAAGGAGTGGTGGAGGGGCCCCACCCCCCCGCCAACACAAACACACACACACACACACTCAAAAACGTCGAGTTAGTGAATGACAGATTGCCTTTCTTTTTTTTCTTTTTAAATAATTTGTTTGTTTGTTTGTTTATTTATTTTTAGAGAGAGGGGAAAGGAGAAAGAGAGGGAGAGAAACATCACTGGGTGGTTGCTTCTCACTTGCGCCCCCAACTGGGGACCTGACGTGCAACCTAGTCATGTGCCCTGACTGGGAATCAAACCAGCGGCACTTGGTTCGCAGGCCGACACTCAATCCACTGAGCCACAGCAGCCAGGGTCCAGATTGCCTTTCTTGCCTCTTCAAGGCTGAGCCACTGAACACAGGGAGAGTGGCAGTTCTGTAAGTGTCTCGTGTATACGTACGCTAAAAAGCTGTGTCCAGGACATCTGTAATCCTTAAAGGATGTGGAATTGAATTTTTCTAGGAATTAAGCTAGGGCTGGCCCAAGTCAGAGTGTGTGGCTCCTAGTAGCTCTCATTTTTACCTCAAGGCTTTACCTTTGCTCTGACTTCTAGGGACCTCTGCAACCAAGGCATTTCCTGATAAGTAGGTTATGCAACAGTTAATGACATGAGAAGATCCTAAGTGTTCTCCTGGGGGATGGGAGGACAGGTCTCGTTTTCATGTAAGTTCTTGAGGAATTATAGCTCAGGGCCACAGTTCCCTCTCCCAGTTTCTGAAAGGGACTTTGGTGGCCTCTCCACCCCCTACTCCTGGACAGGTGCAGTCTCTTGACAGCTGCTCCCAAAACTTCTCATCACAGCAAGAGGAAATGCCTCCTTTGCTAAGCTTGCATGTCTATTGAAACATCACTCACTGCTTGCAGCACCTCAGTGTTTAGACCCTGACCTTTGGCTGTATTAGGTGTGAGTTAATTATTTGAAAGTTCTGGTGATGTTTTGTTTTTCTCCAAATAGGGTTTCTGTTTGTTAGTTTGTTTAGGTTAATGATGGAGGCCCGAAAGTAGCCATCTGTTTTTTTGTTCCATTACTCTAATTGCTTGCCTCTCAGGATCTGGCTAAGACTAACGTGTCCTTAGCCGTTTTCCAAATTGAATAACGTACTTACGAAAAAAAACAAAACACAGCAACAACCCCACCACCACCACATTCAATTGTAATCTAGAAATAAGACTGTGGGGGGGGGGTGGCATGTATTCTCTACCCTCTTGGGAGAGGGATGGGGAAGCTGTTCAGCTGCTAGCACTGCATTTTCCTCTCCTCCAATGTGTTTTATTTAGAACATGGCTTTTCTGATAACTGCAGAAGTGGTGAGGCATGGGAGAATGGCCTGCCAGTACAGCGCCCCAGGCAGCCACACTCATACTCATTCAGTTAAGAGCTGAAATCTGATTGGTGCCATGGAGTGGTGCCTGCTGCTTCATCTAATCCTGGGTGGTTCAGGGTGTGGGCCCAGGACTGCCCTTTGCCTTTTGAAACACACTCCCTAGTTCTGGCTTCCGAGACCAACAAGGACGCAACTTTGGCAGCAGGGAGCTGACTCACTCTCCAGTTGGAAAACTGGTGCTAATTGGTTTCATTTAATGGCAGCTGATTGGCTGGCCTTGAGTAGGCTTCTGTATGGGGAAAGTTTGGTGAAAATGTTGGAGGAAAACAACCCAGGAAATCAGGGTGGTGTTTTAATATCCAGGTGCTGCTGATGCTGTTAAACTCCTAATATGCAGTCAGGGAAGTTACTTGAAATGTAGGCTTGCACTCGAAATATGTCCTCTTAATCAGGTGTCAGGGCAGCAGGGTCAATTCTGATTCCAGTCGTAAGCCTCTGGGGTGGGAAGTTCTGCAATTTAAACACACACTTACAGTCATGGCAGACTTGGGCCAGAGAGTGGCCATTTTCAGAGCTAACTGAATGAGGGGTACAAGGTATCTGGAAGGGTTCTTTAGCAGGTGATTGCGAAGAGAATAGAACCAAAAGAGACTGATTTGGGAAGGCCCAAGGAATTTCTGAGACTGTTGAGATTAACACATTAGGCTTTTTGCTGTGTTGATTTATAGTGTGTTAGGACTTGTACAGAGCCTTTGATCAGATTTAAGCATTGTTCTTTATTAAAAAAATTCCCTTGCTATTTTATTTTTAGGGGGGAGGAGTGGGGAAGGGCAGACATAATTAGCGAACAGCTAACTTTTAAGTTCTCTGAATTGCTAAACTGTCGACATGTTTATCTCTTCCCTGACATTTAGTATGTTCTAGATCGTTGTTTTCCCCAGCTTTATCCCTGTTTCCTTCACTTAGTGATGTTCATGTTCTCATCAGTTACCTTCAGTTCTCTTTCCTCAGTTTCCTTCCGCTGTCTTTATTTATGTATTTATTTTACAGAGTAACAAAAGCACTCCTGTTACCTTCAGTCCTCCTTCCCCCCTTTTCTTTTTTCATGGAAATAGGAGGCAAGTGATAGCAAGTTGGTAATTCAATGGCAGTGGTAACTGAAACACTGACCTACTAAAAGGTAGGTGGAAGTTTCTACTTGGGCAGATACAAATCCTGTCATCCATAAAGTTTGAAAGAAGTCTTTATATCATGGGTGGTTTGAGTGAGCCTCCAGGATGAGCTTAAATTTTGAAACATCAAAGCACACATATAAGGATACTTAGTTTTTACAGTGTTGGCAGTCTAGAAGCCAGAATTTGTTATAAAATGTCTGGAAGTGGCACAGGTAACACTTGCTTTTTAAAAAAGGTTTGTGAGTTACATTTTAATCAGTATCCCAGGTATCAAGGAGTAAAAGGTTCAGTGAATCAAGAGAAATAGGTAATTTAAAATTCCAGCCTCTGTTTAAAGAGTGATCTTATTGGGGGGGGGGGGCGGGGAGACATTAACCTACTGGCTGAGAAAAGGACCCTGTCTCCCCCCAGAAAGTGAAACGTTTGCATACATTTAAAACTAGCAAGAGTGTCCTGACATCAGTGCTTGGGAAGTTCTAGCCAAGTAGTAGTCTCCCTGGGGTTACAGAAATCCCTGAGAGATTTGCCTTGGTTTTGTGCCTTTTTTGGTTATGTTGTTCTTTTATGTCCTCTGCCATCCCCCTTCCCTCATAAACAACATATGCCTTTACTTGGAATGTCCATGGGAAGTCTTTAAAAGCTCGTTGGTATACAGTATTCCCTCACTTATCGCAGGTATTACGTTCTAGACCCCCCTTCCATGATAGGTGAAAACCCACAAAGTAGGAACCTTACATTTATTTTAGTATTTATATATATTTTAAGGCTTTATAAACCCTTCCCACACACTTATAAACCTTTCCCACTCCCTTATTAACCTTTTCCACTTTTATAAATGCTACTTATGTTCTTAAACATATTCTACACTCCTAAATCTACGTAACTTTAATAACATACGTATATAGTACCGCAAAATCCTACAATATAGCGAAAAATCCGCGATAATTAATTAAATATAATATTTTTAAAAATCCCGCAATGCAGTGAGGCAGCAATAAGTGAACCGCGATATACAGAGGGATGACTGTAACTTGTTGCTATCTCTGTAGTCTGAGCAGCAGTTACTCCAGAAGAGGCCCAGTAGCCTTTTTCTTAAATGTAATTTATTGAACTGTTACCTAAACATGAATGGATTGAGCTTCCTTGGGATTTGCTGTTTGCCACCTGTTTCTGTACTCTGGTTCCTGCCTTCCTGGGATGAGTCCCATAACCCCAAGAGTGAGGAACCATCCTGTTTCCAGAAGGGACAAGGAGTGGTTGCTCAGCCAGAGCAGTTGTGCAACCCCACTCTCCCCTGCCCCCAAACACATTTCTTTGTACTTTATAAACTCCAGTCATTTGTGATTTTTCCATTCCTGCTTTTTACTTTTCCATACTTTATAACTTTAAATCAATTTGTCTTTTAAAACTTGTTTTAAAAGGAAAAGTTATATGAGTATGGTAAATGGAAAACCCAGTGTCTCTGGACATAAATAGGAAACAGCAACAATAAACAGATTGAAAACAACATATTGCTAGAGTCTAGCTAGGTACCACTATTGCTGAAGACTCTGGGCCTGAGGCCTGCTCTCTTTGTTAAAAAGAGATTGGCAGGTATTGGTGAGGTGCTAAAGGTCCACAGTACCAGGCAGAGACTTTCTCTTCGAAATAATCAGAAGGTTTGCAAGAGAATCAGAGGCAATAACCTTCTCTGTGTGATTCAAGGTTTAATGGAGGATGTGGATAAGCTTAAACTATCCCATGTGTGCATGCCACACTTGGAAAAAACTTTATCTCATTTGACTTGGGAAACATCCCATGACTGGCAGGACAGAGTGACTGCCATACCCAGGAGCACACAACCTGTCTTGCTTGCGCAGTCCCGCCATACTAAACTTGCACATGCCATTCATAACTGGCTGACACTGGATTTATCTTTGCTTCCAAATGTTAGGATTTTTTTGATTTTTTGGAAGTTTTTGTTTTGGTTTTTTAGAAAACCAGGACCCCATGGTAAATATAAGAATTGTGATTCTAATCACTTGCTCCCCACACAGCTCTTTCTTCTTAAGACTCCAGCTTTCTTACATATAT
Organism: Furipterus horrens; assembly: GCF_987537825.1. NCBI lineage: Eukaryota > Metazoa > Chordata > Mammalia > Chiroptera > Furipteridae > Furipterus > Furipterus horrens. The sequence continues at coordinate 39,258,479 of NW_028327183.1, forward strand.
ACACTTAAAGTTTGGGGCTGCTTGTATGAATAAACTATACTACTACCCCAGCTGGGTATTTTGAGTCCTAAATTCTGAAAGGAAAGCAGTGCCCTCCTGTGGAGTTAAGAAAGGCTTATTCAAATGTTTTTCTTCCAAATATCAGAGCAGAACAGATTCTTTGTCTTCTAGTGGAACTATCCACACAGGGCAGAAATAGTTGGAAGTGGCAGTTACTATGCAAACACAGTTAAGTCATCTTGGGAAATATCATTGATGGTGTTGAAATGATTGAATGGGATGCTAGAACACTAGCAATACAATAGCATTTGTGTCTACAGCTTCGGGTAGGAATAAAGAAGACATTGTGGTTTGTTTTATGCTTTTTAAAGTCCCTTCCTCCCAAAGGTGTGGGGCTGAGTGGTGTCTGTCAATTACTTTCTAGTGGGTTTTTCTTTTCATCTTTCCCCCGCTTCCTGAAGGCTGCTGAGCGTGGGTAGAAGCCACAGTCTAGGTGGATTGGAAAAGCAGGCAGTACTCAGTACTCCTTACTCCTTGTTCTCTGTGTGTAAAAGGAACATATTTGGTTTTTATTCTCCAAAAAGCCCTAGGTAAAGAGTTTCCATGTCTTACCTCCTGTGCAGTAATGACTCTGATTCCAGCTCTTAAGAATGTCTTAATTATGGCTTCGCTGGTGTGGATCAGTGGATTGAGTGCTGGCGAACTGAAAGGTCACTGGTTCAATTCCCAATCATGGCACATGCCTGGGTTGCAGGCCAGGTCTCCAGTTGGGGGCTTACAAAAGGCATCCATGGATGTATGTCTTGCACATTGATGTTTCTCTCCCTCTCTCCCTCCCTTTACCTCTCTCTCAAAGTAAATAAATAAAATCTTAAAAAAAAAAAAAAAAAAAAAGAATGTCTTAATTAGCAGCCATCCAGGATGGGGGCACAGCAGGAAGTAAGAGATGCTTGCTCGCTCGCTCTCTCTCTCTCTCTCTCTCTCTCTCTCTCTCTCCCTCCCCCCCCCCTCTCCCTCTCCCTCTCTCCCTCCCCCTCCCTCCATCCCTCCCTCCATACTTCACTTTGATGGTTGAGAAGGCCTATTTGAGGTTAGGAAAAACATTACAGGAGGATCCTTGAAAGTGATTCAACAACCAGCCACATTGTCAAGGTTGCTTGAGAAGGGGTGTCACGCAAGGAGGGTTTGTGTGTCTTCAGCTTACGTTGTTAAAATGACAGCTGTTCTTTTACTAAGCACACACTAAGGGCAGTGCTGGAAGTCATGGGCCTCAGTATGGGAGCGTGTTAACAGTCAGCACATTAGTGCTCTACTATCAATCTAAATCTGGGTGTGTGAGTAAAAGGTATTTTGTTGACGTTACCATAGACACTGAGTTGCCTTCTTTTGGGGGGAGTGCCTCTAAACCAGACTGCAGCATTGATGGTGGAATGTTAGGCCACTGGGCAGAAATTGGATGCTGCCAACTGGTCTCAGGAAAATGCTCGCATGGTGGCCATACTGGGTAGAGAAATGAGGGGCCTCTGTTCCCTGATGCAGGACCTGGGCCAGTCCATTTTATTGATTAAGGGTGTGTATTTGTGCATGAGAGAGGGAGAAGGAAAAAGAGAATACACCATGAAAGCTGCTGTTGGTTTTGTGGCTGGGATGTGTCCTTTTTCTCTAGGCATTTAGAGTTGGAATCCCAGCTATGTGACTTCTTTAATAGCAGGACAAAATGTGCCTACATCTTTTGCTGCTTTCAAAAACACTGACAAAAAGAACTCAAGTTTCCAGCAAATCCTAAACACAGTTCATTCCATGATAACATTAAAAAAAAAATCCACTTTTTACCCTAACTCTGACAGTAAATACACCTTTTTCTCCTATTATCCCCCCTCTTTAAGGAAATGAGTATCTTTTCATTAGACTCAGTGTGTTATGAAACATTTTTGTGCTGTTTTGGCTGTTGCTGGCATTGCTTGTCTTTGGAAGAGTCAGTTGTTGTTTTGTTTTGGTTTTTGTTTCTTAATTTTATTAGGCTTGTATGATCTTCCAGTTTTGGCCTATGAAATAAACTCAGCTTCAGAATTCAAAAAGTCTGGAAGCAGCCAGCTTGCCAAGCTGGTTCAAGGGTAGTCTGATGAATCAGCTCTTCTTACAGGCTGTCTGCTAGCCGGTCCTGGAAGGTATCCAGATGGTACATATCTCCAGGATTGTGAGGCAGTTTTTATTTTATTTTATTTTATTTTATTTTATTGTATGTATGTATGTATTTGTGATCATTTGAGCTATGCTGCCAACTCTGGTAGGATTTGACTTTCTGTGGCACAGAAAGGTGTGTATTGAGATGTCTTTTTCAGAGATGTCAGGCCTGTGGTCACTCAGTACTGTGTCTACTGTTGGAGTGAGAGGGAGGGGATACTTAGACCAGTTTGAGAAACAAACTTTACTTTGGTAACTTACATTAACTCACAAGGTAGGGATAACCCACAGAAGAGAATTCAATCATTTGAGGGCTGTGAACCATTTTAGCAATGATTGGTTAATAGATCATGGCCCAAAGCTGCAGAAGGTCAAGGAGAAGCTCCTACCTGCTGCACAGGAACATCCCAGAGATTCAAAGCGAACAAGATTTGACCATAAAAACAGACGACTCACAGCTCATTGAGTTCTCTTAGCAGCTACCTTAGACTTGAGAAAGTTCTGGGCCTCTTTAATAAACAACCACAAAGCAGTCCTTGCCAAATACGGCCTGCTCCAGGACCATAGGGTTAGCTTAGGAGACAACTTTCTTGCCTAAAAATAAATGCATGTTTCTGTCAAACATTCCAAACATAGTTTAAACATGAGACTTCTGAGTAGCCATTCAGGCTCTGTGAGTTCAGTTATATCAGCATGTCGGCAGTTGATGGGCTTTGGGGAGCTTGCTTGCTGCTTTGGGATTGGCCACTGGCCACCTAGAAAATCAGATGACCAAATGCAAACTATCTTCCACCTCATTTCTATATGTTCTTGATCTACTCACAGGCTGATAGGGGAGACCGAGAGCAAGCATGTAAATAAAATGGGATTTTCAGATAGGAGTACTGGGTTGGCCAAAAAACTTGTTCAGTTTTTTCCGTACCATGGCTCTGGTAGTGCCTTGTTGTCTTTAACTTCATTAGAAACAGTTTTGTTAGACTGTATTGTGACAGTTGTCCTGTCAAAAAGAAAACATCAAAATTGGTCAGTTTTTGTGCAGCCATTTTAATATTGAAGATGGAAGAAGATATACACCATTTTTGGCATATTATACTTTATTATGATACTTCAAGAAAGGTAAAGATACAACTGAAATGCAGAAAAAGATTTGTGTAGTGTATGGAGAAGGTGCTGTGTCAAAAGTGGTTTGCAAAGTTTCTTGCTACTTTTGACATTTGGGTCAAATAATTCTTTGCTGTGGGGCTGTCTTATACATTAGAAGATGTTTAGTGGCACCCCTGGCCTCTATCCACTGGAATCCAATAGCGGGAGATAGCCTACATACGCAAAATGTCTAAATGAATAAAGTTATTGGTGAAAATGAAAATGAGTCTTTTACTTTATGGAAAAAACTAATTGGACTTTTTGGCCAACCCAATACTGGGAATTAAATAACAGGTAGCATATTACTCTGTGCTAGACACTATTGTCAGTGCTTTACATGGGTTGACTTGTGTAATCCTGTGAGGTAGGTGCAGTTACCTTTACAGAACAGGTGCAGAAATTAATCCATGGAAGTTTTTTTAAAATAAAGATTTCATTTATTTATTTTTAGAGAGATGGGAAGGAAGGGGGAAAGAGATGGAGAGAAACAGTGTGTGGTTGCCTCTTGCATGTCTCTTATCTGGGGACCTGTCCTGCAACCAAGGCATGTGCCCTGATTGGGAATTGACCGGTGACCGTTTGGTTCACAGGCCGGCGCTCAATCCACTGAGACACACCAGCCAGGGCAATCCATGGAAGTTTAAGCCACTTGGCCTAAGCGATGGTGCCAGTGCTTGAACCTAGAAGGTCTGGCTTTCAAGGCTCTGCTCCTATTTCTACACCACACTACAGTAAGGTGATTGGGAATAACCTGGGAGAGGTCATTGAGGTGAGGAGGGCAGTGCAGGTACTTCAGATCAAGAGGAAGATCTGGAGCACTTGGAGAAGGCTGTTCCAAGCAGAGGGAATGAAAGAGTGGAGGCGCTGAAAAGCAGAAAGAAGGCCTAAGTGGTTCACAGCAGTGCATGTAGAAAAGATGGGCACAGCTACATCTCTTAGAACTTTGTTGCTGGAAATGGTGTTGAAGCCGAGTCTGCAAATGCAGTCCCTCTTAGACTCCATTAAGCCAGGAACCTCATGCTTCCAAAACTCTGTCACTGCAACCCTGTCCTCTCAGGCCCCCTGGACAGGCCAAACCAGAACTGACTTCTAAAGTGGGAACCCCAGGACTGTAGAACATTAAACCAAACAAAAGCTTCAATTATCTCTGTGATCATTGCTGCAGGAGACACCTGTGTTTGATTAAAGCCTTGGTAACTTTTAAATCTGGAGTTTTACAGCACTGTGTACATACTCATATGGCTTTGTAGTGTCTCTCAGAGAGCTTAGCTTTTACCCAGTGTACAAATTCCAGCCCCCTTTGGTCCCATCAAGAGGCCGCTTGATTTACAAAGCATCTCTGGTAAAGTGTTGTGTTTCCCTCTTTGAAGTGGGAAGCCAGGAAGCCTGATTTTTTAAACTGGCTCTTCTCCTAGATCCTCCCTTTCTCTGTAAATACCTCTTCCATTTACTCAGTATTTCCCTGTTGTTTTCCTTGGTTGTGGGAGCTATAGCCAGGGTGGTTCTAGTTCAGAGACAGATAGGCAGGCTGATTCATTTTGAGGCGTTTAGCTTTCTGGACCCTACTGAAAGCCAGTCCAGGAACACGGTAGATTTCATGTGGCCCATGGCTTCCCATTTGAATGCATACCTTGTCAAACTAGTTATGTGGCTTTTGCTCAGAGAGGGAGGAACAGAGAGAGCTTGGAGCTATCAATAGACCCTCCTGACTGTACACACAGCACTGGGCAAGAAGCTAAGTTCACAGATCATGTAGTGTCCATTGTGAACATGGGTTGGGATTCTCTCTGCCCTACCCTTGATGCTGTTTGGCAGCTAAAATCATATCCCTGTTGACAATATAAAGGAGAGAGTGAATACGATGATGTCTTGTAATGGTGTGACCAGCCCAGCTCCTTCAGCTGGAAAGAAGACTGTGAGGTTTCCATTCTCCTGGCAGCATACCCACGTGAACTTGTTAAATCTTTTAAGTAGCTGTATAGGAGGGGAGATAAGTGTGTTTATCCTTATTCCCTGAAATACAAAAAAATAAAACTTCCCCTTTGTAAAACTGATTCAGAGTGGGAAGAAAGTATATGGCAAATGGAAAATGTGTTTGATTATATAGTCCTAACCCATGTGTGGGATAAGGCTGTACGTTTCCGTGGTGGGTGGCTTAGGCATTTATGCTGAGCTGAACCTGCTCCAAGCTGTTCTTGTACTTAGAAAAGGCTTTCTTGGGGGAAGCTGTCTCTTTTCATCACACTAAAAACATGGAAGGCCTTTTGAAAGACTTCAGCAGTCGTCACTTGGGTTGCAGAATCAGGGGCCGCGAACTGAAGTGGGTCTGTTTTATACCCAACCGTCATCTTGTGTAACATGAGTTGGGGCTTCATGGGCTTTGGAGTCCAGCACGCAGGTAGAAACATGACCGCCAGGGCCAGACGACAGCCCTCGCTGGGCCCCTCTGCAGAGTGAAGCTCCACACTGAGCCTTTGGGGGTATGAGAGAAACCGGAGACCCGGCCCATGCTCTCAGGGAGCTCACGGTGTAGTTGGGGAGAGAGCAAAGCCACATGAGACCTCAGAAGGACATTAAGCTGCACACCGACAAGCCCACAGCATTCTAGCCGTGCCCTGGGAGAGAAAAGGGGTGAATAAGGGCAGGTGGGGTCAGTCATGGAAACTTTCATAAAGGAGGTGAGTGTGCAGGAGGGGTGGGCCTTTGCCTCAGCTGTGGGCAGGTTTCTGCGGGCAACTATTAGGGGATCCTGTGTGCAATTGAACAGCGTCCCTTAGCTGTGTTCTTAAGGGCAGTCCTACCAGTTTCTTCCCCTGATGAGCATTGTCTTTCGGGAATTTCATGTTTTAGGCACCATGTTGGGTATTTCTTAGCCATGATTTGGAACCTCTGAATAGCAAGACCCCAGATTCTGAATCTGATTTCATTCACGGGTCCTGTTGCTTTCACTGCTGTTGTGGGCAGGCCAGACCCCTTTCCAGGTCGGAGTCTGCTCTGATACTTTTAAGGCATTTGTTTTCAGCTTTCTGATGGTTCCTTCAGAATAAACATAGGCCTCAGAAAAAGAGGAACAGAGAGACTCCCTTCTTATGTTCAAGAGTTTCTCCAAGCTTTGTGCCTTATTGCCCCTTGCGTGTGTGAAGCTGCCACTGCCCCTAGTCCACCCAAAGTGGAACCTGTACTACTGTATTGAGATCACAGAAATGAATGGGGTTGACGCCCAACAGGCTGACTGGTTTGATGTGCCACAGTTAATATGCTGTCCTTGGAATGAGGGTAACCTAGAAGTGTTCTGTCTTGAGAGTTAATTCTTGCCTGCCAAACTCAGCTTCCAGGTGCTATTCTTTTTCTAAATGCCTAGAGCTAGCTGGCTTGTGGAACTTGAAAGTTCCCATCCCAGGAAATACTCTGGTGTGTTAAAAAAAAAAAAAAAAACGAACCTCATTCAGATGCTCATGGCCAAAAGTGTGACTCAAATACTGCAATGCCCTTGATATGTTTTCCCAAAACTGACGTACTTGAATTGCACTCAAGCCCTGCTGTGAGATAAGGTTAGGGTGCTGGCCCATGCTTTTTTCTTTGTATGGTTTCAGGTTTTTTGTTTTTTTTTTTTCTTCTCCCATAATGATGCTTGAGAGCCGTGACATAGCTCAGCTCATGCAAGAAAAGTAGTGGCTGAAATCATCCCGTAGAACCTGGCCACCATCTCTTAGGTTGCCTGAGACCAGTAGGTTTGCCATGGAAGGGTAGGGATGGAGAGGTTGGCAGGTGTCTCCTGTAATGAACCAGGCTCTGTAGTTTGGGCCCTGGAGCACTGCCTTCGCCTTAGGGAGAGAGCTGCAGGATATTAGTGCACCCGTTTCTATTTCCTTTTGCAAGTTGTTGCGCTTTCCAGATACGGTTTGTCTGATGATCCTCAAGAGGGTACCTCTTTCTGCCCTTTTGAAAGGTAGAGATGTGTTAGAGAAGTGGATATTCCTTGAGAAAACCTGGGGCTTAGTTGTAGTTGGGGAATACATAGCTCTACCCACATTTTGAGAGAGGTCTCTGGGGGAGATGTTGCAGAATATTCTAGGTCAGAAAGTTTCTTGCATGAACCCAGGTGCTGGGAGGAGACACCTGCTCAGCCAGTGGGTTAGCCGATAGCACCCAAGCACCCAGCCCATCCACCAGACGGTAAGAGGCGGCTCAGATGTCACTGGGATTCAGGCTGTCTCCTGGCCCAAGGAGATGCAACCCAGGAGGGGGTGTTGAGAGCGCTGAAGTTCCGATGGGAGGGTACTTCTGATGACAGAACCAGGAGGTGGTGAAAGGCATGGTGTGGAAGAGGTCAGAGCACAGCCTTTAGAGGGAGACAGACCTGGCCTCCATACCCATCTCCACCTACTGGCCCTGGGCACGTGGCAGGACTTAAGCCTCTGAGATTAAATGAAATAAATAGTGTGTGTGAAGCACTTGCACAGTGCCTGGTGCATTGTCAGTGCTCAATAAATGTAGGTTCTCAAAATGTTTTCAGCAGCTCACTATCCTATGTCTAGGCGGGTTCTGCTGCTTGAGCTTCCTTTTAAAAGAGTTGAAAGGGTCTGCTGAAATGTGCAGCTCAGTGGAAAGCCAAACTGTATACCCCCTTTCCTAAAGTGTTCCCCCAGGGAGCCCTGAACCCCAAACCCAGCCAGTAACTTCAAAGGAACAGCTTCTGTCAAGTAGCAGCTGGCACTTGAGCTGCAAGTGACTTAACGCAGCCCTCTCCCCTGCCTCTAGGTCCATCTGGGCCTCATTACCTGGCAGGTGGCTTCTTGTTTCAGAGTTGCAAGCCCTGAACAGTTTTGTGTCTGGATGAGCCGTGGGTAGTGCTGGCAAGACTCTTTCAAGCGTAACTCAGCTTATTAAATTTGGGACCAGCCGAGGGGCTCTTCCCTGGTCCCCTACTTCCCCTAACCCACAAAGCAAGAACAAACAAAAACAGACTCAAGTTAGAAACAACGTATAGCTTTGAGCCAGGCCTCCTTCTCAACTGGTAATGATGTGGAAACAGGAAAGGCTTCCCACTGATAACCCCAAAAATAATTGTCCCAAAATGCTGTCAGGCAAGGCCTTGAGGTATTCAGGAGCTTGTGCTCAGCTGCTGATCTGGAAAGAGGGACCTTCTAGAGGGTTTAGCGGAGCCTGCCCTTTCCAGGCCTCCTTTCCCGGCCTCCTTCCCCTGTGCTTCTCATGCCTGCTGCTTCAGCCACTTCCATCTTTCTTCTGTCCCCACCCCCCTTCTTGAGGTCATTTCCTGATGCCATTCCTCATTTTAGCCTCTATCCCCCCCAAAAGCAATCAAATCCACAACCTAATAAGGCAAAAGAATGAAGAGAATGTCGGCCTCCCAGCCTCTCCCCTAACGGCGCAGGCCTGAAGCAAATTTGGAAAATGTTACAAGGGAGCAACAACTGACTGGTGTTGGGGGGTGGAGGAGTAGCCATTTTTAGGGGCTGCCTATTGTTGGCAGCAGGCGGGATCCTAGGGGAGGGCCACACAGGTTGTGGTGGTTGACACCCCTCTCACGCAGAAAGTGCATGGAATGGAAAGTCAGCTGCACCTCCAATTGGGACTCTGCACACCAGGAGCACTCACATGAAGAGTCTGCATGGGAATGTGCCCGGAGAGATCTCCCTTTATTGTAACTGGTATTCGGCAAATGCAAACGCTTTCTGCTTCTGAGATGAGCAATTTTCTTTCCCTTGATTGTGCCAGGGTTAAATTAGCCCAGGCGTTAATTAAAACTTGTTGACACTTAGAGTGGTGCCCCCAGAAACCTGCCACCCTTCCTGCATTATTATCCCAGGCACATCAGCCCTCTCAAATGCTCAGTTTTCCAGCAGTTTCCATTCTCCACTTGGAAGGAGGAGGAGCAAACCCCTGTCAGCTGGGGAGCCCTGGGGGCAGGGTGCTGACTGGCCAGACCTGCTTGTTTTGGAAGGTCAAGCTTAGTAATTAACCTGACTGTTCAGGGAGGGGTGAAAGAACTCTGGGGAAGGAGTGAAGGAGAAGGAACTATCTAAGGATGGTTCTTTCCAATTGCTAATTATCAGCAGGCATGAGGTCATCTGTAAATATATCTAATTCTTTAGCTGTAATTAAGGTGCTTGTTAAAAGTTCAGGGAAGTTTTTCTTTTCTTTTTTTTTTTTTTTTTTTTTTTTTTTAAGGAAAAAACACAAAAAGTCTTTGTTTCGACTCTACCGGATGGCTCAGAACAGGCTGAGGACTCAAGGCACAGGACTAGTTTCCTGCCTTAAGAGTCTTTACAGGAAGTTCACTGCAAACAATATCGGTGACCTTGCCAAAGAGACAAACCTAGAATGATGTCGTGTTCAAAGCTGTCACCACGGAGCATGGCCTTGGGTGAGGAGGGTTAGTGGGATTAAAAAAAAAGTGTGAATATGTATGTTTAGTAGCCTCAGAAGAGGCGAGTCAATTTAAAAGCCGGGTGGAAGAGAAATCCCAAATCGGGAGTCTGAAATATTCTTAGCTAGGTTTAACTTCCCTTGTTTTTTCAAGTTTAAAAAAAATTCTCTTACTATTTTTGCTCCTTAAAATGCTGCTGCTTTTTCAGAAACAGCTTCTTCTGAGCCATTTTCCATTACTGCTTTCTTGGGTAACTGGCTGTTAGAGGCTGGGATTTATGACCTACAAGGCAGGGCGCTAAGTTAGGCACTAGGTAAATGCTTGTTGCTGCTCTGAGGATGAGAGGCTCCATCATAAGAAGTGTGGAAACTGAGGCACAAGACTAGTTGAATGTATCTGTTTTTTCCACAAAAATCATTTTGGAAAACTATTCAATGCCAGTGAGCTGGCATCTCTGGGTTGTTAGTCTCTCCATGTGCCTCCAGGAACCGTCTGGAGCATCTTTGAAAAAAGGACAAACACTGCATCTTGTCATCTGGCTGGAAGTCTAACAGAGAGGCATAAACACAGTCTTAAAATGAAAGCAACAAAAATAAACTCGAACCAGTCGTGCATGAAGACATTAAGGCAAAAATATGCAAGCTGGCTTACTATTTATATGGCAGAAGGCAGTCATAAGAAGATCCAGGTCTGGTTAAGAGAGATGTTTTTTGAGGTGCCTATTCCTTAGAATTCCAAATAAACCATGGGTAATTTACTCCGATGGGGTATGATGTGGTGTCTTGTTTCATGCTTTGCACAGTCCATTTTTTTGATGAAATGCTAATGCAGGATCAAGATACAGTGGAGTGTCCCCTGCACCCCCCTCCTTAAAAAACATCCTAATAGCTGTAGAGGGAAGTTTGAGGATTAAATAGGAGAGCCATGTAAATTTCCTGTGGTTCACATCCTGTAATGTATTAGTACCCCCTCCCCCACATTCAACTGTCATACCCAGATATTGTTAGGCTTAGAGATACAGTAAGAAAGAAAACCAATATAATTTTTGTCATACAGTTACATTCTGGACATGCAGATAGACAAAGGAATGAGGGAGCCCTGGCTGCTGTGGCTCAGTGGATTGAGTTTAGGCCTGAGAGACAAGTGTCGCTGGTTCGATTCCCAGTCAGAGCACATGACTAGGTTGCACGCCAGATCCCCAGTTGTGGACACAAGTGAGAGGCAACCACACAGTGATGTTTCTCTCCCTCTCTGTCTCCTTTCCCGTCTCTCTAAAAATAAATAAACAAGCAAACAAACAAATAAAAAAATCTTTAAAAAAAGAAAAAGAAAGGAATGAGGGAAGTGAAGCAGATATTAAGGTGACATGTAGATACAAATATGGCCTTTGGTTTACTGCTTATAGTCTAACTGAAGATGCTTTCTTGGCTTCGGAAAGGATCTTTCCAACATGATGTATGTGTCTACGAGCTCAGGTATTCAGGGCTACCTCTTTTATAAGTCAACTTGCGTATGTGTCCTGAGTGTTTGGTTCTTGGTGTGTGGTTTCATAAGCTTCCCAGAGCTGCAGAGTCACCTTGGGATCCAGCTTTTCCTGAAACTGCCCTGGCTTGGGACATGTTGCTAGAAAGAGGTGACAGATCTAGGCAAAAAGGATGCATCTCCTGGCCCAGGACACCAGACTTTACAGATATCCCCATCAATGGCATCTAGAATTTCTGTGCGGCTCAGTTTGGTCTCAAGTGGATGGGTAGAGGACTAGTCTAGGAGCTGCAAGCATTCTCTTTTTTCCTTAGGTTGAGTAGGTATCTGAGACAGCTGGGTAGGAGCTGTTGGAGATCATCATGATGGAGGTTGTGGCAAAAGCCACAGCCACTGCCTGGAACAGTGGTTTGTTGCCCTTGGATTGCTGTAGCTGCTCCTTGATTAAGGAGCTGCTTTGTGCACTTGGAGCCATGTTTGTGTGGTAACTGCCAGGAAGTTGAGCCCTGTGTGGCCTCAGGAAGTTGGTGAAGTTAGCACCACTTTTTGATAACAGTACCAGGGCTGACACCTCATGGTCTGTTCCTGGGATTTTGTTTTTGGGGACACTTTGGAAATCGTATCTTGGAATGCTGGCTCACTTGCTCATTAGGTAGCTTGAAGCAAGAGTTAAGTGAAGGAGGGAGAGGCAGTTGCAGCCCAGCCAAAAATCTCCAGGCTCAGTCTTCAGTGTATGGAAACTTCAGTACTTCTCTGATCTTAAGTGGAAATAGCTGTTCACTTTTAGCACCAATTGGGAAGTATTGGCAGCTGAAAGGGGTAGTTCCTTCAGAGCCCTGCAGAGCCAGTATACCTGGTGTTTCTAACATTTTCCTGACCATGCCTTTCCCCTCCATTTGCCCTATCTCAGCCTCCCAGTGCCACCATTTGGATAGGGTGCCTGGAAAGAATGTCTCTTAAGTCCCCCAGGAAATTTGATATTTCTAATCAGGAAAGTTGGGGACCACTTGGGACTTCAGGCCATATGTGGGAGCATAGGAGCTTGGCAGGTCAGAGGAGGCTGGAAGCTGAGCTGGACATCTCCACCCTCAGTTCTTGTTCAAGAATAGTAAGACAGGTGGCTCCATCCTGGCATATAGCTTGTCACTCGCAGTGGGCTCACAGAAAACTTACTGAACTTTGCATTTGGAGCTGTCTGGGAAAAGCCAGGAAACTTCATAAAGACATCGCCCTTAACTTTTAACATTTTTGGGCTCTGTTGCCTTTACACTGGTTTGAGTATTTCCTGGTCTGATTGTTTTCTCAAGCTGGCCTTGAGTCCTTAGATGTTATTTGTGCCCAGAAATAGCTGGAGGAAAAATGGTTGTAATGCTTTGCATTGCTCCATGGATGGAAACTGCAAGGAAAGGTTTTTTTTCACTCAGAAAAACAGCTGGGCAGTGGAGACTTTATCACCAGGCCAGTTTGTCCCATTATGCCAACAGGGCTGTCACTTTACCACAGTAATGAGGATGAGAAAGTTCCTGGCTGTCCAGATTGGCAGCACGCACAGTTCACAGTGTAGGGACCAGAGCAGCAGGAGTTCTCATATGGGCCACACACAGCGGGTGTTTGTTACATGAAATTCTCTCTCTCTCTCTTTTATTTTATTTTATTTTTTGATCTGCGGCCCTTTTGGTAGACTTGGAATGAATGGAGGAGGAAGGAAATGAGTTATGGAGGGGAAGGGAGAGGTAGAACAGTTTGATAAGAAGGTGAAGCCCTCTCATCATTATTTAATAATTGATCTCAGCATGATTATCAGAGAGGATGGGGTCATCCATCCATTCAGCATTTATTTGACAATTATCCAGTATGTCACATAAACAAGGTACTGGATAGAGATGTGAACAAAATAGTGGTTGCTATCCTCATCAAGCTAACTGCCTAGTGGGGAGAGAGGCATTAAACAGCAATAAGAATAAAAACCCCAAGTGTATAGTGCTCCAAATTGTGATCATTGTTATGAAGGGAGAGAGCCAGGCCCTTTAAGAGGGTGGAGTGGGGAACTAGGTGTAGATTGGGCGAGAGCTATTATGGAAACCCTTTTTGAGTTGCTGACAGTGAAATGATACCTGGAGGGTGAGCAGGAGCCAACCTGGGGGAGGACTATCTCAGGCTGGAGTCCTGAGGTGTGTGGAAGGAGGGAATTAGAAGTTGGGGCAGAGTGGGAAGGGTGGCATGAGATGAGACCTGACAGGTGACTGCAGTCAGACATGCCTCCAGTGAGGACTGGATGTTATTCCAAATGCAGCAAGAAAGAATGGATCCTACAAATATTTATTTCATTCCAGTCACTGTTTTAGGCTCTGGGTATATATATAGCTGTGAACATGGAACCATCCTTTGCCCTCATTGTACTCCCAGTCAAGTGAAACACCATGGAAGTGTGTCCTTTTTTGATACTGGAACAGATCCTGCTATAGCTAATAAAGCAAATAGCACTTTTCCTTCTATTCTTCAGCTTATCCTCACATCAGCCTTATGTTTTTATCCCCATCTTACAGATGAGGGAACAGATTCAGAGAGGTTATATGACTTTCCCAAGGTCACTCAATAAACGACAGAACCAAGAATTGAACTGCACTCCTCTCCTTTTAGGTAATTTTTCCCACGTCAGGGCTGAGCTAGCTATTGGTTCTCTCCCTTCCCCTAGTAACAAGACTCAGGGCTCTCAGTGATCTTTGGGCTTCAGGGCTGGGAGAGCATCAGAGCACCTGTGGTTTGGGTCTTGTAGGATGGAGTATGGTGAGGGGCAGAGGTGGTGGTATCCCTGCGTCAGCAGCCTCGTCATGCCAGCCCATGGACATTTCACCTTCCCTTCATCATTTGAATGACACCTCTGAGGGGGAATCTGTCTAAACGATGGTGTGAAGTTAAGGCATTGACTTGGCTCCCTGGCCAAACCTGGATTCAGTCTGCCTATATATGGCTTCATCTCAAAGAACAGGTGATGGCAGTGGGAGTTGTTTTCTGTGTTGCTGGTGGGAGGTGCCCAGCTACATTCTTTTCTAGGCAAGCACAAACTAGATATTTTTGAAATTGGAGGTCTGAAACTAGCCAAGGAGTGAATCCAGGTCTGGAAAGCTTATGGGGAGAATATAGCCAAATCTGGCTTGGGTGTTGCCTTCTAGACTTTTTTGCCTTTTTTTTTTTTTTTTTTTTTGTTTGAGAGAGAGAGGGGAGAGCTGGGGGGAGGGAGGGAGATAAACACCGACATGTGAGCCTTCAGTTGTCTCTCACACACCCACAGCCAGGGACCTGGCCCACAACCCAGGCATGTGTCCTGACTGTGAACTGAACTGGCGACCTTTGGGTTCATAGGCCAGCGCTCAACCCAATGAGGCGTACCTGCCAGGGCTCAACTTTGTTGCTTTTTAATAAGCCTAGAAATCAGTCTCAAGAGGGAGGGTTTTAGTGAAGGTCTCAAGTGCAGTCTTTATGGCTGACAGCAGAGGCCTCTAGCTCTGAGGGCTCAAGTCCATGCTTCTGTCATTTGCACTTTGGCTGATGAGGTGCTGGGCAGAGGTTTCAGCTGCTCCCAGAGAGTTTTCTGATGAAAGGTCAGCTGGATGGACCCAGCCAGCTCTTCATCGCCCAGCAGAGAGGCCTCATAGCATGTCCTGGCCGAGCAGAAGCTGCAGCTGGACCTGTGTGTGTTCTCAGGCTTTCTCCTGCATTGGAGGCTGTAGACTTGGCTTTCCATGAACACAGACAGTGAAGCCAGAGAGGCTGAGGTGCTGATCCTGGCTCAGTACTTACTGTCAATAATGTATCTATATCAGGACTCAGTGAAGTGACATGTCTGGCACTTGGAAGAGATCAGTGAATGGTGGCTGTTTTAATTATTCTGTCTGCTGAAGTGGGAATTTGGGACAAAGTCTTATGAGGTCTCATCCTTTTAAATCTGGAGTCCCGATAGGAGTGATTGGATGGGGGAGTGAGGGTTGGGAACCTTTCTTCAACCAGGACACTATAGCCAAAGAACTAAGGCATTAGAGCTGTCTTAGCATGTCTAAATTTGAAACCAGCTTCTCTTTGAATTTTGACCCTGAGTTCTAACAAGTTCAACTGCTAGATGCATTAAGCATTTAAGGGGTCCTAGAAGCAAGATTCTTAGAAAGAATTTTCTTACTCATCCTTATTATCTCAGACACAGGGTGGTGGACAGAGCCCATTTGGTTTAGGGGCAGACTCTGGGCATTGCTCAGCAAGAAAGCTAAGCCAGGAGAGGCTGAGTGTCTTGTTTAGTAGTGTCCTGAGAGTGGGCTAGAGACTTCGCTGAGGGAGGCCAGTGGGTGCAGCAGTGCCTCTGACGAGGCTAGAGGAGGTATTATGTGTCCTGAAGAATGCCACATGTGCCCTTTCCTCTGGGAAGCCTTCCACCTACACAAGGCCTCTGGGGCCGGATGTGAAAGGTAAACAGGCAGTCCTTCTGTTCTTTACCACAGACAGGCCGGAAAGGCCTGAGTTGTAGCTTTTCATCTCAGGAAGCCTTGAGGTCCCCCCGCCTCTTCTCTCCTGCAGCAGCCTCATTGTCCCTTTGCAGGAGCATAACCAGTGCTCCAGCTCCTGAGGCACTAATGGAAAACCATTGTGGCCCAGGCCATGATGCTGAAGTTTGAGCAGCAAGCCCTGGACCCCTCCCATCCAGTCTCCACACAGGAGCCAGATAATGTTTTGCTTGAATCCTTGATCAGGATCCTTTGCTCTCAGGATCAAAACTGGAAGTGCACTGGGCCCTGCAGGATCTGTTCTCTCCAGCCTCCTCTCCCCCTTCCATTGTTTCATTGTACTTCAGGCACACCAGCTGCCTCAACTCCATGCTCTTTCCTACCTGTGGAACCTCCTCTCCCCTCCAAATCCCCACTTTAGATCTGAGTTTATACTCCTGTTTGTAGGGAAGCTGGGCCTTACCCCTCTGGTCTAAGTTCTGTCCCTTTCAGTGGCATACCTGTCACTTCCACTTCACTTTTTACCTCTAACAATTCTTTGCTCTCTCCATGCTCCCCCTCATGAGACCATGAAGGTCATGAGAGCAGAGACTGAATCTATTTCTTCCATTGCTCTCTCTGTAGCATGTGGGACAATGTCTGGCAAATGTAGGTGCTCAATAAATATTTATTGAATGAGCGGATCAGTAGCGAGCCAGTCAGGCAGATAGAATGGACCTGCCGCCCATCTGTCCATGCATTTATCTGAGTGCTTCCCATGGGACAGTACCTCTGCTCTGCTTGGTGTTAGGGGCAGAGATAGCTCACCCACAGTCCCTTCTCTGAGAAAGAGGGCACTGTCACTTTCCAGGCCCAGATCACCTCTACAGGTCAGCTGAGTCCCATCTAAAAGCTGGCCCTATGTGTGCTCTGGAAGATCATAGAAGCACTCTCCTGGACACTTTGAGGCAGTCAGCTGTCCTTTAAGAGCTCTGTGTCAGTGCCTGCCAGTTACTGAGACACAAGTAGGCTGCTTTTAGAGTGGGGAAAGAAGCTCACTGTCGCCTGGAGAGGTGGGAGAACAGAATTCATCCTCTCGTGCAAATGTTTCCCAAGCTAGATGTCCGTGTGTTGTGTGCTGGGCATGGGTCTAAATAACAGGGACATAGGGGTGATCAAGCCCTCAAAATGATACATGTGGCTAGACCTTATTTTTCCTTTTTAAAAACTTTTCCCTTTTATACAGAAATTGCTACTTATACGTCAAATTACATATAGTAAGAGACAATGAAGTGTTTTGTTTCTAAGGATAATTAAAAACATAAAAACATAGCCCTGTGGTTTACCTGGCTGGCCACCTTCCTGAAACCCAGCTTACTGCTGTACTGAGTTCTGGGCAGCCCACTCCTCTCCCTGTGCTGCGCTGAGCCTGGAGACGCGCAATACCAGGAAAGGAAGCATAGTCTGGGCTATCTTTGGTGGCCATTGTTATTTATGGGGCTTTGGCAGAGAAGTCAGTC
This sequence comes from Furipterus horrens, assembly GCF_987537825.1. Classification (NCBI taxonomy): domain Eukaryota; kingdom Metazoa; phylum Chordata; class Mammalia; order Chiroptera; family Furipteridae; genus Furipterus; species Furipterus horrens. The sequence goes on from NW_028327183.1 coordinate 39,275,671, forward strand.
CCATGGAAACTAGAGAAAGATAGAGGCTACACGGTGTGGCTGAGTAAAATTCGATAGCTCTTCCGGGCTCTCCAGGCCATGGGACCCAGAACAACACGGCCACCCTGTCTCTGCTGTTGGGCTTGGCCTTGGGCTTTGTCTGCCATGTCCCTCTACACCTCCTGCGCTGTCGGCATGAGCGATGCTGGGGAATCAGCCACTCGATGTTCTGAGTCTCTGCCCCTGGGACCTTCTTTCTGTTCAGGAGACAAAACCTGAGACTGTGTCTCCTTTTAAATGCAACTTTGTTCTGTAGGAGAGGAGAAAAGCGAGAAAGAGATGGATTGTTCGTTTGACGATAGTAAGGTGTGCTCTGATATGCCTGATATGTCTTTGAAAAGGGCCGTTTGCCTCAGCAGTTTTTACTGGATAATGAGAGGAGGGTAACACAGGGACTATAGTGGGAATCTGAAGCCGGAGGGGGTGGGTAGGAGCAGTCGAGTCTGTCTTTGTAGGAAAATAGAATGGAGCTGGATGGCTCACAAGCTGGGTTCTACCCTGGGAAAAAGAAACGTGCTTGGATATTGGCCTGGTGCTCACTGATTCCATTTCCTCACTTCCCACATACTTCTCAGCCCCCATAGTTCCCCCTGAGTCTGCTCTCTCAAAGATTTCTAGAAACTTCTACCCCCGAGGGTGTGTGCGCAGCACCACCTAGTCAAGATGTGTTTGGCATCTCCTATTTACCAGATGCCAAATTAGGTACTGGAAATACAGGCGGTGGTGCCTATGTTCTCTTCTCACCTGCAATGTATAATCCTTAAAAAAAAAAAAAAAAAAAAAACCACACACACATGAACATGTACAAAAGTAGAGAGAATTCGTGTGTACCCATCACCCAGCATCAACGATTATCAGCATTTTGCCAAACTTGCTTCATCTACTTCTCCCAACACACTCTGCCTTCGGAGTACTTTAAAGACAACCCCAGACATCACCCATAAGTTGTTTCAGTATGTTCCTCTAATAGATATAGATGTACATGTTTTTGATATAATCACCCAGTTATACTTGATGCTTCTGACCATTTTCTTCAGAAAAACCTCGAAATGTTTCCTTTTGCCTTCCTTGACATGACCTTCTTGCTGTTTCTCTGATTCTTCTCATTCCCTCTCTCAGTTCTTTCCCTCTTGCCACCTTTGAAATGTGGGCATTCCACAGTGTCCTTTTATCTGAAGGATTTTATCTGTCCACCCTCTCCTGGCTCTAAGCCTCATGTCTCTGTGGATAACTCACCCCCATGTCTTTAGTCCTAATGCACTTACCACTCACTAGAGCAATTGTTCACTAATGTGTTTCTTTCCTCTATTAGACTGGGAGGTCTTTCATGGGGGAACCTTGTCTTTTTCTCCCTGAATCCTCAGCACCAGCACCATGTCCGATTATAGGAGAAGCTCAGGAAATGTTTGCATGGGTGACTGAATGACCTTCCTGCAGAGTTTTAGATTTCAGTTTCTGAAGCTGGCAGGTCGTCCAGCACATATTTCATTTTCGGCATGTCCCCAATCAAACTTTCTAGTTTCTCTCTGGGTTCTCCATACCCAGGCGTGACATTGCCCTATCTGTAAGTCATCCAAGTCCAAAACCTTGGGACCATCTTCTGAGTTCTCACCCTGTAATGGGAGCCAAGGTTTACGTATTTTTCTCTCTCAGGTATCTCAGTCCTAACCATTCTCCTTTCCTTTTGTTACTACTGTTGTCGTAAATCAGGACCGCAGAGTGGGTGCTTAAAAGTGCAGATCCTAGTGTCAGACAGCCTGGACGTAAACTGCAGCTCTGCCACTCGCTACTTTGAGCTGTGTGACTTCCGGGAAATGCCTTAACCACCCTACGGGGGATAACATCTGCCCCCAGGGTCTGTGGCGACTCTTGAGTGTGCTAGTACGTGTGTGTCCTTTGTACTGTGCCTGGCACACAGGAAGTATGCTGCTGTTGGCTCCCACAACAACCACCATCATTGTATGATCATCATCATCATCATCATCATCATCATCGTTATCATCCCTGTGTTCAGGTCTCCCGAAGTGGCCTCTTAACTGGCTTCACTCCAGTCTCCTAGTTCACCTCAGTGTCTCCATGAACATTATCTCTCCAAGATTCATATCTAACCAGGTCACTCTGAGAAACCTTCCCGTGCCCTCCCTCTTCCCCCACTACCCAGAGAATAAGTCTGAGTTCTTCGGCCTTTCTACCTTCTGACCCCAACTGACACCATTTCCTGCCAGCCTCTTTTAGGGGTCTCCAAACATCTCCTGCATATTTGTGCTTTTTGCTCTTAATGTTCCCACTGTGTGGACCGACCTTCTTCCCAGGTCACCACCTATCGGAATAGCGCTCCTCTTTCACTGCCTGGATTAGGTGTCACCTGACCTTTGCTGTCCTCAGATCACACTGCCCAGCAGGGACTGGCTTACCAGAGTCCATGTCCAACCAGACCGTGCACTCCTCCAGGTTAGAACTGGCAGATTCTGCTGGTCTCCCCACACTCCCCGCCCTGACTCTTGGTTGTGACTCTCCTTACTTGCCCTGAAGCCGAGCTGCCCTGAAGACAGGAAGCTAGCTACCTGAAGGCCAGTCTCACCTTAGTAGGTGCTTAGTTAAATAAACTGAGGTTTTTCCATTCTCTCTGCCTTTAGTTCTTTGTTTTTTTCCTTTGTTTTCTGGTCCAAGAGGAGAGGATGCTGTGGAAGTTGGAAACTCATGGCAAGGGTTTGCTCCCACTGGGGAGAATGGCTGCCTACTTTGGGCAGCTCTGCTGTGAATTCCGGTTGCCTTTCTCTGGTTCTCTCCGTCAGGTTCCATCTTTAGGCAGCAGGCCAGGCACTAGGGGAACTTTGGGATGCAGGCCTTCTTATCTTCCCTTTGTTTGTTGCTCCACCTTGCAGAAGGGAGCAGACCTCAGCCATCGCAGACTGGAAGAGCAGCACATGTGGTGCCTGCCTTCCTCCAGCCGCCTGCCACCCACAGAGCAGAGAGGATCAAAGGCCTTAGCAGGAAGGAGAGGGACAACAGTTCATCTGTGGAACTAGAAACTGCTCTTTCCCCTTCCATAGCTTGGCCTGACAGAGCCCTGCCCTCCCCTAGATCTGGTGGGATGTAGGGACTACAGCCATTTGGAATCAGTTTGGCATGGAGGATTTTAGATTTAAAGCAATGATATTTTTCAACAGCACAACTCTTTTTCAAGTTGAGTCTCAAGTGGATCTGCCATATTATAAAATATATTTTTAAAAGCTGCTGAGGTTAAATTTGAGTAGGGGGTACCTACCCTTACCCCTGGTACCCCTCAAGGCAAGGCAGAGCTCTTTGGGGAATTCTGTTTGAAAATCACTCCTTGGTATAATTTCCACTTCTCTGCCAAAGGAAGTGTTCCACTGGTGTTGCCCTTGAAGTGTCCCTTTATGCAGTTTGTTGTGGTTCATCCTCATGCTTGTGTGTTTCTGAAGAAGATGAGGTGGGTCCTGGGTCTGCCCATTGGCTGCATCTTTGTTCTATGGGGCCTTCTGGTTTTGGGGGATTCGAGGAGGTGTTGGGGTTGCTTTAACAAAGGACAGCAAGTTCTAGCAGCTCTGCCTTAGAGTTCTCTCCATATTCACGGCTATAACCCTGCCTTCCACATGGCCTCCAGGGATCTCTTCTCACACCATAAATCTGGTCATATTACTCCCTCTGTGAGACCCTCCAAAGGCTTCCTGTTGGTTTTCCCCCATGGCCTATAAGGTGCAATGTGAACCAGCCCTTCTTACTATTCCTGTAGGCCCCCTGGAATGATCTTCCTCAAAGTGTCAATTGGTTGGCTCTTTATGTTTGTTCAGGCTCAAATATCACCTCTCTACAGAGGGCTTCCTTGACTGGCCGAACTTGATTTCCTACCCGCTGTACCCCTCTAAGTTACTCTTTGCAATGTTATCCTGTTTTATTGCACCATCACATTTTCCTTTGTATTGTCTCCACCACTAGAACTAAGCTTCATGAGGGCAGGAATGTTTGTTTAGTTTCAAAGTCTCACCCATTGCGGGGTCTGGAGGCTACCTGGGAGAGGATCTGATGCCAGCATTTTGGGCCCAGGCTGGGATGACTCTGGAACCCTGTGAGGCCCAGTCAGCCTCTTTGGTTCTCAGGCAGTGTCAGGGCACTGAGACGTAATCATTTTGTCCCCTGCTGGCCTGAAAGGCTGAAAAACAGAAACGGAAAGCAGTGCTGCTCTGTCTCTCCTCTTTCAGAGAGAAAGCAGGTGGTTGGGCTCTCTAAACACCTACAGGACTTGCTGTTCTGCTCCAGCCTGAAATTGATTTCCTTTGGGCCAGGCCTTCCCTGACATGTGTGGTGAGGAGAGTGATACAGGCACTTGGCCTGGGAGCCGGCTATGCTCCCCACCTCTTCTCTAAAGGCACACAATGGCAGTTGGGCTGCACCTTTGTTTTATGAGTCACCAGTGATTAGGTCGTCATAAATTGTTACTTCCTGTACTTTTAGAGTACCTTTATCTTCTGTGCAGTCCTGAACGGATTTGATGCAGGATCAGTTAACACGTTGTGGTGTCGAAATCTGTCATTGTGCCCATATAAGGCAAACTCTTCTGGTTACTTCTTACCTTGGCAGAATCACAGGAATGTCAAGGTAACCAGGACACCTCAGCATAGCTCTGATTCTCACTGGGTCACCTGACTTCCCCTCCCTCTCTCATGACTCACCCGGCAGCCCAGCACTAGGCCTGCTGAGCCTGTGGCAGATGGAATTGGCTAAGGGCCTCCTGGATGGCACTTGGTTTTATGCCTTCCATAGAGCAGGTCAGATCAGGAAAACTATGTGAGCTACCTCACAAGGGGCCTGACAGGATGAGAAACAGACAGAAAGCAACCTTGGCCAGACTTGAGGTTAGTTAGGAGATGCAGTGGGTCCCAGCTCTGCACCTACCAGCTGTGTGTGACCATGGGCAGATCACTTCAACATTTGAAACCTTATCTGTAAAATGTAGAGCACTCAGACAAATCCTGGTACACAGAAAGTGCTCAATAAATGTGAGTCATTTGTACAGTTTTATTAGGGTAAGTCCTATACCCCACCCATTTAAGGCTCAACCCCTTAATAGCTTTAATGGGGCATATTGAGCTGGTATGCCGAGTTTCTCCCAGGAAAACAACCCACACCTTCATAATGACACCCTATTACACCCCTGTGCCCCGCCCCCCCAAATATACAGAGCCAGACACTCCTTTGCTGTTATAGTGCTAGTAGTCAGATCTGTCCCTGAAAGTGGCAGAGGCCCCCTGTGTCCCTTTCTCCTCTGACATTACACTGTTCCTGGAGACAGCCACCCCTATGACTGCTGTATGGTTTGACTAGGCCTTACTTAGTACCAGCCCCAGGAAGGCCTGTAGGCGGGGCAAGCCAGGGTGAGAGTCTAGCCTTGCCACTGCCAGGGCAAACGGTTTCACTGTTTTTAATGGAGCAATTATGAGTCAGAGGTTTCAGTCTCTTTACTGGTTCCTCCCAATCCTGTAATTACCCTTTGTCTATAGAACCTTATTTTGGTTTTCCTTTTTAAAAATCTTCCTAAGATACTGTTAATATTATCCATCTCATGTGACCCAAGGGGTTTAAGATGGAATAAATATGACAAAGGGAAAAAAGAGATCCCAAATCCAGAACTATTTCTTAAACCACAAAAATTGTGCCCTCAACGCCATTCGAGTTCCATGGCAGGAAGTAGAACCAGTGCCTGCATACACCAGGCTGAGGGTAAGAGTGCATAACTCTGAATGCCACCAGTTACTTCTTGGCAAGCTCCACACTCGAAGCCAGGAATTTCTGGTCTGAGGCACCTCCCAGATTGACTGATGGTTTCATTCACTACCTCATCCAGTACTCACTGGAGCCCCTGTTTGCTGCCAGTCCTGAAGAGGAGCTGTGTCGAGTCTCGGCAAAGGACAGGCAAACTCACAAGCATCCAGCATCTCTGTAGGCCCCCTGCCAGTGCTGGTCCACTCAGCTATGAGAGGAATCGATCATGCAGATAAATGCCCTATATTCTCTCGGCCTCCAAACTCACTCTGCTTCTCAAAGGAATCGTCTTACACCCAGGCTTTAAGAGTAAATGTGAAACAAGGGCATGTCTGTGAGCACTGCCCCAGGCTCCAGTTTCCCCCAGTGTGTCTAGAGCACAGATTTTCGGACCAACCTGCTCCATCCTAGCCATGGCGCCCACCCCCCAGATACCCCTCTTTGCTTTCACTGGAGCCGGAGAAGGCTCTCACCAGACAGGCGGACCATTGAATCAGAATGTCCCAAAACAGGAAAAAGATCAGCAAGGAGGAGTTTCAGTTGTAAAAGGCGAAATCTGCACCACTGTCAGAGCTCGCTCCTCAGCCTGGCATCATTGTCCTTCCACCAACAAGGCCCAATTTATGAATCTTAAAAATTCCAGCAGAAAACAAGCTGTCTTTTCGAAGGCAAACAGAGGGAACAATGGGAGTATTTTCTCTGCCTCCAGATGCCCCTGGCCTGCAGCATTCTTTGCACCTCTCACTTTGTGGGGAACTTCCCAGGGTGGCTGCAGGAACTCAGGGCAGAAGGAGCACCTTCCTGAAGTGCCCCATCAGTGCCCCTTCTGACTTTTTCCTCCTCAAATGCCAGATGTTTGTTACCAGGACGAGCAAGTCTGTTGGCATATTTGTCCAGGTTAAAATGTTAATTCTATAGACTGGACCCTTTTAGGCACCTGTTAGGATTCCAGGCCCCACAGTCTCAAGGCCAGAATTGGCTCACTTGGGTATCTATCTTTTTGAAGGATCAGAGTTTAAACCAGACGATCTTTAATCTCCCTTTCCACCCTGAAACCTGAGCTCAGCTGTAAGCCATTGAAAGTAAATGGGGTTTTTGTCGCTCAGACTCCCTGTTCTCCAGGCAGAGGGCCCCTGTGCCCCCGATTGTTTCACAGTAAAATGCCAGATGGGGCCAGAGGAGGTGGAGTGCAGGTCCCCAGCCTCTGCTGCTGCCCTAATTTAAAAACTGTCTTTTGGCAGTGAACGTTTTCTCTTTTAAAGGTAGTTATTTCAAGGTAGGCCTCACCCATCCTCTCTTCCTGCTTGAAAGCTCTTTTAGAGCTGAGCACTGCCTCCTATTTCTACCCTGTGGGCCCTACCTGCCTTTAGTTCAGACACTAATCTCTCTGTGGACTCTGTGCGGCTGGCGGGGGCAGGCTCTTCCTCCTTGGGGAGGACCCAGTTCTGTGGCATGAAATCTCAGTAGCTTTGGGTTGGATGGTTGGTTGAAACAAGCTCAGACTGGGGTAGGGAGCTACCCTGGACTCCCTGTCCCTTGTTTCTTTGGGGTCTCTTTTAGCTCCGGGGGTCCAGTTCAGTCTAAGAAATCCAGTGCCAGCTTCCTGGTTCTACCTAGGCCTCAGGTCCCTCATTTGTAGAATGAGGAGCTTAGATTAGAGTAGTGGTTCTCAACCCCAGGCACATGTTAGGCTTACTGGGTAAGTTTTGTAAAATACCAGTATTCAGGACCCACCTTCAGGAAATCTGATTCATTTGGCCCGGGGTGAAGTTCAGGCATTTTAAAGAAGCCCACAGGTTTCATACATTTATTGTTAGTTGATTTTCAATATGAATGAAAAACATTCAATGAGAAAAGAGTAGTCTTTTTAGTAAACAGTGCTGAGAGAACCAGGTATCCACATGCAAAGAATGGAGTTGGACCCCTAATCCACACTATATACCAAAAACTCCAACTGGATCAAAGATCTAAATGTAAGAGCTAAAACCATAAAATTTAGAAGGAAACATAGGCATACATCTTCATAACTTTGATTTAGGTAATGGCTTATTAGGACACCAAACGCATAAGCAACCAAAGAAAAACAGTTAAAATTAAAAATATTTTGCTTCAGCCATGGCTGGTATGGTTCAGTGGATTGAGCACCAGCCTGTGATCCAAAAGGCTGCAGGTTCAGTTCCCAATCAGGGCACATGCCAGGTCCCTGGTAGGGGTGTGCGAGAGGTAACCAAACGATGTTTCTCTTCCTCTCTTTCTTCCTTCCCCTCTCTGTAAAAATAAATACAGTAAATCTTTTAAAGTTTTTTGTTTGTTTATTTTTGTTTTTGTTTCAAAGGTCACTATTAAGAAAATGAAAGGACAGCCCCCATAATTGGAGAGAATATTTGCAAATCATATAGCTGATACAGTAATGGTCTAGTGTCTGGAATATGTAAAGAACCCCTACAAATGCAATAATGAAAAGATAAATAACCCTGTGAGACAAAATAGACAAAGGACTAGAATTTTCCAAAGAAGATATACAAATAAGTGTACAAAAACACGCTTAACATCATTAGTCATTAGAGAAATACAAGTCAAAACTACAATGAGATAACACTTCATACATACTAGGATGACAATTATCAAAAAGTCAGATAATAGAAAGTGTTGGTGAGGATTTGGAGAAATTGGAGCACTCATACATTGCTGATGACAATGTAAAATGGTGCAGCCTCTTTGGCAAACATTCTGGTAGTTCCTCAAATGATTAAAACAAGAGTTCCCACATGACCCAACAATTCCATTCGTAGGTATAGACCCCAGAGAACTGGAAACAAAGCCACATAAAAACTTGTATATGAATGTTTATTAGCAACATTATTCAATATAATAGCAAGGTGGACTCCGGAGCTGGAGTCCCTAAGGCGGTTTGACGTTGTAGTCAACACCGGCAACTCCTGCGGCGCACCTGAAGCCAAGCTGTATTGACTCCGTCTTTCCCTTGGACCCTTCAGCTGCGAAGAGAGGGGGGGTCTGCTGCATGGGCAACAGCAGACCCTCCATATCACCCTGCCCAGGCTCTGTAGCTTCAGCTCCACTGGAGAGGACACTCCAGCGTCATCGCAAGATGTCGATTCAACACAGGAGGAGACAGATACCGTGTCACTCCCGAGTCGGACTGCACAGCCATTCTCGGCGGTGCAGATAGACTCTTGAGAAGCTACACCATCGTCTCTCGAGACGGACGGCTGCCGACGACGCCGACGACGACTAGTCCAAATGTTCAGCTTATAAGTGGATAAAATGTGATACATCCATATGGTGGAATATTATTCATACAAAAAGGAATGAAGTACTGGCACATGCTACATTGTGGATGAACCTTGGATACGTACTGAATGAAAGAAGCCAGTCACAAAGGCCACAGACTGTAGGATTCCATTTATATGAAATGTCCAGAATAGGCAAATCCATAGAGACCAAGTAGATTAGTAGTTGCCAGGGGTTGGGGAGGAGTTGAAATGGGGATTGACTGATAACAGTTTTTGGTGATGAAAATGGTCTGGAACTCTAGATAGTGAGATAGTTGTATAGCCTCACAATTATATTGCAACTCAGTGATTTTGTAATTTACAGGGGTGAATTTTATGGTATGTGAATTATAATTATAAAAAATAATGATTTTTATGAATTGGAAGGATCTCTGAAAACAAGAAAAGCCAGGTCTGATAGTGATATTCCTTTACTTATTTCATAGTTGGGTGGTCAGGCTGGAGGATGGGAGGTTTGAGGAAAGATTACTCTGTGTCAGCCGCCAGAGTGCAACCAGCAACTTGTCGAATCCTAAAAGGGACTGGCTTCACCAGCGGCAGTGCTAATATCTAGGATGGTGCTTTCCTGATCAGGAATAATATAGTAATGAATACAGCATCTACTGTTTACTCACTCTCTGCCAGGCTGTGAGTACAGTACTTTATATTATCCTATCGATTGCTCACATGGTGTCTATTCTCATTTTACAACGGAGGAAACTAAGCTTAGTGAGGTGAAATTTGTCTTCTGAGGACACACACAATAAGTGGCGAAGTAATTTTGGATTTCAACTCAACATTTGCTAAGAGCCAAGAGCCCTTGCTGTGGTGCACTGTGTCACATTATTCTCTCATCAACCTGCCTCCTTCCTGCCCACCCACTGCTACCCACCGTCTTGGCCCAGCCTTTGAACCAGGGTATTTGCAAAGTCCAGCAGCCTCAGATACCTACATGAACGGGACTGCTGAGGGCTCCTTTTCCATTGGAGTGGCAAGTCGAGAGCAGTGTCTGCCCTGGCTTGTTTTTGGAATAGCAATAGCTCCAGGATTATTTTTTGTTAACTCCTGAAAGCAAACCATTTTATCCCTAAGCAGGGACTCTCACCAGTACAAAATGGGATTAGAAACCATGAAGTCATAAATGAGTGGACATGAGAAGCCCCAACACCATCCATTTATTTTAGGATTTACTGAGCACCTCCTATGTGCAAGTCAGTGGGGTCCTGCAACATAAAGGACCCCACTCTCATGGAGCTTATGTTAGACTTGAGAAGGAGACTGGTTATGGACAAAGCACATCACTTCTGATAGTAATAAATACAGAGTAAAGTGATTGCACGGTGCAGATAGTGATGTGAGGGAAAACCACCTGGGGTGGTGTCATCCGAGGGAAGTCCTGAATGATGAGAAAGAATTAGCCCTGTAAGGAGCTAGAAGAAAGTCCTAGGCCAATGTTCCTCATGAGGAAGGGAACTACACTCCAAAATCAGTCCATTACAGCAGTGGCATGTACATTTTCTGGTGCCTGGCTGAGGTGGGAACATTGGCTACTGGGCGGGGACAGGGGGGAAGGGGTTGCTTTTTGGATGGACACGCAGGATCTTTGGAATGCTCACTACTCCACTCCTCGGTATTTATACCTCTCCTCCAACTGGGAAGTCAGAGCTTTTTCACGTAGGCAGAGAAAACTCCAAATAAGGCAATGTGAGGCCGGCACGAAAGAAGCATTCCATATACCCTGTAATTGCTTTCAAATTAGCTTATGTCGTCATGGGACAGGCACACATGGCATGCCCACTCTGCCCCTGGCTAGATACGGGTTGAGTCCTGGACAGGCAGCCCGTTGTGTCTCCATGTGCAGTCCCCATGCTGGAGGGGCTGGCTGAGTCTCCTGTTGCGGCACCCACCTAAATTGTGGCCATGTCATTATGACTAGTTCATTTTCTGCCTCTTAACCTGATCCCTGGTTTTTTTCTCCTTTGGATCTGGTAAAGGCAATTGATATTCAGAAAAGTGCTCACATATACCATCCGAGGGCCATTCCAGAGGCTTCACGGACGCTGGATGGATCCGTGCACATAGGGCCACAGCACTCGCCCTTTTGCCTGGGCCTCTGGTAACTGATTCCAGAAAGCTTAGCCTTTGGGTCCTGAAAGTGCTTTTACAGCTGGGAAAGAAGCCCAGGGCCAGGGGAGCAGTCTCTGGGAACTGAAAAGGTGCTCCACTGGGGCCAGGCCTTGCCTGAGGCTTGGCAGTAACCTGCCCCTGGCAGATGAGTGATAAGGGCGGATGCCTACCCTAGGAATACATAGCTCTCCCTCACCTGTGTCCAAGCCCCAGACACCCTTCCCGAGAACCCATGGAAGCAGGAACTATGGGCAGCATCAGAGGCCACAGCAGGCAAAGTGGGAGTCCAGGAGGTGGGATGGTGCCCTTCCCCTCAAAGCAGCTGATGTCCCAGCAGAGCGGCAGACCCAACACAGTATTGCAGAGATGAGATTTGAGAACTAGCACTCTAGGAGTCTTGTCTTGCCTTCCTGTGCCCCAAGGGAGTGTGCTGTATCCAGCTCCAGTCAGCCTGGGCCTGGGACAGCAGTTGACCTGTGACTTGCTGCTAAAGAGGTACACGGTTTAAGCAGAAGGCAGGGTATGCAGCACAGGGCACTGAACAGATTTTCTGAAAATAATTGTCAAGCATGGAGTCAACGGAATCCACATGTGACCCTCTGCCAGGCCACCTCTGACACTGGTCCTGGAGCCCTCCTTTGCTAATAATCAAAGCCAGCGAGCTCACCTAAGCCTAGGGACCGAGGATGGGTGGGGCAGGTTTCTAGGCCCAAACCGGCTTTGCAAGAGACTCCCTTTATTCCGGGTTTAGTGGAATCCCAGCTTCCACCAGACATTTTCCTCCATCTCCCCCGCCCCTTCAGTATGAAGACCATGTTGTGTAGCAGGAAGTCATTGGGAAGAAAGCTTTTTAGCTGGGAGTCATCTGCATCCCACGAGGGATGCACTTCCCATCCCTCTGCCCACTGGGGCACCACTGGGTTGCCAGTGTCTTTCAAATACTTGTTTCTTATTCAGTGCCTGCCCAGCATAGAGTGAGTTTACCTCTTTGGGTTGGGAGAGGCAGTCATCGATGAATGGCTCATTAAAGCCCACTGCTGCCACATTCCTGGCTGCTTATGTCACCTCCCGAACAATATCCATCATTCATTTACCCAGCCACCCCACATCCTGACTGCTGGGAGGGGCCCCTGTGACACAGGAAGGACTTGATGACCAGCCATGCCAGGCCTCCTCTCCCTCCCCCTACAGACAAAGTGACAAAGCAGAAACAGCTCTGGGGCCCCTCTGAAGCTTGCTTTCCTGGGTGCACCCCAGGGCCTCAGCATAGGGATTGGTGACAGTGGATCCCAATTGAATCAACAAACTCCTCTTTCTTCTTGTACCCTTTCTTCTCCCCCACTCATGCCCTGTTCTATTTTAGCAACCAGAGAAGACTAACAGGCTGCCAGTGTGCGGAGGCAAGTTTGGGAGGCTCTTTGTGGTTCTTGTGCATGTGTGTTCTCAAAGACAGACGAGTCCACATCCTTCCTTCCTCCCTAGATAGGTCAAGAGCTGGGTGCAAACTCCCTTCACAGGATAACAGGGACAGACTGGGAGCACCAGGGCCACTATTGGCATTGAGCCTGCCTCATGCATCGGGCCCAGGCCACCCTTTAAGAAGCAGGCCAGCTTTTGGAGTCACAGCCCTGCCTGCCTCCCTGCCTGCGTGCCTGGCTTTGTGAGCTTGCCTCCAGCTCCATTGCTGACTTGATTCTGCTGGCTCTGCTTTGCCTGGCTGGTACTGGCATTCCACTGAAAACACGGTGGAATGAATGACTGCCTCACGTTGTGCTGATTAGCTGTGTAGCCCTAGACAAGTCACGTAACCTCTCTGCCTCAGTTTCCTCATCTAAAAATGGAGATGATAATATCTCACATGATCATGGGGTTGGAGGTTTTAAAGAGTTACTGTGTATAAATAGGAAGAATTACCAATTAGCAGTTATTGCATAATTACCTTTAGCATGCCCTCTCCCCCATCAGAATGTAAATTCTGTGTCTGTTTTGCTTCCTCCCACTGCAATTCAGGATTTGTCAGCCAGGTGAATGCATTGAGTGCCTCTTAGGTGAGGCGCTGGGGACATGGCCACCATTCAGTCAGTTTGCCCTGGAAAGTGACCCTTGACAGTAAAACCCAGATGAGCTCAATGCTTTTGCCTTTCCCTCCTCCCAACAGAGGCCAGTACCGTTGGGCCCTACCAAATAAAATTGACACCTTGAGCTGGCATTTCCAACATGGCTCCTCTGCCTTCCTCATCCTGCCACTTTTCTCTCAGAGCTCTCTACCCTCTTTACTGGTCATTCCACATTGACCCTTGTACCCTTCAGCTCAGTCCTCATGTAAGCAGCAGCCAACATGACCTTTTAAAGGCTCCGTGAGGTTGGCCATGCCTGTCTCCTGGCACATCTTGCTCCCCTCACTCCTTAATCTCTCCAGCCTGCTGTTTGCACATGTTGTTACCATTATCTGGAAAGTCTCCCTTATTTTTATATTATTAACTCATTCTCAGTCAGATCAGAGGTGGAGAATCACCTCCTTCAGGAAATTTCTCCATGTCTGCCCCTCTCACTAGTTGTCCCCCAGCACACAGAACCCTCTCCTCGGCTCTCTTTCCGGGGGTGGGAGGGAGGGCACATGCAGCATAATACCTTAGTACCTGGCTTTAAATCCAGCTCTTTTTTCTTTTTTTAATGTTAAACTTTTTAAAAAATTATTATTTATTTGCTTGTTTGTTTGTTTTTAGAGAGAGGGGAAAGGAGAAAGAGAGGGAGAGAAACATCACTGTGTGGTTGCCTCTCACTCGTGCCCCCAACTGGGGACCTGACGTGCAACCTAGTCATGTGCCCTGACTGGGAATCGAACCAGCAACACTTGTCTCTCAGGCCGACGCTCAATCCACTGAGCCACAGCAGCCAGGGCTTTAAATCCAGCTTAACGTTCCAGGTGTATGACTGCCTGTGGGCAAGTCATATCACCTCTCAGACCCTCCAGTTTCCTCATTTGTGAAATGGAACAATAATAGCACTGACCTCAGAAGACAGTTCTGAGGATGAGAGAAGTTAATACGCGACAAAGGGCCTAGAACAGTGCTCAGCACGTAGCTCTACGGAAGCACCTGCTACAGTTGTCACTATTAACACTCTTCCATCTGTAGTTGAGTGTTTGCTTCATTAATGAGATCCTCTCCCTTCTCAGACTGGGAGCTCCATCGAGTGCAGTCTGTGTCTTGCTTTGGCTCACTGTGTACTTCACACGGGTCCAGGGCCTGGGCCTGGGTTGACAGTCAGCAAATGCTTGTCAAGGGAATGGATGTGTACCAAACCCACTGCGGCCTAGGGGCATTGGGAGCAGGTGCGACCTGTGGGCTGTCAGACTGAGAATTTTGCATAGCAGAGGATGTGCTTGGGCACACAAGGCCTCCTCCATCCATCGAAACCACCCCTCTGCACTCTGTACCCCACACATCTTAGTCAAAGCCGGTTAGGGAGAGGAGTATATAAGCCAAATGTAATTTTTATAACTGACTAGAAAAAGCTATGAATTTTTAATGTCCCTTTCGAAGTTCAGCTCCTACCCACCAATCACACTGTGTGGAGAAGTGGCCATCTGCAGTTCCCTGAGGATAGTCTCATGAGGTCATTCATGCTCTCCTTGCCCAGAGCTCAGGCCTCCGTTAGCCACTAGATGCCCCTCATCTTTCAGGAGGACAGAACAGGGCCAAACAGGGCATGGAGTGAGGGTGGGAGGCCTGTCGGTGGAATTCCTGTTTGTGTCTGTCAGGTTCAGGAGGGAGTTCTTCCTCCTTACCACATAGGGCACTGTCAGTGGATATTCTCCCCAAGGACCTGTTCAGTGTTCTTCTTGGAACTCTGCCTACTCCTAGCCAGGGCGACAGAGTACATGGCAGTTGCTACTTATTTAAAAATAGATCTTTCTTGACATACGTAACACTGCCGGGCACAGTCCTAAGTGGTTTACTTGCATTATTTTGTTTAATCTTCATTTAAGTAAAGAGATTATCGTCTATTTCATCAACAAGGAAGCTGAGGCTTATTGCTTGCCCAAGGTTACCCATTGGCAGGTTGCCTCAATGGCAGAGGCAAGATTTGAACCCAGGTCTGTGTGAGCCCCAAGCCAGAGCTCTTCTTTATTGCTCAGCGAAGATGAGCAAAGGTGCAGAGATGGGATGTGTGTGGAGGGTGGATAGCACAGTGACATTGTAAGGGCAGATGGTCTGAACCCAACAAGGCGAGGTTTGTTCAGAGGTTCCACAAGTTGGAATATGGACAGTCTTGAGAGGGTCTCCTGTAATCTCATTTTCATTCCAAACTATGGGGGTAGGATAAGGGTTTTTGCAGAGAGGGAAGCAATAATGTGGATGTGTGTGCACAAGCACACAGTTCATCTGGTGTTTTATGCTGACACCATGTTAGTGGCTTTAAAGCATCACCTTCCCCATTTAATCCTTACAGCAGCTAGAGGAGGTAGGTTCTGAGAAGTTTAGCCTATAGCGAAGGAGACTCAGGTGTATCTCAGGTGAAACTCAGGTAAAGTCATTTGATTGGAAACACAGAACAAGAAAGCTGAAGAGCTTGCATTCAAACCCAGACCTGTGTCCCTTCAGAACATGCAGGTGTAACGCAGGCAGGCTGAGGCGGTGGAGGTGCCATTTAGACACATGCCCGATCCTGCTTACAGACCAGGTGCCTAGATCTCAGCCCCAGCAGCAGCAGAACACCTTGGGGGCTCGCCCTCTGGGAACTGCCCTCTGTCATCTTTAGCTTTGGAATGTGATTGGTCACTTTGCTGCCCAACAGCATCTTTCAGGCACATGCAAAAGCAGAGGTTCAGCATCTCCTGTCACTTACTGCTTTACAGGGCAGCTGAGTTCCACACCTACTTGCTGCCCACCAAGACCAGCTGTGCTTTGGGCATTATAAAGATACGTGAGATGTGAGAGGTAATTCCTATCCGTGTGCATGGAACCTCCAGTAAGATCCAAAATGGCTGGAGGAGGCTGTCAGAGAGATGCCGAGGGCTGGCACGGCACAGAGAACACACTCTGTGGAGGAGACGGGCAGGATTTCAGGAGAGGAGGTTCTGGGAGGTGCAGGGACATCTGGAGAAATGCTATTTATCAAGCACCTGCCATGTGCTCTGCAAGCATTGTCACCTTGAACTGTCACACTGGCTGTGACCCCTGTGCCGTCCTCATTGCTGTATTACAAGTGAGGAAGTGGATGTTAGGAAGGTTGGGCAGCTCGCCCACATGAGGGGTGTAACCGGCATCCTAGCCCTGGTTTGTCTGAATTCAGAGTTTTACAGGGGGAGTGTGGGAAATGAGGTAGTGAAGGCAAATTCGTGCGCTCCAAGTAGCTCATGGTTGTGGGAGGCAGGAGACTGCGTATTGTTGAAGAAGCCAGAGTGGACAGTGCTGGGATGAGATCTGTGCAGAGGAGACATCCAGGTCAGTATTGGGTCAGGGCAAGCAAGCCGGTGCAGGCATCCGAGAGGAGCTGCCCTTAGAGCTGATTTGAGGGAGGGGCAGGGACTGGTTAAGGCAAGGCAGGAGCAAGGCCATGGGAACAGCCTCGCGCAGGAAGGGGATCTCTGTCTCCCAGGCTGAGGAACTCTCCGTGGTGTCAAGAGGCAGCTAAGGGAGCCGGGGCCTCCACCAGTCCCTCTCATCCTGCCCCATGCGCCCTGCCACTTCCAGCTTGGTTTTAGGAAGCCTGCTGTGGTTCCCACTGTAGTGAGGACCCTGCACTGAGTCTGAATGTGCACAATGGGTGGCGCTCATCATCAAAATGTGGTGTTTGGCCAGAGGCTCTTTAGAAGCCTCTTGCCCCCCACGTGGCTTCTGCCTGTGCCTGGGCGTGGGGTGTGCTCTCGTACTTGGCTCTCTGCCCACACGCACTCTGACCCTTGCGGAATGAGGGGGGCAGGGACTCCTATGAGAACAGGCATGGGGCTTTTTCCAGACCCTGCTGTGGGAGGCTGAGTGGACCAGTTTCCCCAGAAGGCGTCTGGGCATGTCCCCTTAACTGATGTGATGCACTTCCCTGGCGCTGATGTCTGATAACATGTCCCAGCCAGCAGGGGGCTGAGTGCCCTGTTCTTGGGTGTTCTGTGTTCAGGTTTGGGATTTGGACTTCTTGTCTATGGCCCTCTCTACCTGCCAGCATCCTCATGGTCAGTGACCCTTAGAAACATCCTCTGCACATTGTCTGACTGGTGGGGTGGGGTGCCTGCTTTCCACTTGCCTTGCAGCCCCCTCTGAGATACACTGATCTTAAGATTTGGAAGGGCAGGGTTTGGAATGTTCCTCGGGGAATAGAGGACATGTGGCTGGTAGGGAAACAAACTGGGGATGTCCACAGGGTCAGAGGATCTGTGCTCCTGGCCTTCAAGGGAGGTGCTGCTCTTGGGCCACCCAAAGCTCCAAAGTAGACTACTTGAGGAAACCTTGAATTTACAGGAGGCTTTTCTTGTCCAACTGCTTTCCTGTCCCAGGTCATCTCTGTACCAGAGGTGGGGGGGGGTGGGGACTGCTGCCTGAGCTTCTGCCTGAGGGGTGGCTGGGTGGAGGCAGTGCTGGCTGGGACTCATGGTCTGGCAGCCCTCTGAGTGGATGAGGGCTGGCTGTGTCTGTCCTAGAGAAAGTGAGCTGTGGGAGCAGGCCCCCTGCCTCTTTGTTTTCACACTTGGGCCTGGTGCTCAGTCACATAGGTTTGTGTGACTTAACGAGCCGACCGTAGGCTATGGCACCTCTGTCTGCTAAATGTGCCAGACTCAGTCAGGGTGTTGCAGAGAGAGCACTTGCTCCAGGGGTTTCAGACTAGGGTTCCGATCTGCGCTCTGCCACTTTTCACCTAGGTGATTGTGCAGTGGGTCTGTTAACTATCCCAAGCTTCAAATCAACCTGCCTGTGTCATTGTAAAGATTAGGAACAGTGTATATAAAGGGTGGAACCCAGAGCTGGGACCCATGGTGGATGAGTTGTCCTGGGGTCAGGGCTATGGCCCAGCCCTTTTGCTATAATCCCCAATAGCCACACTGACCCTCTTGACCACTCTTTGCTCTGCTTCCTCAGACCTTCACAGCCTGGTGCAACTCCCACCTGCGAAAGGCCGGCACACAAATCGAGAACATCGATGAGGACTTCCGAGATGGGCTGAAGCTCATGCTCCTCCTGGAGGTCATCTCAGGTGAGCCTCCTCTCCCACAACGTGACACCCACACCTGGAACAGGTGCCCTGTCACAGCAGGTCCTGGGACATGGCTCTCCCCATCTGTCCGTTGCTGCTAGGAAGAGGGAGGCCTCTATGGCTGCAATAGCAGTGTGTCTACTCATGGGCTTATTGGGGTGGTCCCAGAGTGCTGTGGAGGCCTGTTCTGGAGAGCCATGGGGATCTTACATCTTTCCTTTCTACTTTCTTAGGGGAGCGGTTACCTAAGCCAGAGCGGGGCAAGATGAGAGTGCACAAGATCAACAATGTGAACAAAGCACTGGACTTCATCGCCAGCAAAGGAGTCAAGCTGGTCTCCATTGGGGCAGAAGGTGAGCTTGGATGGGGCAGCTTAGCATCTGACCTGCAAGCTCTGAGGCCTGACCTCTGTCTTCTGAACAGAAGTTGTGCTGGTGGCAGAGTACTTGGGGTGATTAAAGCAAGTGACCACAGTGATTGCCTCATTGTGACATTGGGCCCACAAGCTCCTCCTCCCCTCCATCACAGAATAATCTAGTCCAAGACAGGGGAATCCAGTGCCCCTGATAATGCGGAGCAGGCTTCTTCTGCAGGGGATAGGAATTGCTTTCACTTGGGCCCTGAACACGCGCATTTGCCCTTCTTGGGCTGGGCCTGAGAGACAGTGACAGACATGTGACTTGGTATCCCTCTGTGATCCCTCTGTGCCAGGAGCACGTATGCCCTTAGGCCTTGCCTGGTATCTGTGGGCAGGAGGGGATGCAGAGGGGAGAAGGGCATGCCAGGCCCAGTGTCAGGCCTCTAGGGTAGGAAGTGCAAGTTCAAAGGTCAGTGACCAGACTTTGCTGCCTACACGGCCTGGGGGAGTTTGGTCTCTGACCCAATAGGCAGGATCCTTCTGTCCCCCGTGGGGATACTCAGGACTGTAGTCCTCTACTCCAAGCCCTCCCACTAGAGCAGCAACGAGCTTTCACTCTCGCAGCAGGTTCTTGTCTTGTGGTCACAGGCACTTTTTGAGACTAGGTGAGGCCTGATGGAACCCAGCAGCTCCTCATCAGCCTGGACTCACAGTTCTGCTTATTAGTCAGAGCAGTGTTTCCTACACCCAACATCCATGTTGTCCCAGCTTTTAGAAAAACAAAGAAAACTAATTGCCGTTACTGACAAGGCTCTTGAGAGTCTGGCCAAGACTCTAGGTCAGAACGCCTGTACAGAGTTCCAAGGCTTCCCCCACCCCACCAGCCTAGGCCCTCTGCAGGGAAGGGTGCCAAGTCTCAAATGCCACAATCGAGGTAGTTGCTGCTTGTTTAAAAATAAAATCAAAGCCCAAAAATTCAATGAGACCCTGAGATTTTCTGTCTTTGCTTGGATCTTTCTTTCTGGCTGCACTCCAGTCTTCTGCTTCTCACAGCTGCATTTATTTTGCTCAAATGCTAGTAAATACAGAAGGGGTTAGAGGAGAGACTCATGGCAGTCATCAGTTTTCATTTGGAGAAAAAATTAGGCTAAAACTGTTTTTTGTTCAAATCCAGATTGGTTCCCTCCCAATCCTGTGACCATTGGGCCTCGGGATAAAGCTGGAAGGCAGCCTACTGGAGACATTCCGAGGGCTTTGGAATACCTGAGAACCCCAGCCGCCACTGTGCCCCCATTTCCCTATCCCTCCACAGGATCTAGGGAGCTGTAGAAACCTTGCTTCCTGGGGCGGGCAGGGCGGCACAGGAGGTTATAAGAGGGGACTAATTGGAGGCATAGCTACAGGTCCAAGAAGCAGCTGGGGGATGTGTAATGAGAGAAGCCGTCTTCTCACAGGAACTCTGAGCCCTCCATGACCAGCTTCCCCATGTACCCAGCTGGGAGAGTGGAGTGGTGGTCTCTTCTCCAGATTGCTGTCCCCCACTTCTGGGTGTCTGGCACTTGGGAGGAACACAGCATACATTTCCTAAATGACTTGATGCCTTTGCCCCACACTGGGAGGGCTCTGCCTGGTTTTTGAGTCTGGAGCTCTTGGGAAGGAAAGGGCCTACAGACACTGTTCTTCCTCTGCCTCCAGGCGGCAGGCTATTTCTTACCCTGAAACTAAAGCCAAAAGCTACCCTCAGCCATGAGCCTATGGCTTCACTTGGGGAGCTTCTCCACTGTTGCTAATAGAGCCCCCCACCCTTTTCTCTTGAGTGACCACTATACCTTTTTTTCAGATCAAGCCCCCCCCCCCAAAGTTTTTTGTTCTTGAGGATCTGTGTGCAAGGTCTCTTTAAGTGTCCTTCTGTTTTCCCCACCTTTCTCCTTGTATCTTGTCTGCTGAGGTGTGTGGGGGCAGAGGCCATTTCAAGGACTGCCAAAAGCACGTCTGGCTGATGAACTCCTTCTGGATGAGGCCCCTTGTAACTCTTGTCACTCAGCAGTGAAGAGACGACTTTTCTCTAAGTTGCTGAAGCTAAAGAATGTGTGGTCCCGACCCTTTTCCCTCACTGCCAGAAGTTTGAGAGAGTGCTTGTTTTTCGGGCCTTATGTCTCTCCTCTCCCCTTACTGCAACAACATCGTACCTTTCTCAAGGGCCGGGTTTGGGTACTGGGATGCCGTGGTCACGAAGGCAGACAGTGAACAAGTAAACCAACAAACAAATACATGGCTCCAATTGGCAATTTGTGTGTGAGGGGAAGAACGCGGTGCTGGGGAGAAAGGCCCTGAGATGGGTGCAGGGAGCACCCTTAGGCAGGTGGCCTGGGAAGCCATTTTGGAGAGGTGACATAGAAGCAGAGGCTGACAAGATGGGAAGGACAAGTCATCTGAGGAAGGGATTAAGGGATATATTTTGTTGGTGAACAGAAGGTATGAGGTCCTTAAAGCAAGAAAGAGCCTGGCTTGCCAAAAGGACGCAGCTAAACAGTGCTGGGGACAGGGAGGTTCCAGGTCACATAGGACAGGCCTTATAAGCTGGACTCCAGAGCATGGGCTTCTTTTTTGGCGTAGTGGGGTTCTAAGTGAGTAACACAAATGCGATGCACCTTTAAAGGGTCCACTCTAGCCCTGGCCAGGTGGCTCAGTTGGTTGGAGCATCGTCCCATATACTAAAAAGTTGTGGGTTCGATTCCTGGTCAGGGCACATACCTAAGTTGCAGGGGGCTTCTCTCTCACATCGATGTTTCTCTATCTTGCTCTCTCTCTGTGTGTCTCTTTCTCCCTTCCTCTCTCTCAAATCAGTAAACATTCCTTGGGTGAGGATTTTAAATAAATAAAAATAAAGGGACCATGCTAGCTGCTGTGTGGAGCTGAATTGCATGGGCTAGTGTAGGAGGCAGTGCGTTGAGCTCTACAGGAGACAACAGTGGCTTAGATAAAGGTGGCAGCAGTAGGACTGGGTGGAAGTGGACAGCAGGCCACCCACTAGTGGGACGGCGTGCCCATGAAGGTGTGATGGGGCTGTGAACAAGCCTCAGGGGGGAACAGTCTTTTGAGCTGGGTCAAGAGAGAGAGCTTGCCAGGTGGGAAGAGGCTGTGTGGCCAAGGACACGTGTACAGAGGCTTTTGGGACAGTGCTTCCCAGAGTGTCCGGGGGACATCTCCCGATGAGGGTGGTGCGGGGCAGGCGTTGTGGCTTTGTTGATGATCAGAGCTAACTTTAGGTGGGGGGGGTGGGAGGGTGGTGTCTCACTCTGGTTTAACCTTTTCACCCTTTGCCCCCTGCCTGCATGCAGAAATTGTGGATGGCAACGCAAAGATGACGCTGGGGATGATCTGGACCATCATCCTCAGGTTCGCCATCCAGGACATCTCGGTGGAAGGTAAGAGCCAAGAGTCCCATTGACAGCAAAGAACCACTTTTACTCCTCACCCCAGCTCCACCTGCATTGGGGTGAGTTAGATTAGGATTTCAGACATTTTGTCTTCATGCCTCAAGGCTTGTCCTTGTTTCCCTGTGTCACTCACAGGGCCTGGTCCTGCGCAGGAGCAGTTGGTAGAGATGCTGGCCCAGGCTGCAGGTTAGGGCGGGGTGAGGGGGGCTTCACCCTTGAAGCCACCTGGAGTAGAGCTTAGGCCCCTCCCACTCCATTTCCCAAAGGCCCAAAGGCCATTGCAGATCTGCAAGAACCTGAGTGAGCAGGGCCAGATGCTCAAGACCCTCCACTGTCTCCACTTTGTTTAGGAGAGGCCAAGGCCAGCATCAGAGGCTTCTTTGATAGTGTGTCCTGACTGTTAAAGGCACAGGCCTTGTGGTCTAGAACATAGCACAGGTTCAGAGTTTGATGTTATTTTATCACTGTCACTTCCTGCAGTGATCCTGGTGAGTTACTTTTTGGGGCCATGACTACAGTTCAGTGGTTAGGTTCAGCAGAGGCCTGAAATGAGGGGACCTGTTACTACTGTCACTGCTGCTGCTGTTGTCTGGTGGCCTGTCCCCCAGCTTCTGCCTAAATGGGAAGTATGTTTTTTTGTGAGCCAGTGCATTGTCCTTGTGTGTTTTGCAGAGACCTCTGCCAAGGAGGGGCTCCTTCTCTGGTGCCAGAGAAAGACAGCCCCATACAAGAACGTCAATGTGCAGAACTTCCACATCAGGTGAGCACTGGCTGAGGCCCCAAAGCCCAGCTCATTCCCCTCGCCTCTTCCCAGGACCCAAGGCCCTGTCTTCATCTGCCCTCTTTTCCTCTGCTTTGTTTTGGTCTCTGAATTGCCAGCCCTCAGGGAACCCTGCCCCCAACACCGGCTCCTGTGAGCTCCTTGTAAAGTCCCTGTGTCCTCCAGGAGGAGGTGGCAGCTGCAGGCTGTGGCAGTTGCCTCACTGTCCTGGGCAGAAAGCCTTAAAGCAGTTTTAGGGCCTGCCTTAAAGACTCTTCTTCCTCCCAGGCAACATGATTCTCAGAAGCAACAACAAAGCTCTTTTTTTGTTTGTTTGTTTTGACCTCTCAAGAGGAATCTGTCCTTAGCTCTGCTAGTGAATTGAGTGTTGGCAAAAAATGTACTGTGTCCACTCTAATGAACAAAAGTCAGCCCTGCAGCAAACCTTCTCTCCCATGGGTGAGAGAGGGAAATAAGATGTGTCCACTGTTGCCAGAACACATGTGAACGTGGTCAGTGCCACTCGAGATCTAGAGTGTGGCAGGCGGCGGTATGGCCTAGTGGTGGTCCTGAGGTCAGACCTGGCTTGGCCCTGTGGCTTCACCCCTCTGAGCTAACGGTGTCCTCCCAGGGTGGATAGGCCAGAGAGGGGCCACACGGGATCCACAGAGATTCTTCTGTGTCCCCAGACTCTCAGGCGCCCCAGCACTGGATGTTGGCAACCTTTCCATTGTGTTCTGCCTCTAATAGCACATGGTTCCTCCCTCAAGCTCCTCTGTGTGTCTCCTTCATTTTCTTGCCACCAACCGGCTGATCCTCTGTACTTCTTACTCATTTATTTATTCAATTGGTAAATATCTATACAGTGCCTACTACATCCCAAGAGTGGTGGCAGCACCAAAATGAGTCCCCACCCTTGGAAAGTTACACTGTAGTGGAGGGAACCAGTGGTTGACAAAGGCGCAAATAAACCAACAGCATAATTTCAGGTAGTGAGAAGTGCTGTACAAAGACCACAAAATAGAATGAGGTGATAGTAATCAGGAGAGCCCTGGCTGGTGTGGCTTGATAGGACCATCGTCCCGTAAACTGGAAAGTTGTGGGTTCAGTTCCTGGTCAGGGCACATATGAGAGGCAGCCGATAGCTGTTCCTCTCTCACATCTGTGTTTCTTCCCCTCTCTCTCTCCCCCTCCCTTCCACTCTAAAAAATCAATAAGTATGTCCTCAGGTGAGTATTAAAGAAAAAAAAGAAAGTAAGTAATCTAGAGAATACCTTGCTCAGGCAGGCCTTCCTGAGGAGGTGACATTACGTTTGACCCCAGAAGGAACCAGCTGGTAGAAGATCTCAAGGGAAAAATATGACCAGTTATCATTTTGCCTGAACAGAGACCCTCATGCCAAGCCACATCCCGGCATTTAGCCAGCCTACGTGGGTCAGGTCAGCCAAGGTACTGAGGTCCCGCAGCGCAGGCACCAGCCTCCCATGTGGGCTGTCTCCCCTTGGTGGGCCTGTCTAGTTCAGTAGAGTCTTGTCATGTGACAAGTCCTGGTCTAAGTGTTTCCATATTTACTTATTTAATCCTCAGGACAACCCTATGAAGTAGGTACTGTTATCCCATTTTCCAGACATGGAAACTGAGGTGGCAGTTGTCGTATTTGCCCACAGTCACTCTGACAGTAAGTGGAAAAGCTGAGATTTGACCCCAGGCCTCTCAGCTCCAGCAGTCATGCTCACAGCCACCCTGCCATACCATCTCCCTCTAGTGCCTGGCACACACTTTGAAGTACCTCAGTAAATAGGAATCAATCATTGTTGTGGGTGCCTAGGGCCTTTCTGCACTCCCATTGCATTGAGTGCGCCTTCTCATAACCTTGGCCTTTCCACCCCCAGCTGGAAGGATGGTCTTGCCTTCAACGCCCTGATCCATCGACACAGGCCTGAGCTCATCGAATATGACAAGCTGAGAAAGGTATGCATCTTGTGTTCCCCTCAACGACCCGCAGATACCCTGAGCCTGGCCCTGACTCTGGGTCACGTTGCCCAAGTCCATCCTTTACTGGTACCCAAAGCTGGATTCTGTGCTCAAATGGGCAGGCTGGGAGACCCTTGCGCCATCTGTCACCAGATCCCTGACTCAGTTCTCACCTCCCTTGCTCCCCTTGAAGACTGTCCCCTTCTCCTTCCATGGACATTGCAACCACCAGGGGTTATTTTAGGATCTGACCAGCCATGTCTTCCAGCCTCCCCTTCCTTAACTTCTGGATTCTGGAAGCATTCCCTCTCTGTCCGTGGGGAAGAGGGTTAAAGAATTCCAAACCATCACTGCTGGCAGACAGTTCCCAGGCAGGGTCCTGTTCTGATTTGTCTGTACTAAGTTTGTGACTCTGTAAGCCCCAGACCCTGCCTTCTAGGAGCTCCCAGCCTTGTGGGGAAGTCAGGACAGTGTATCCAGAGCAAGCCAGCCACGTGAGGCCATGCACAGGTGTTCAGGCTGACTGTGATGAGGAGGTTAACAGGGCAAGACGGTGAGGCAGAGGAAAGATGGCACACCTGGGCTGGTGTGACAGGGAAGGGTCTATGCAGAAGGATGCAGCCTAGAGCCAGAGAGGGCATTCCAGGTCGGGGAGGCAGAGGCCTCACTGAGCCCGTTCAAGCCACAATGGAATTGGGTTCTAGCTGGAAAGCGGCAAAGGCACATGAGGGAAGGTCTGAGTGAAGTGGGCTTTAATCCCATAAGCAGTGGGAGACGGCGGGAAGGGATGCTTCAGGGAGGTTGGAATGTGGAGACTTGGTTTGCTCCCCCCAGCCCCCACCCCCAGTGCTGTCTCGGATCTGGACCAACTTTCAGGGGTTCAGGACAGGGAGCTTAATTTGGGGTTTGTGGATAGTTGGAAACTATAAGAAAGAACACATTTTTTTTTCTGGAGAAAAGGTCCCTTAGCTTGTCCAGAGGCATGCCTTTGGGTCACAATTGACTTTACCCAGGTATCCCCCTCTCTCTCTGCAGCAGCACAGGTGGCTGAGAATTCCCTAAAAAAGGACACTTTCCAGTCCCACCCCTTCCCCAGATCCCTTCATTCCAGGCCACCCCTGAGTTCCTTTGGCTTTTGCATCCTGCCCCTGACTGAGTTCTTCCTCCTTCCCTCACTCCCCCACTCACCCCCAGGATGATCCAGTCACCAACCTGAACAATGCCTTTGAAGTGGCAGAGAAATACCTAGACATCCCCAAAATGTTGGATGCAGAGGGTAAGTACATCCCTTTCATTCTCGTTCAGCCAGCACCTTGTTTTGTGGGTATGTCTTATGGTAACTTCAGAAAACTGGCAGAGCCAGCAAGAATGGCTGAATGAATCTGGGTGAACCTGGGACAATGTGTCACCAGGGGAACTGGAGCAGGAGCAGTCTGTGCAAGCCAGACATGCTCAGGGATAGAGCAGGGTGGGAGTGAGGGCGGGGAGCTTGAGGAGGATCGACTCTGGGGGCTGCTAGGCCATGCCTGACCCAGTCCCACACCTGGGGAAAGGTGGGGAGCCAGGTGACCATGGAGGGCTGGCTGCTGCAAATAAGCAAGGCTTCTCTCTACCCTGTCTGCTGCAGCCTTGGAGTCCAGAGCCCACCAATGTGGAATGTTTTGTTTTTTCCTTCTCTGGCTTTGCTCCATTTCCCAGCTATGCAGCACCCCCACCAGGACCCATTCCTCTGGCCGCTGGTGGCCCTGGGGCTTGACTTCCCAGCAGCCCCTGGAGGCCATTCTCAGAGAGGAAGTGGCCTCGTTTTAATCCAGTTCCCACAGCATGGCCTTTCTAGAGACCAGGGGGATGGAGGGGCTGAGGGCGTGACTGAGCCTACCAGGGTCACCCAGGGTCACTGAATCAGCTCTTAAGGGCTTTTCTCCGGGGATGGCTGTGGCCTTGGGAGCCTTTGGATCCCGGTGAGTGACCACCCCTTCCTCCCACCCCTACTTGGGCAGTTTAACCCTTGTCGTTCGCTTGCAGACATCGTGAACACGGCCCGGCCCGACGAGAAGGCCATAATGACCTATGTGTCCAGCTTCTACCATGCCTTTTCGGGAGCGCAGAAGGTACCGGGCAGGGCCAGGCAGGCCCACCTCGCTGCCACTGCCCAATGCCACCGCTGCCTCTCGCCTCCCATGCTCACCTCATTTCTCTTGCAGACGGCAGTGGCCTCTCTCCGACTGGAAGCCACACCCCAGCTCCTTGGCATCACAGCTGCTCATTTAGTCTTTGCCCACACTGTATTGAGTGCCCAGTCTGTGCCAGGCTCTGTACTAGGCACTGAGGATACAGTGGTGACTAAGGCAGGCAGGGTCTCTCTTCTCATGGAGCTTCCATTCTAGTGTGAGACAGACAACAGATACATCCACAGATCAAGTCATTTCACATGGGGATAAGCACAGTAGAGAACATGGGGCAGGATGGCGGGATAGAGATGCCTGAGGACTGCTTTAGCTGGTACCCAGGGGAGGCCTCTGCAGGGTGACATGAACAGGCACTTGGAGGGATGAGCAGGACCTATCATGTGAAGATCTGTAGGAAAACCATTCTAGACAGAGGGTAGAGCAAGCGTAATATGTGAGGAAGAAATAAGCTTGCCTTATTCAAGGAATGGCTGAAGAGGAGTAAGCGAGTAGAGGAGAGTTGAAAATGAGGTCAGAGAAGGTGATGGGGTCAGGCTGTGTAGGACTATTATAGTCTGAGAGCAAGAATTTGCGTTTCATTCTAGGGCCCCAGGAGACTGTTTGGTGGTTTATGCAGAGGTGGTAGACATGATCTTACTTTCTGAGAAAGATCAGTTAGAGTTTAACCCCTCCAGCCCCAAATAAGTCTTCCTTTTTAGAGCCAATAGCTAGTATCACAAACCCAGGTCTGGTTAGGAGAGGAATCCACTATTCGGGAACCCCCCTCCCCTTGCCAAAGCCTTAGCAAGACAGGCCTGTGCAACCAGAGCCAGGGTTTGGCTTCCAGTCCAGAGCAAGCGCTGTTCCTCCCGCATGAGCCTAGGGCCCGGCCCCGGCCGCCCTCCCTGCATCTTTCACTCTCTCCTGCCTCTTTCTCTCTTTCTCTCTCTGCGCAGATATTGTAGGCACTCTGAGGCCAGATGAGAAAGCCATCATGACTTACGTGTCCTGCTTCTACCACGCTTTCTCGGGGGCCCAAAAGGTGAGCTGGGGTGAGAGCACACCTGGCTGCTGTGGCTGGAGGCTTGCCCTTGCTGTCCGTATGTCCCCATGTCTATCTGTGTTTGGGGTCCTGGCCAGGCCGAGGGCCACCATGGCATGAGGACTGACCTGGTCAGGCAGGTTTCTTGTGACCGTGGACTTCAGTGCTGCCACTGAGATGACACTGGTCCAGTGCTCACACGACACAGATACTCTGTGAACACAGCCCAGCCTGTGAGGTGGGTGGTGGCATCTGTCTCTCGAACAGGACAGTTGAGTCCCTGCATCACATTAAATAACAGCTGCAGTTTGGACCTGTGTTCCTGACCACTCTGTTTCCCCTGCCCCTCTGTCATGATCCAGACTGGGCCACCTGCCTAGTGCACTGGCTTTTCTTCCCCTCTCTGCATCCCCTTCCCCTCCCAAACGGCCCAGGAAAGGCTCAGCCTGAGCAGGTTAGACTGGTCTCCGAGCCTCCTCCTGCTGACCCAGCTCTCTGGGCCCCTGTCCCCAGCAGCCCCACTGACATAGGCAGCGCAGTCAGAAGTGAGTTTCCAGTGACAGCTCTCCCTGAGCCTGGCTGACCTCACACTGCCCCTGCTGCTTCTCTCAGGGGCCCTCTGCTTCCTCCACTTGCCTTCTGGCCTCTGGTCATGGGCAGCAGTGTACTCCCAGTGACCGGAATTTTTGTCACCAACTGGCAAGTAGGCAGGGAAAAGAAAAAGAAATGCTCAAATCTACTGAGCACTTATCACATGCTAGGCACAGACTCTTAGTCCTTTACACACCGGTTACATAGCAGAGGGTGCTGCTATCCTCAGTTAAAAGAGGAGGAAACTTAAGTTCAAAGTGGGTAGGACAGGGACTGTGTCTGCTGCCTCCTGTGCCTTCTTCAGAACCACAGGTCCAGCAGGTGCCTCCCTGTGGGTAGTCTGCCCTACCCCTGCTCTGCCTCTTCTTAGCAGTGTGACCTTGGATAGGTCACTTCACCTCACTCAGTTTCCCCATCTGTAAAATGGGGATCATATTAGTACCTGTTCTCACAGAATTGTTGTGGGGATGAAATGAGCACCTTCAGGTGAAGAGCTTAGGACTGTGCCTGGCCCCATCTGTGATCTGTACATGGTCAGGTAGTTGGAGCAGCCTTGTCCCTGCCCGTCGTGGTTCTTCCCAGCCCTGGGCCAGAGAGCCGTGTTTCACAGCCTCCTACAGCCTACCTAGCATGTGGTTGGTTTGCGCTTGTGTTTGGAGTGTTCTGCTGGAGGGCACAGGCAGGGAGAGTGGAGGGGTCCCCCTCACCCTAGTGGGAAGGCAGAGTGGGCTGGGGGAGCAGCAATGGAAGATTCCTTGCCACAAACCCCAGCTCACAACATGTGTGCCATGGGACTCCCTACTGCAGCTCCCATGCCAGCCTGCCTTCCCACCACATTGCCCTTGCGAGAGTGCTTTCTCTCCTGCCCAGTTACCCTCTTGTGCTTAGAGTGGAACTCTGTGATGAGGACAGGAGTCCTGGAGAGATTTGTGGGAGCGGACACTGGCAGGAAGGCCCTGGTTAGAGCATGGGGTGTTTGGAGGCAGCCAGGCCTCTGAAGAAATAAAGGCCTGTCTCTAATGAGTTGCTGTTCACCAAGGGCAGTACAAGATTCAGGCTTCCTAGCCCAAGTTCAGCTTCCCTCAGCTTGTGTCTGGTTCTCAGGCCAGCTGTCGAATGCTTTTTATTTCTGCTGCTGTCTTTTCCCCACAGACTCAAAGCCGTCTCTCTCTCTCTCTCTCTCTCTCTCTCTCTCTCTCTCTCTCATTCTCTCGCTCTCGTTCTTGCTCTCTCTCTCTCTTTATTCAGGTGACATTGGTTAATAAAATTATATAGGTTTCAGGTGTACAAGTCTATAATCATCTGTATTGTATGTTAGCCAAGCTCTTAAAAGAGCGCTCTCTGGGGTTTGTTTTGTTTTATAAATGCAAGGCGAACCCCAGGCCTGGCACGAGTATGCCCGTTCTCTCCTGATAGTTTATTTCTAGTCACTAAAGCATCTGTTCCTTGTTCATTCATTCATTCATCAACCCAAGTACCTAAAATACAGTGAGCCCTGAGCTGGGTGCCAGGAATTCAGCAGTGAAACAAAACACCTGTGACCAGCAGCCCCCACCTTTGGGGGTCTGCACAGCAGAGTGGGTTTCAGTTTGGGGTACCATTGTCTTCCAAGAGAGGGGGTCAGAGACTAACCTCCATGGCTGCCCTGAAAGCTATGGTCTTGGCTTTGCCTCCTGGGGCTGGGTGTTCGCTGGCCAAGCCCTTGTGAACCTCAACTCTGAGGTGCACTGCTTGGAGCCACTGGCAGGTGTCCTGCAGCATGATACAGTGTGTGTCCACATGTGTGTGTGTGCACATCAGCCTTGGCTGGTTCCCTACTCACCTGCCCGCCTGTCCCAGAAGCAGTGTGTGGATGGGAGAAGCTGGGCATCAGTGCCTGCAGCTAGCCAAGTCTGGAGCCATCCCCAAGCCTCTTATTTTCCTTCCTCACCACTCTGTAGACCCTCCTCACTATCTCTGTTCCTGTTCTGTTGCCGTTTCAACTCTTCTTCTTGGACCCTTTCTGTGCTTCCTGAAAGGTACCTGGTCTCTCCTCTCCCCATGTGGCACCCTTCACCCTCATTCTCCACTCATCACATTCCCCTTCAGCAGGCCAGTGTCCTGTGGTTCTGGGCAGAGACTATTCACTTTCTCCACCGCTCCCTGCTCTGTGAATCCCTGGCTCCCTTCTGCCCTGTGGATTGTGACTTCACAAAATGAGCCATCAACACCCACTTCCAAGGGGAGGATTAGGAAGGGGTCTAGCATGCTCTGCCTGAGCACCAGGCTTCTTTGAGGGGCACCAGCATCCCCACCCTCTGTTTGCCGCACAGCTCTCCTGCACTCTGCCTTGCTGCAGCCTACCTTCCTACCCAAGGGGAGACTCCATCTAGGTCTTGGCCTAGTGGAGGACCCCACCCAGCCTTACCCAACCCTCTCCGTGGGCCACTAGAGAGACTGTTAATGCATTTTCCATAGCATGAGAGGGCTTCCCAACCCCTCTCAGCACCTCCAGGGACCTGGGCCAAGAAGGCTGAGGGGCCTGGCCCCTGGACAGCAGCCTGAGCAGTGAGCCGTGGGGACACCAGCGAGGGCTGTCAGGCACAGGCACTCGGGGTGCCACCTTGCTGGAGCTGCACTTCCTCTCCTTCCCTCCTCAGGGAGTTCTGTGTGGGCTGTGGATGAGCCATCTTTCAAGGGATATGCCTGTTAGGAGGGAGGGTCCCCCCCCCCCAGGCAGCCCTGACTGTGTGTGCTTCCCTTGCCCCAGGCTGAGACAGCAGCCAACCGGATCTGCAAGGTGTTGGCTGTCAATCAGGAGAATGAACACTTGATGGAAGATTACGAGAGGCTGGCCAGCGATGTAAGTACCACTTACCCCACCCCCAGTGACCCTACCAGAGCTGAAAAATTGGGTCACCTTTGTTATACTTGGCCAAAGGTCATGTGATACTTGCGGAATGGAGAGCAGGTATCACAGACTTTCTAGAAAAGGTCGGTGAGGTTATAGACTGGAGTTTGCCCAAGCCAGTATGTGATGTGACCTTTTGGGTTGGTTACACATGGCTAGGGTCAAACTGGTATCTCACCTTGCTAGCTGGCTCCTGGCATCTGGAGCTTGGGTTCCAGCACAGATACTCAAGGACATAGTTTTCTGGATACCGCATTGCTTTAGAATCATCTGGGGAGCTTTTTAAGAACTGACATTCCCTCCCTGTGGAGAGACTGATTTTGTGGAACAGAGACTGTGAGCTGGCCAGGACTGTGGTTTGTCATGGCCGGCCTAGTCACACACTGCGTTCGCAGGGCCTGCCCACTATAGAACCTCCTTTCCCAAGTGAGGAAACTGAGGCCCAGGGAGGGTCAGGCACATGTCCGCTGTCCTACTGGCTCACAGCCAGTAAGAGTTGGAGTTCAAACCCGGCAGCTCTGCTCCAGAGCCTGACCTGGAACACCAGTTGGGAATGTGAGTGTTCAATAAATCTCTTCTGGATTCTGTCTTTTATTTTTAAATTTTCCTTATAAAAAAAATTAAAGCATTTAACCTCCCCAAAGGCAATAATTTGACTACTCTTCTAGACCAGTGAGTGGTTCCCAGACATTGAGATTTCACGGATCAGAAAAATTCGAAAAAGTATTTGACAACTAACCCACAGTGGCCAACTTTTTTTCCCTCTAATCCTCACCTTAGGATATGTTCATAGATGTTAGAGGAAGGGAGATAAAAGAAAGGGTTACCATCTGTTACCATCATTATTTCTAACACCAAGGGAAGGTTAAAGGTACATATCTTAGAATCCCAGCCCTTCCCAAGAAAGGGCAGTTGGCACCATGCATCAAAATGTAAACACACAAGGATACTTTTGCCCTTGGTTTCCTCATTTTGCCAGAAGTTGTCATTGGGAACTACTTCTCTGAGCATATTTATGCTGCATAATAACTGATTTTACTCCCCTGAAATTGTTCTAGAATGTCCAATTTGCTTGTTTGTGTCCTGTCCTTACTCCGTCAAAGACATGAGTGGCTCATAAAAACACATGTCACATTTTTCAGTTTTGCATTCTACTTTTTTTATGTCCCAGGCCTTGTGCATGGGTGCTGGCTGCCCCCGGCGAGCCAGGCATGCTGCGGGTCCTGCCCTTGGGGCACTGAAAGTCAGTGAACAGGGAAGCATTGGGGCCCTCAGACAGTGCTGAGCTCAGTGGTGGTGGCAGCAGTGGGGCCACATGGTGGGGTGTGATGGGGGAGACCACCATGGAGGGGCCCTGATTTAGATCTGAGGAAAAGGAAGACCAAGAGCAAAGGCACAAACCGGAAGTAACCAGAGAACAGCACAGTGGTTCTGAGGGGCCCACGTTCCCAGAATTCCCTACCATGGGATCCCAACAGGTATTATGGAGAAGTCAGGCTGGGGAGCAGGGGTGATCCCTGAGATGGAATCCTCAAAAATCTGAATCCCATGTGCCCGTGAGCTGGGGGGGGGTGGCCCTCCCAGTGCTCTGAGGGCCCCCTGCAAAGGCCACATGACTTCTTGTGGGCCCACAGCTTCTGGAGTGGATCCGGCGCACCATTCCCTGGCTAGAGGATCGTGTGCCCCAAAAGACTATCCAGGAGATGCAGCAAAAGCTGGAAGACTTCCGTGATTACCGGCGCGTCCACAAGCCACCCAAGGTGCAAGAGAAGTGCCAGTTGGAGATCAACTTCAACACTCTGCAGACCAAGCTGCGCCTCAGCAACCGGCCTGCCTTCATGCCCTCTGAGGGCAGGATGGTCACGGTGAGGGCGGGGCTCCAGGGATGGAGGAGACCAGTGCCCAGGGGCTGCAAATTCACCAGAGCATCCCCAGGCTTACTGTCTTATCTAGAATACACAGCCTTTGGGGTGCAGAGGTGGGCTGGGAGTGTATCACCACAACACCCCTATCACTTCCTAGATTTTTACACCCATCCTCCGACCACACCATAGTTTCTGTGGAACTGTTTTAATTTGGAGCCCCAGTTGGCCATGACTCCAGCACCATCACCAAGTACTTGAGTTGCCTCCATTTTCATTTATTCATTTAATCCAAAAGAACTGGTTGCTCCTACTAGGTGTCGGGGCCTATCTGGGTACACAGATAACAGCAAAGCAGGACAGGAGGTAGACATGACCCAGCCCATTAAGCATCCCTCGGGGAGGCACTGTCCTTGTGGGTGTCCCACCCTCTGTGCTATCCCTGCCCTCGCCTGCAGGATATTAACAATGGCTGGCAGCACCTGGAGCAGGCTGAGAAGGGCTATGAGGAGTGGCTGCTGAATGAGATCCGCAGGCTGGAGCGGCTCGACCACCTCGCAGAGAAATTCCGGCAGAAAGCCTCTATCCATGAGGCCTGGACCGACGGTAAGGTCCTCCCAGCTCCCTTCCTGCACTCCTATTTCTCAGACACACACGTACACAAACAGCCCTCTCCTTTCCTGCTGCTTGGGGGTATGTATGTCAGAAATGCTGCTTTGGGTTCATCTAGCCCCAGGCAGCAAGAAACACTTCGGATTCTGGCCCTCCTATTGCCCATCTGCTCTGATCTCAGTGGTTACTTTCAGGTGGGCCTCTTCCTGGGTCATTTGAGGCCAGTCATCCAGGAATGCAGCCAAGCCCCGTCCATGGGGAAGTAACCCTGTCCCTGTCCACTCTGCCATGTCTCCTGGGCCGGGCCAGGGGTGTGGGGCAGCCCTTCCTATCCCTGGCAAACCTGTGTGCGTATAGTCAGCCTTCCCTTTCCACACCCTTTGTGACCGAGGACCTCACACTGGATGGGTCTATGTTCCTGAGCATAGTCTTTAAAGGCGAGACCTAGAGCTGCCTCCTGACCCGCAGACAGTGCTCACTGACTTCCAGTCACCAAGAGCCGCCTTCCAAGGGGCCTGGCTCCCTGCAGGATGGCTTCTCTGAAAAAGGCAGCAGCGCCTCCTGTTCCTCAGCAGCTCTGCAGCTGCTTGTTCCCTTGGCTTGGGATGTGGAATTCCATCACATCCCTGGCTGTTGGTCAGGACCCACACCATGGTTGGGATTCCAGATACCAGGGTCCTCAAAGCCTTCAGGAAACAGCCAGTGCATGGGAAAGCTGAGAGCCATCCACAGGACTCTTGCCCTCCCACTTCCTTCCCAAGTGTCTCTGCCCTGCTGTTACCGAACTCGAGGGGTTCATCCATTGCCACCACTCTATCTGGCTGATTTCCCACTTTCTTGCGTTACTCATGGTGATTTTCCATCCCTCCCATCCCCACAGTTCACCATGAGATGCTCACTGAACCTTGGGGGAGCTTCTCCGTTTCCCACTCTCAACTGTTTTGTCAGGCAGCCCCAACACTGGCCAGATGCTGAAACCTATGCAGAGGCCTCAGCCCCACCAGCATGTGGACACAATTCTGTGATCTGCAGAGCTGGGCCCATGTCACTGTGTCCCTGGCTACATCCCAGCTAATGCCCTTCACACATTAGCCCAGGCTGGTGTTTTTCAGCAGCAGCCACCATATGAGAGCACTACTGTACCCTTAGAGAAGGGAAAGGAACGCGGAGGGGAGGTGAGCAAGCAGGCGCCTCCCTCCTGCCTTGAAATGACAGCTATGGGGTCTACCTTCGACCTTGGAAGAGGAGGTCTTGGCATTTATTTTATTTGTTCATTCGTTTATTCATTCCACAAACACCTCTTGATCCTCTTCCATGTGCATGGTAGTTTCCCAGGCAGTTGAGGTCTCTTCCCGGGGAGCCTGCAAATCAGCAGATTTTGGCATTTCTTGCATCAGAGGGCCTTGTGCACAGATAAGTGGATTTTACAGCACCCAAGTCTTGTGCTTGTACTCAGCTGTTTCCTTTTGTCATCACATCTGCATATCCATTGTCATTCCACAGGCTCTGGGGGTCCCTTCTGGATTTCCCTTTGGGGCCTATGTTATCAGCTCTTTAATCCCTTACCTGGGGCTCTAGGAAACCGGGGAAGATGAATGCCCAGAGTTGTGGGTGTGATGGCCCACCAGCACCCCTTCCTTGGGAGTGATGCAGGGGCTGGCCTTCACATGAAGGCCTTTAGGAAAAGTTGGCCTGATCTTGTGCCAGGGTGGACCGACTGGTTCAGTGGCTTCCCCACTGGCAGGTGTGCAGGCACTTTGGCATCTAGCCCTGTGCCATGAGTCAGCCCAGAGCCCCCAGGCAGGCCTGTCCACTCTCATTCCCCAAACCTGAAACCTGAAGTCTCTGTACTACCCAAGTATGCAAACAGGAGAGACCAGCCTCCGGGCCGATCTCAACAACCCTCACAGCCTGCAAGGGTGAGGATCGATGAGGATGCTTTCCAGAAGGTCTTGGGTTATCTGGGAGAAGAAACAAAAATGAGCCCCAATTTCTTTTGGTGCTTGTCCCTCGGCCTGCATCCTTGGTGCCGTGGCTGTGGCCCACTCCTCCCAGTCTGCAGTGCACCCCTTGCCAGCCCTTGCTGAAACTGCTGAGGCAGAGAAGTAGTGACCTACTATTTCAGGTTCCCACCCTTGGGAGAAAACAATTTGGGGAAGGGAATTGCAGGCTTGCCTTTGTGGTTAAGCGTCCTACCCAGGGATGGGGCGGCAAGGCCAGCAGAGTCGGTCTCCCAGGCTGCTGCCTCCTGCCTGCCAGTGCAGGCCCTGTCCTCAGGGTGGCTGAGGTTGCAGTGGGCCTGGCTCTGTGCCTGCCCTTTCCGAGCACCACCTCACTGAGACCTTAGGTGCTGGCGTTGGCCCCATTTCACAGACGAGGGAGAAGCTGCACCCAGAGGGCAGCTGAGGAGGGAGGTCTCTGAGCTGTCACTCTAGGGGCAGCCCCCTTCCCACGCTGGCGTTTTCCACCGATTCTGCAGTACATTACTAACAGGACTCGCTTGAGCTTCTGTCCTGGGGCATATAATTAACTAGGCCCCAGGTCTGATAACAGTGTTTCTCCCTTCAAAGGGCCTGATGAGGGGCCCTGCCTCACTGCACAGCAGAGCCCTTAGGACAGCGGGGGGCATGTAGATGTGTGATAAGGCCAGCCCCCAGATGCCAGGGAGCACACAGAGGCATGGGCTCCAAGAAGAACCTTGACTGGAACATTTCCCCTCCCTCTGCCCTGCTGAGGCACTGGCTGCACCCCCAGGCTCTTCAGATCACAACCCTCCATAGACGGTAAAACAGTCCAGCCTCATAGTCTTCCACCACTAAGGGACACTTAAGTTTAGAACACACAGTTGAATTGGGATATCTGGCTCAGGCCCACCAACACCACAGTGTGTCTCAGCTTCATCCAGGATGTAGTTGGGCTTAGAGGACCCTGGAAAGGTTAGGATGCAGGGTTTGCCACATTTCCTGCCCCCTGGTTGGACAGGCCTCTGGTAGACCCCTGGTGCACTGTTGTCTAAGTGTGTCCTGCTGCCTGCCGCCCCCCAGGGAAGGAAGCCATGCTGAAGCACCGGGACTATGAGACAGCCACCCTGTCAGACATCAAAGCCCTCATCCGCAAGCATGAGGCCTTTGAGAGTGACCTGGCTGCACATCAGGACCGTGTGGAGCAGATCGCAGCTATTGCCCAGGAGCTCAAGTAAGTGTGGCCTCGTGGGCCGCCACCTGCAACCCCTCCAGCACCCAGCCCAGAACAGTGGTGGGTGGCACCCGGGGTTCTAGTTGCCCCAAGCCTGGAGCAGGGTCTCCCAGCCCTCTCTACCCTCATCCCTTCTTTCAGATGCCAGGGCCTTATGGAGTGATGCCTTTGCCCATCTTGTCTTAACCCCTGATAAGAAACACAGTGGGATCTAGATGCTCTGACCCTTTATCCTGATTCTTTAGGCTCTAGGGGTCTCTGGGATTCACTTCCCTGCCTGTCACCCCAAGGGGATGCCTGGCCCCCTGATAGGGTGGGTAGCCCTGCCTCCCCGCTCCATCCCTGCTGCTCCCTCAGGGACTTGGCTACACACAGAGCCCATTGTTCTGCACAACCCTTCCCTCTCCGGCTCAGAATACACTATTGTAAGTCCTTCCAGGCAGCCAGGTTCTCTGCCCTCCCTCCCTGCCCCAGTCAGATAAACTTGTGCACACAATTAGTACACTGAACCTCCAGAGCCAGTGAATGGGGGCCTTATTCCACCAGTGCAACTGCCAGCAGCAGGGAGGACCCAGGGAATGGGAGGCCCAGGCCATTACTTCATGGAAAATCCATGGGCCCTGGAGGGGCGGCAGGGCTCCCAAAATAGCTGTTGCTCAAAAATAGTATCCTTGGCTAGAGCTGCCATTTCTGAAGACACCCCTACCCTGCCATAGCCACCCCCAAGTTCTGCTTGTTCCTGCAAGGCTGGGGCCCAGCATGGTGCCCTATGGAGCCCCATGTGGGATAGGGCCAATGTCTTCCCGGACTCATTCCCTCCACATTGCATAGTTGTTTGGGGGTTCCCCATTTGCTCACCCAGAGGCAGAAGTACTGTGGGGCCTTCACTGTACCAGAACCCAGGCACCCCTTGGGGTCCTGCAGACTCTTCTATGATAGAGCCCTGCACCTGGCACACCCAGGCCAAGGAAAACAAGGCCACAAATGCATATGTCTGCAGGGGTTGTGGGGGTGAGGGGGTCATGAGCAGGTTTCTTAATTGATGGGTGAGCCCCTGGAAGCTGCTAAGAAACAGAGTTGGGATAAATTTTAGACCAGTCTCCTACTCAGGCACTGGGGAACAGCCATGTGAAACCCATTACCCTGAGCCAGGGAGAAGACGGTCCCTGAAGCAGCTTCCTGGACAGTAGCCCTGGAAGAGAGAAAGGGAGGGCTATTTGGGGTGCTGTCGGTTCCCTTAAAGATGAGTCAGAGGACCGAGAGCTGCTTAGAGCGAGCTCGGATGGGCAGCCTGGCTGAGCGGTGATTAATGGCAGTGACAGAAACTTCAAGAGCCCTCAGTGCTTTCCCTGTACCAGCTCACTCAATCCCCCAGCATGGATGACTGATAGCCTTAAATGTGTGTCCCCTGGCACCCATGTTATAGAGAGGGAACTGAGGCACAGAGAAGCTGAGAGCCTTGCCCACAGTCACACAGCTAGGAAGTGGTCAAGACAGGACTGGAACCTAGGCCCCCTGGCCCTCTGGAGTACAGCCTTGCTCCTACTGCCTCTCCTAGTCTTGCCCGCGCACCCGGCCCCTGTACCCAGGCAAGTGATAGAACCATCTGGTCCCCATGTCCTTCCTGTTCCTTCCCAGACTTGTTCCCTGCTCTCCACACCTCACCAGGCCACCAAGGTTTTGCCTGTACACCAATTTCCTAGGGCTGTGCTACTAACAGTATCCAATTGTCTGGACCACAGGAGACAGGAATCCTGGGACTGAGAGGGGGAAGTTGAGGGGCAGGGAACATGTGGAGGGCTGGGGGTCAGGAACAATTATCAGCCCAGGGTTTCCCAAACCTCAGTCATTTGAATAATAATACCTATACGCTAATCAGCTCACCAGCTCACCTTTTTCTTAATTATCAATTGCTTAGAATAAGATCACAGGCTAATTATGTGTTTTTTCTTAATACCCATTAAAATAAATATATAACCTTTAATAAATAACTGTTACTTTTACCTGCTGGGTGGCAAGGACTGCTCTTAGCACTTCACACATACTAAGTGGCTTGCTCTCCGAAATAAGCCCCCGACTGCATCACAGACAAGAAAATAGAAAACAGGGGTCCTTCGCCCAGGACCACAGAAGTACAAAGTCATGGAGCAGGAATTCAGACATAGGAAACACAGCTCCAGAGCCCATGTTCTTTAACCAGTTCACTCTGCTTGACTTTTCTTTAAATGGGAAGGCAGTCCACATACAGCCTTGGTTGGGGGCCACTCTCTGTGCCCCTCCCCGCCCACTGAGCTATCATAGCTTAGCAACTCAGAGTTAGTGAGCAGGAGGAAGCCCCTGCCTCCTTGATTATCCCCTCCCCCCACCCCACCTCCCACTTCCAAATGCCTCTTACCCTAGGGGGCCATGGGTCAGAGGGGTGATGGATGACTGAGAGCCTTCAACATTGATATCCCCTGGTACCAGGCAGGGCCTGGGACCCCTGGGAGCAGGTGGGTCCAGGCACACCCATTACTGTGGGGTCTCACTGCCCTCTGCCCACCCCACAGTGAGCTGGATTACTACGACTCCCACAATGTCAATACCCGGTGCCAGAAGATTTGCGACCAGTGGGATGCCCTTGGCTCTCTGACCCACAGTCGCAGAGAAGCCTTGGAGGTGAGGAGGGGTGATACCACCCTGCAGTGCGGATTCCCTGCTGCTCTCAATGCCCAGACCCTTGAGCTTCCCCTGACCCACCAAATGGAACTGCCCTGACCCGTCGGGGCCCCCGGACCCCTCCCCAGCATTCACCCCCTCCTACTTGCTGACTGATCTACCCCTCTGTCCCACTTCCTCCCCCGACACACCAGAAAACAGAGAAGCAGCTAGAGACCATTGACCAGCTGCACCTGGAGTATGCCAAGCGAGCAGCCCCCTTCAACAACTGGATGGAGAGCGCCATGGAGGACCTCCAGGACATGTTCATTGTCCACACCATCGAGGAGATTGAGGTCCGCCCCCACCTACCCTTCTCGTGGGACCTCCAAGGGGCTGGGCCGCCCCTTACCCCTTCTTCTCCCCTAGGGCCTGATTTCAGCCCACGACCAGTTCAAGTCGACACTGCCGGACGCTGACAGGGAACGGGAAGCCATCCTGGCCATCCACAAGGAGGCCCAGAGGATCGCCGAGAGCAACCACATCAAACTGTCAGGCAGCAACCCCTACACCACCGTCACCCCCCAGATCATCAACTCCAAGTGGGAGAAGGTAGGTGGAGCCCGTCAGCAGGGCCAGGGCAGGGGCAGAGCTGGCCAGGTGAGAGGCTGACACCCTGACCGCTCCTGCTCTGTGCCCTTCCCTAGGTGCAGCAGCTGGTGCCCAAGCGGGACCATGCCCTCCTGGAAGAGCAGAGCAAACAGCAGTCCAATGAGCATCTCCGTCGCCAGTTCGCCAGCCAGGCCAACATTGTGGGGCCCTGGATCCAGACTAAGATGGAGGTGAGGGGCTGTTGCCCTAGCCCTGCTGAACCCAGGGCAGAGTTAGGAAAGAGCCCCCAACAAGCAGGAGGCCAGTGAGCAGACGGTCACCCACCCCTGGTGGGACGTCCCCTGTGCTCCTAGGGCCAGCAGATATGGAGGCCTAGTGGATGTGGGTCCCAGCTCTCACCAGCTGGGAGCCCTGACCTATTCGTAGGATTAGGAGGGTGGATAAGATGATATGGATGGAAATGGCAGCGCCACCCAGAGGGCTACTTGACTGAGGAGTCAGATAGAGGGGTTCAGGTGTTGGCAAAGCCCTTAACTGATGATCGTGAGCTCAAGTCACAATTTAACCTTGCTCCTCAGTTTTCTCATCTCTAAAATGGGAGCAAAAAGTTATTTCATTTCCTCAACAAATGCTGCTGTGCATTGCTCTGTGCCGGACCTGCTACAGGCGCTGTGGTGTGGCTGTGACCAAGGCGGTCCCTGCTCGGCCCCCCATGGCGTCCTCACAGTGACCCTGGTGACCTAGCCACAGGAAGGTTTGTAATGATGCCAGTTGTGACTCCGGTCACGTCTTCCTAAGTGCTCACTATCCACCAGGCAA
Source organism: Furipterus horrens (assembly GCF_987537825.1). Lineage (NCBI taxonomy): Eukaryota > Metazoa > Chordata > Mammalia > Chiroptera > Furipteridae > Furipterus > Furipterus horrens. The sequence continues at coordinate 39,317,065 of NW_028327183.1, forward strand.
ATGCTGACTAGAGCGGCCTTGCTGAGACGCTGGGTGGGGTGCAGGCAGCTTGGCCCCAGCTCAGTGCCAGCTGCACAGCGTCACCACTGAGAGCTGAGGCGTTGGGGTGCCCATGCTCAGGAGCCATAGGCTCTGCTGCCTCTTACTGTGAGAAGTTACTCTGTTTGGGCCTCAGTTTCCATATCTGTAGACAGAGCCTGTCACAGTGAGTCATGTGTGCATTGAGGTTAGGCATGTGTAGCACTTAGCACAGAAACTCTCCAGCGTGGATGGCTGCTTTTACACTCGAGGGTGATACTGGAAGGGACAGTCATGAGAGCCACAGGCCTTTCAGAAAGGGGACCCAGGGCAAAGGCCGCAGGCTGGAGGGTCTGGTTGTGGCCCCACCCCCAGCGGCACCCGTCTTGTGTGCAGGAAATCGGGCGCATCTCCATCGAGATGAACGGGACCCTGGAGGACCAGCTGAACCACCTGAAGCAGTATGAGCGCAGCATTGTGGACTATAAGCCAAATCTGGACCTACTCGAGCAGCAGCACCAGCTCATCCAAGAGGCCCTCATCTTTGACAACAAGCACACCAACTACACCATGGAGGTAGGCTGTGCCCGTCAGGTGCCCCACGCCATGCTTCCCCAGTCCCTAGCATGGCAGAGCTCTGTGCAGCCCCGTGGGAGCATCGGCTGCTTCCTGTCTCCTTTTACTCCAGCTGAAAAGACTAGACCAAAATGTTTACACATTTTTAAAAATCACTGTTCCCTTAACATTCTGCTCCCATCGCCATGACAGCACATCTCAGAACAAGCTCCTAAGAGAGCTAGGAGGGCAGCACCTGCCCCCCTGTGGCCTTAGCAGTTGGTCCTCGCTTGAGGACACAGAGCCAGCCAGTGTGGGCCGGATGCCCTGTGTACCTGCTTTCTGCATCTGGTTACACCACCAGGACTGGTTATCATCGTGTTGGTTACTTGAAGTCATCCGTGGTGACCGTATTTACACTGTGCACACCAAGATGCCACAAAAATGGAGGTGGGGGTTGTTGCTCCCCTGAAAAAGCCAGTTAAACATTGCCTAACATATCTCTGCAAAGTTTCCACGTGGACCCTGCACAGGTATTGGGCTCTGGCCCTCTGCTACATCTGTCACCAGATATATACTAAGGTGACATGAACCCTGCTGATGGGCAGAGGCAGCAGGTAGGTGCCATGCCTGTGTCCCTGTGTGCAGATGAGGCGCACAAGAGAGAATGGGCCTGGACTGGCATTTGGGAGAGTTAGGGTGGGCCTTACTCTGGGCCACACACCCCCTCCATGTGGGGAGAACCCAGTTCCAAGTCACCCCCAGTTGCAGCTCTGGGGATCCTAGCACTCCTGCCAGCCTGGCCTGCAGTCATGCCCTCCTCCTCCCCCAGCACATCCGCGTGGGCTGGGAGCAGCTGCTCACCACCATCGCCCGCACCATCAACGAGGTGGAGAACCAGATCCTCACCCGAGATGCCAAGGGCATCAGCCAGGAGCAGATGCAGGAGTTCCGGGCATCCTTCAACCACTTCGACAAGGTTAGCAGCTCCCTCTGCCCCTTGCCATCTTCCCTCTCCACTGTCAGCATTGTCGTGTCCCATCTTTCCCCCCGACCTTTGCACCTGTCGTTCACATCATCACTGCTGTGTGTCAGCCACCACTCACTCAGCCATGGGAGGGGGTGTAGATGTGCATCATTTTGACCCACGGCACGAGCAGTTTCCCTTGGGAGGGAAAGGGGTTCCCAAGCCCAGCTTCCAGCTGTGCATCCTTGCCAACCTGCCCATGAGACCCTGCGACAGACTCAAGTGCCAGCACACCTGAGATGTGAGACGTAGCCTGTGAATCTGGTCCATGCACACACAGTGTTCTTAAAATTTAGATTTGGCCTGGCAGTCCCTTTGGAAGGGCCTCAGTGACACTTACCCCAGTCCCCATCCATTGCAGGGCTTGATGTATCATCTGCCTCCTTCCCGTGGGTAGGAGTGTGCAGCCTCAGCCCTGTACTGTCAAGCAAGGGCCCTGATGTCCCAAGCAGGGTGGGGTGCCACCCCTTTTCTCCCACCCCAGACCCTGGAGGCGAGGTGTGCTCCCCTCTTCCTCTGAGTTCTGGGATTCAGTTTTCAGTTCTGCACCACCCAGCTCCCACTCCTGCTAGCCCAGAGGAGGTGGGCAGAGGCCTCTGACTGCCCTCAGGCCACCCACATCCCTCCACCTGCCCCAGCTGCCCTGGCCCTCACCTTGTTCCCATCACCTCTAACTCTGTGTTTCCCTCCTCCATGTGCTCCCCTCCCTCTTCCCTCTGCATGTAACCCTGGTCCTTCTCCCACCTCTGTGCTGGCCTGGTTTCCACACTGCCCCTTGCCCACCTGCCTTTGGACGCCCGGCAGGACCATGGCGGGGCACTGGGGCCAGAGGAATTCAAGGCCTGCCTCATCAGCCTGGGCTACGACGTGGAGAATGACCGGCAGGTATGCGTCCCCTGGGCCCCAGCGGACCATGGCATTAACTGCTCTTCTTTCTCTCCTCCTCTGTCTCCCCGCCCCCACCATCGTGTCTGCCATCTCACTGGCTCTCTTGCCTCCCTCCTACCCGTGTCTCTGGACCCCTTCCTCTTACCTGGTCTCTTGGGGCCACTTCTGTCTCCCCCGCTCCTGCCACTGTCCTGTTTCCCTGCTGTGCACATGGGGTGGCCCCTTTGCCTACTCTGGGCCTGGCCTCCTGCTGTCCCTGCGTCCTCGAGCAGAAACAGACAGGCAGCATGGACTCCGATGACTTCAGGGCTCTGCTTATCTCCACAGGATACAGCCTGGTATGCAGCCTCTGCCTCCCTCGCTGCTGTGCCACTCCCCTCCCCTTCTCCTCCTCCTCCTCCTCCTCCCCCTCCTCGGGTTCCTCCTCCTCCTCAGGCTTCTCTTCCTCCTCTCCTCCCTCTCCCCTCTCCCTTCCCCCTCCTCCTCCTCCTCTTTGTGCTAACCCCAATCCAGAGTTTCCAGGTCCTCAGGGACACCCCTGCGCCAGATCAATGCAGCTTCACCCCCTCCTCCTGCTGCATCTGCTGGGCTGGGGTCCCCCTGATGACTCCCTGAGCCTCCCACCCCCTTTCTTAGAAGTCTGCAGGTCAGGCCTCTGGCTCTTTTCCCCTTTTCTTTCTCTCTTTCCCACCCTCCAGAGCTAACTTGTGAGCCTAGGGCTGAGGAGCAGCAGACTTGTTGATGTATAACCCACTTCCCACTTCCCAAAATTGTGGGCAGGGAGGAGTAGAGGGTACCCATCCCCAGTCTGGGGCACATGGGACAGTCACCCGGGGAGCCAAGACCATTGGAGGCAGGCTGATGCCTCAGCATGTGCACCGGGGTCGGCCCTGCCCCCCTAGCTCAGCTCTGCCCCGCTCAAATGCTGCCTGTCCCCTGCCCCACTCTTGCCCCACAGGGCGATGCTGAGTTCAACCGCATCATGAGCGTGGTTGACCCCAACCACAGCGGCCTCGTGACCTTCCAAGCCTTCATTGACTTCATGTCCAGGGAGACCACCGATACAGACACAGCTGACCAGGTCATTGCCTCCTTCAAGGTCCTGGCCGGGGACAAGGTAAGCTGGACACCTCTGAGCACCTGGGGCCAGCAGGGTGGAGCTCTGCCTCTAGGACTGGGCATGAGGGGCTGGGGGACCACAACAGACTGCAGGTTGTCCTGAGCCCTACCCTGACACCCCCAGAACTTCATCACGGCCGAGGAGCTTCGGAGAGAGCTGCCCCCTGACCAGGCCGAGTACTGCATCGCCCGCATGGCACCATACCAGGGCCCCGACGCGGTGCCCGGTGCCCTTGACTACAAGTCCTTCTCTACAGCCCTGTATGGCGAGAGCGACCTGTGAGGCCCCCACGGAGAGCCCTGACCAAACACCCCCTCCTCACACCCTCTAGGAGGGGCTGGGGGAGCCCTTCTCCCTGCTGTGGGGCCTCCCTGGTCCTGTTCCTCTAACTATGCAAGGCACTCTGTCAGTCCTTTCTGGGGGGTGGGTGGGGTGGGCAGGGAGGGGCTGGGGCAGGCTCTCTCCTCTCTCTTTGTCAGTTGGCCAGGAGGTTCTCTCGCCCTCCCCTTGGATAGGGGTACAGGAGACTTTTTGGGGTCAGCACTTCTGGTCTGGTAAATATATGATGTATTGGGTTTTTTTTTTAACTATGTGGAGGGGACAGTGGATCCCCATAGCAAAACAGGTCCCCTCTGAGCCCTAGGAATACCTGCCACACCCTGCCCCATCCTTTGCTCCTGAGGTCCTTTCAAGGCCTCTCACATCCAGGCCAAAGCCCCACGTGGCCCTATGTGCCTTGTCCAGGAACTGCTCATGCCTGCGATGGGCCCAGCAGAGGGCGCCACAGCTACCCAGTAGGGAAGAGGACCCCACCCTGCTCCTTTCACCCCTCTCCCCTCCTCTGATTGCTGGGTGGGGGTGGGAGGTGGGCAGCTCAGTGCCCCCCTTTTCTGCAGCAGAGGAGTGAGAGCAGGTGGACCGGCCTTTGCCCCTGCCCCAACCAGCTCCCGCCTTGCTTTGTCTGGACCTACGTCTCTCAGATTTTCTAAGGACCAAACCAAAAAAAAACAAAACAGCAAAAATCACAAAAAAAAAGCTATAAAAAAATTTAAAACTTTCAGAGAATTACTATTTACTTTATTAACTTACGGATTTATTATATAAATATATATTCACCTAGCAACACATCTTTGCCGCCTCTTGCTCTCATAATGAAGACATAGCTGATTTGCTCCCTCCCCCCTGTCCCTTACTGATTTCTTTCTGTTGTCTGTTGTTGGACATGGGTCTCTGGGGACCCTCGTAACGTGGAGGGTGGGCTGCTGGCCTGGCTGCCTGTTAGTTGATGGTTTTATTCCTCCCCCACCCACCCACCCATTCTCCTTTTCTTTTGGTTTATTCTGATTATTTTTTTCTCGGTTTCTGGATAAACCACCCTTCTGGGGACAGAATAATAAAACACGTAATATTTTTAAGACGGAGTCTACAGTGTTCTCTCTTTCCTCCTAGCTCTGTTCTCCACTTTCTCGCAGAGCTCTGATAGAGTGCCTCTTCCCAGAGTGAGGCAGGGCCTGGGGGTGTGGCAGGCCCCGTTCCCACAAGTGGGTAAAATGTGGGTGCTGCTGGGGAGCCAGTCAGGGCCAGGCCCTGTTCTAAGTGTGCAGCATGGACTCCCTCATGGAGCCTGGCCAAGAAGGGTGCCATGTCATGCCAGTTTACAGGGGAGGAGAGCAGAGCACAGACGTGCAGTGACTTGCCCAGTGTCACCCATCTGGTGAGTGGTGGGGCCAGAAATCAACTCCAGGCAGGCCGGCTCCCCAGGCCATGCTCTCAACCACTGCCTCGTGTCAGAGCATCAGCACCCCTATGCCAGGCGGTGTGGTGCAGGGGTCGGGGGAGCATGGTTTTGCTCAGGGCCCTGCTGCTGTGGAATAAACCATGGTCCAGGCTGACAGAAGGAAGACGGGCTCCCCAGCAGCTCTCCTGCCTCCGGCTACAGGTGCCAAATCCTAGGAGAAGGTGGCCACCTCCATCCACTGGGCGAAAGAAGACAGCAGGCTTGAGGTGGGGGTGTCCTGGGAGTGCTGCCTTGGCTGCCCTGTGCCACCGCTCCCTCAGCCCAGGCTCACCTGTCTGCGGGTCAGGCACACGACCCCCTCACCCCCATCCAGGTACCTGCTGCAGTGGCCTGTGCAGAGACGGGCGGGTGAGCGCCACCACCCCAGCCCCCTGCCATGGGAGACACCCTCTTGTGTCCCACCCGTGCCAGGGGTGGCACTCACGGAAGATGCAGGTAAGCTGGGCCACACAAGACACAAAGTGCTCAAAGTCCACACGCAGACGGCTGTCCCGGTAGCGGCTAGTGAGGGCCTGGGTCAGCTGGTTGTTGAGGTGGAAGCCTAGGAGGAGGCTGCCTCTGAGCCTGGGCTGCCATGAACCCTCTCAGGGTGGCATAGCACCCTGACTTCCCAGGGAGACACCGAGACACCACAGGGGCCTGTTGCCACCTCTTAAATCCCAGCTCTGCCTCCACCCAGCTCTGTGTGGCTCTGGGCTCAGAGTCATCTGTCAAGTGGGGACGACCACATCCCTGGCCCCACAGGTTGTGCAGAGGTGTTGTGTGTAGAGTTTAGGACAGTGTCTGGCACGTGGCAACTATGTCAGCGTTATTCCTTGAAACTGCAGAATTTCTGCTAGTGGACCCCGGGGAATATTTCTGTGCAAAACTTTCTTGTCCCATATGGAGTCAGTTTCTTTATAGGCTACATTAGGGATGATCCCTAAACTTCAGAAAACATCTATGAGGAATCTAGACGGAGGCTTCCCAAAGCTGCAAACAGTGGTGCTTCCATGTCACAGATAACCCTCTGGCACTCAGGGTTGCAGGGGACTCTTCCCTGTCACATGGTCCAGATAAACACAGTTTGAGGATAATTTCCTGGGCCTCTGCTGCCTCCTAAAGCCCATCTTCCCCCCACTCTGTGCATTCATTTAACAAATATTTGTCCAGCGCCATCTCATTCTGTGCTTGAAAGCTTAGGGGGCGGGGGGCTGGCGCCTGATCCTGACAGCGTGTGATCTCTGACCTTCATCTGCTCTCAAGGTGGGGATGGCGGAGGGCCGCTTGGAAACCCCAGGCAGAAGAGGTGGAAGGGGCTAGGGAGGGGCCGACAGCACCTCTGCTGCCCCCTCTGGAGTCCTTGTCCTTTTCATGGCAACAGCTTCCTCTGACCACTTACGTGGCGCTATGTCCTGTGGTGCCTGGTGTGTGGCGTCCTGCCCAGGGTCCTCTGGTACTAGTGAAGTCCTTCACCTAACTTACCAAGCCCTAGTGACCATGACACCCTATTCCCCCCATGGCCTCACTGTCCCAAGCGCATGGCGGCCCTCACAGACCGAACCTTACCTCCCCCTCTTCCCCTCCTCCACCTGGAATTTGGGCTCCTTGTCCCCTTTGCACGTGCTATTCCCTCTGCCCAGAATAGCAGCATCCAGCATCTCCTCTGGACTCCCACAGCTCCCTGGGCCTCCCCCCACCCCACAGGTACCACTGGGCTGTCACTGTCATTGGTAGCTAAGGCTGCCCCTGGACTGAAGCCCTTGGGGGTCAAGAAAGGGTTTCTGGTCACCAGTGAATGCCTAACATCAGCCAGCCCAGAGCAGGTGTTCAGAGAATGCTTGTGGAGCAAAACGTGCTCGTTCGGAGCACGCCAACCCCCCCACACCGAGACTGCCCACCTGTTCCTGGGGCTTGGCACTTGCTTTCTCCTGGTCCCCTTTCTGGCGTTCCCTCCTCCAGACACAGCTGTCACTCCAGCCCTGTACATGCTGATCTTGAACTTGCCTCTCTCTTTGTACATACTTAAAAATTTTAGAGTCCAAGTCCTCACAGCACCTCATGGAGCTCTCCTGTCACCCAAGCCACCATCACCACCAGTCTTTCCTCTAACCACCACCTTTCCACTTGGCTTCAGCCACAATGGCCCCCACCATAATCTCCGTCGCAGGGCCCCTTCTTCACTTGGCTCCCCCCAAACCAGCCTCTTTGGGGTGCAGGCTCACATCCCAGGGCCTTTGCACTGGCTGTTCCCTCTGTCCGGAACACTCTTGGCTCACTCCTCAGGTCCTTACTGGAGCCTCCACAAGGCCTTCCCTGACCACCGTGTCTCACCCCCCGCCCCCCACCACGGCATGCCCTAGCACCCTGGCCTGCTTGCTTCTGCTCTACTGCTGATCCCCGTCTGTGGTTTGTACCGTCCAGAACGGCAGCCCCTCAGGAGCACTTGCTCATTTTCCTTCTGCCAGGCACGTACCAGGCGCTCAGAGATACTGAATGATCAGCACAAACTTGCATCTTCCTCTCTCACCTCTGCTCTGTCTGGGACTGTGTTTCTCACTGTCCCACAACTCTCCATCTTCTGTCTGACTCCATCCCTTCCCCTCTGTCCTGGGCTCCTTTCTTACTTGCAGGTCCCCGGATCTTTGACCTCCCCATGTCTCACCCATCGCTTCGCTTGGTGTAGGTGGGGATCTGGGGTTTCCTGTCATTCCCCCCCAACCCCTATCACACAAGGAGGAACGTCACTCTTCTAGCCATCTTCTGTCAGAGCCATTTTACAGAGGGACATGCCTCCATCAAGTAGATGGACTCACATGCCTAGGGTTCCCAAAGAGTGATTCAGTAGTTAGGATTCCAACCCAGGCTCAGGGGAATCCAGAACATTCTGCCATGGTGCCCTGGAGACCAGGGCCTCCCAGACACCAGCTCCTACACCCTCCCCAGCCCATCCCCTTCTTTCACCCCGCTTTCCCACACAGAAGATTCTCCCCCTCGGCTCCTCAGGTGCAGTCCCTCACAAGAGCTGGCAACAAGCTAAGATGTCAGCTTTGTGGATATCGGCAGCTGAATGGGCTGCTGGGACTCGTAAGAGGACTGGGACAGGAGGGGGAGCTGATCCTGTCCCCATGACGCACCCCAGGACCTCTGTCCATACCTGCAGCATTCAGCGCCAGCCTCAGCTCATGGGAATTCATGGTTCCGGAAGCGTCCTGGTCAAACTTGTGGAATATGGCCTGGGTGGGGAGGAATAGGTCAGTCCCACCCCCCAGGCCCCTGAGCTCCTTGCAGAGCTCCTCAGAGGCCAGACTACTTGGGGCCCCACCCCTGCTCCCTTTCTTCCTGGCTTTGTGCCCCAGGGAAGCAGCTTCACCACCTTGGGCCTCTTGTTTCACAGTCTAAAACGGGCTCAATGGTAACAGCATTGACAAGGTTGTTGCGAGGACATGTTAAGACTGCCCACTAGGGGTCTAGTGAGGGCTCAATAAATGGTGCCTTATCACCATTATTAGAGAGGACCTGAGCCCATTTTCTTCTCACATGAGTTTGGGGGGAGGGGGGCAGGGGGAGGGTCACCACCTCCTATTGCTAGACAAGCAAAGTTGACTTCACAGGGAGGTTACTGGCTTGAGATCACATAACCAGAAAGAGGCTGAGCTGGGAGCTGAAATGTGGAGGCAGGAGCCTGTGTTGAGCTGGTCGGTGCCCCTAGAGGGACCATAGAGGGGATGGGGCAGGGATGTCCCAGCCAGATCCCTCCAAGTTGGCGTGGTGTGGTCCAGCCCCCTTCTCCCCGGGGCTCTGCTAGCCCACAGAGCACCTATGTCCCTTTTAGTGCCTTTCCCTGCAGGAGGAAGTGACTCCACCCAAGCCCCCACCTTACCTGCCACTTTCGGAGGTGGCCCCAGAGCTCCTGAAAGTGGTGCAGGGCCAGGCTTCGCCCGTGCTGGAGATGGGACATCTAGTTAAAGTCAATGACCCCAGAAGGGGAGCAAAGGCCCCAACATCTCCATCCTCCCTACCCAGGCAAGGCCCCCATCATGTACCCCCAAACACTGCAGCAGCTGCTCGCAGGTCCTGAGCCCAATCTCTCCAGGGATCCAGGTGTGGGCCCTGGCTACAGGAAACAGACAGAACCCCTGAGCTTCCTGTGGGCCGGCCATCGTGAGTGCCGGGGATCACGGCATCCCATTTTATAGAAACCCAGGCACAAAGAGCCAAAGGACTGCTGGCAACTAACAGAGCTGGGATTTGACTCCGGGCAAGTGGGCTCGCGCTAGTAGGAGCCACACTTCCTGCCTCACCCTTAGAGGAAGGGGGCTTATGAGCGGCTACAGCCTTGGCTGCTGGTCCTGCCACAGGACCCACGTGTGAGGAAATGCCCAGGGTACCTGTGGCCTGACTCCCAGCAGCATCATGGGTTCACACACATAGCCCCACACATACACTGACCCCCAACTCACCAGGCTCCAGGGCAATGCTTAATAAGGTCTGGAGCTGAGGGGCACTGAGTTCTTCCTCCTGGTCAGGGAGAGAGCAGGTTGTGAGGCCATTCTATAAAGGGCTGTGGGCCCAGCCCAGACAGCATGCTGGGCGGAGCTGGGGACACAGCAGACTGAGTGAGCCCAGATCTGCCCTCTTCAGAGCTCACGGTCCCGGGAGAGTGGTCAGGGCTGCAACAGGGAAACCCTGGGCTGTGGGAGCCCATAGCCCACGTGACTGACCAACCTGGGGAGGGTCAGGAGAGCCTTCAGAGAAGGGCACATTAGAAAGATGAGGGCTCAGGGCAGGGGTGGGGTGAAGGGAGAGAACTCCCAGGCAGAGGTGCAGACTGAGCAAAGGCCCTGAGGCAGGGAAGACCTGCGAGCATTTTTGAGAGCAGGTCATGAAATGTTGAAGCACAGAGAAGGGGGAAATCAGACATTCAGGGTAAGGGAGGTGTTCAAAGGGGGGGGGGGCTCGCTTAGCCCTGTACCCCCTCACCTCTCCTGCCAGCTCCTGAAACAGCTGCTCCAACCCCAGCTCCAGGGGAATGTTGGGGGCCTGCAGGGTGGGAGTTTAGTCGTGCCCAAGAGGGCCCCCACTCCCACCCTGTCGTGCCCCCTCCCGGAGCAGCCCCTCACCATGAGAGCGTGCAAATCGGCGCTGATCACGTCGTCGATCTCCCTGCAAATTACAGACCAGAAAGCGGGGGAAGGGCTGTTCACCCCGCGCCTAGGGCTCGGGGCGGACGGGGTCACAGCCGAGAAATTGGGTGGGGTCTAGGCAGGATCCTGGGGCTGTGGGCTGATCCACGGGGGCTGAGGATTCCAGAAGCGGGTCAGCACCACCCCCCCTTTTCAGGTAGCGGGTCTGGGGGTCCCGAGGGAGAGTCTGGGGCCCTGGGCTCACACGGCAGTGTGACAGCGCTCGGAGAAAATACGCAGTGTGAAGTCGGCCTCATCGCCAGCACGGGCGGCACTGGGCACCACCAGGTAGTGGCCAGGGCGCAGGCGGCAGCGGCGGCTCACGTCGCGACGGGTGCAGAAGGGCGAGCGGTCCGCACACAATAGGCCCCGCAGATGCGCGCGACTATGCGGGGAGTCCCAGAGGCCCAGCAGCTGGGAGATGGCGGAGGGAGTGACCGTGACCTTGACCACCCAAGTCCACCCCACCCGGTCGTCCACCCACTACATCCCTCCAGACCGACCGCCCCGTACAAACCCACTGGATCACCCATCACGCCAAGCATGCCCCAGGCCATCCCTGCCCCACTGCAGGTTGTCAGAGGCCCTGGGGCTGGTTCAGGGATAGATTCTGGGATCTGGGGTCCCATGGAGACCCACCTCCTCTGGGATCTGTGAAAAGGAAGAGCAGGGGGAGTAGGGGGAGAGACCCTCAGAGCCTCAGAGTTCCTTCTCTGTCTCCTCTACACCCCTCCCTCTCTTTTCTTCTCATTCCACTCTCATTAAACCCCTGACTCTCGGTCCCTGTCGAAGTCCCTCTCTGACCATCCTGGACCCCTTCCTCTCATCTGTGCTTTCTCTGGTCCTTGTCCTTTCCCTGATCCTCAGCCCCCCACCCCTTTTTCTAACTTCTTTCCGACCATTCTGACCCCCCAGCCTCTCTCTGTGCCCGCCCTAGACCCTCAGTCTCTCCCTGACCCCCTTCTGCTTCCCTCAGCATTTGCTAGAGCCCAGCCTCCCCACCCCTCTCTCTGCCCCTGCCCTCAGCCTCTCCAGCCCCTCTTGGCCTTCTGGGAGCTCCCCTTGGCCCCCTACCCCTCCATGCCTCCCTGCTCCCCGTTGCCTCTCCTCAGCCCAAAGGCCCCACCTGGAACACGTGGAAGCCCACAGTGAGGTAAGTGAGGCCCTGGGCCCTCAGGCACCGCCGGTTGCGCTGGATGAGTGACAGGAGGACAGTGCACTTGGGGATGCGGCCCCCTCGAGCAGAGCCCCGAGCCCCTGCTGTACCCCAGCCACACCAGGGCCCGTCTTCATCCTCCTCGTCCTCCTCATCAGGCTCCAGCAGTGTCAGCCGGAACTGGGGGTTGGTCCAGAAGGTTTCTAGCAGAGGAGAAAGAAATGGGGTTAGCCTGCCTGCCACAGCCCCCTTGCTTGCTTTCCAGGGTCCCCTCCAGGTCTTACCAGCAGCAGGCTGGCTCCCGCCAGAGTTGAAGCCTCTCACCCAGCGGCCTTGGAAGATATGGATGTGCCAGCCCCCTCCAGCTGGGCTGGGGCCCAGCACCTCCGGGCTCAGAGAGCAGATCTGGACGGTGTTGAAGTGGCAGAGGAAGTCCTGCAGCTCCATCCTGGACAGTGGCCCACAGTTAGGCCCTGCCTGGCCCCTAAATCACAAGGCTTCCCCCAAATTTTTCAAGTATTGCCAAGTACCCTTCAGTCCACCAAATGGAATGACCCCCAAATCTCTGAGCCCTCCAGCTCCCTCAGATTTCTCCAAGTCCTCAGAAATTCCCCCAAATAGCCAAGCTCCACAAACTCCCCTTAAACATTGTCATGTTGTTTTCAGCCCCCAAATATCAAGACCCTCAGACTCTCAATTACCAATAAATATCCTTCAGCCTCTCGATAGTGCCAAATCTCAAGAAATGCTCCAGGTGTCACCAAGCCCCCTCAATTATCCTAAATGTTACTCATCCCCCTTCTATCCCTCAAAGATCACTATGCCTCCAACCCCCCCTAATATTACTATCAATTCTTCCTCAACTGCCTCAGATAGAACCCACCTCAAAACTACCACTCATACGGACAGTTCCTCCTCATTGGGGCCCATAGGACTCACACCCTCCCTGAGCCCTACCTGCTGGTGCCCCTCCCTGGGGCAGGGCTGGGACCCTGTCCTACTCACCAGAACTCTCCGTCCTCCTTCTTCACCAGCAGGGCATCTCGCCACTCGGTAGGGAGTGCATCCCAGCGCGGGCAGCTAGGGAAGCCTGAGGTGTGAGGGGTGGGTGGAGGCCCAAGCCTCCTCCCCACCCCCCCGCCCCAGATCCATCTCACCTGTCACTCCAGGCCCCAGTCCACTCCACGCGGCCCCATGGGTTCCGCAGCCGCAGCAGCCGCACCTTGGTGAAGCCCAGTGACACCTGAGAGCGACATCGTCATTGGGGGTTAGCACCTGAACCCCGCCAGCCCACCCACAGGGGCTGCTCACCTTGTGCGTGCCTGTGACTGAATATGCATGTCCCTTCACCAGCCCGTCTTCTGTACGGTACTCGCCCCGATCACTCTGCGCAGAGAACAGGGAGGAGATGGAGAGGTCATGTTGAGGGACAGGAGGGCGGCCCCTTCTCTCTGTCTCCCGACCTCCTGCCACCAAAGCAGGAGTCAACTAGAGCACCCAACTGAATGACACAGGGCTCCAAGAGGGGGTGGGGGTTGGTCTGTGAAGGTGAGAGAGGGAGATGGAGCTGAGAAAAAAATAGACAGAAAGAGGAGAGAGGCAGAGACCTAGAGACAGAGGATACAGGACAGAGGGAAACGGAAAGAGGCAGAGAAACGCAAAAGACAAAGCAAGTAACTGAGTCCAGGGTTAAGTAAATGAATGAGTGAGTAAGTTAGACTGACTCACCGAATGAATGAGTATGTGATTGGGTCACACATGAACAAATGACCCAAGCTGAGCCCATTAAAATCATTCCTGGACTTCTGCTGAGATTCTCAGAAAGAGGTACTTTTCTTTTTTACCTCTGGGGTGGTGGGAGGTAACTGTATGGGGCAGGGGACTCTTTCGTGCCCTCGAGAGGAAAAAGCCTGTCTGAGAGTGAAGCTAACCCAGAACCAGGAATAGAAAAACATTCACAATGTCTGCTAAGCACCTGGATCCAGCTGTGCCCGAAGCTCATAAGTTATGAAAGCAAATAAATGTCCTTCTGACCTGCTCGTGTTTGATTTGTGAAAGAGCATAAACTAACAGTGAAAGAGAGGACACAGGATGCCTCCCCCTCCAGCTGTGACTGTGCACTGGCACTGGTGCAGGGTCTCTGCGGGAGTCCAGCTCTCTCACCAGGGCAGTGGCACCCACGAGGGACTCCTTGGCCAGGGCATGGCGCAGGGCCGAGAAGAGACCTGGGCTGTCTTGCCTCAGGTAGAGCACCTCACCCACGCCACCTGTGAAGTCCACGAAAGCCTCATTCATGTGGCCGCCTCGCATCACCTCATAGGAGCCATGGAGCCTGTGGGGGCAAGTCTGGCATGGGGGTGTCTGAGGCATGTAAAAGCATCTGAGGATTTGGGGGCCTCTGTCACAGGGTGTGGGGTCCAGGGTCTGTTCCTAAAATCTGCACACTCTTGAGGTAGGGGGGCTCTGGCATACTCTGGAAGCCTTTGATCCCTGGGCCACAAGGACTGCATGATTTGGGGGTCTCAGGAGAGCTCTGTCAGAATTCTGAGTCCCTGAGGGCTGTGTCTGAAACTCAGAATCTCTGTCTACTTTGGAGGTAATTCCCATGAGGTCTCAGATCCACAGGATGGGGAAAAGCAAAGATTTGAGGGTCTCAGGTCTTACACCCAATACTTTGGGGGTGCCTTGGGTTTCTCAATAGGTCAGGACAGATTGTCTGAGATTACAGGTCCCCCAAGGGGATAAATGTTAGGTTTGGTGACTCCAGGGCCTAATAAGAGATTTCAGGCTCTTTAAGAATTCTGGAACCCTGGCTGGTGTGGCTCAGTGGATTGAGCACCGGCCTGAGAACCAAAGGGTGGCAGGTTCGATTCCCAGTCAGGGCACATGACTAGGTTGCACGCCAGATCCCCAGTTGTGGACACAAGTGAGAGGCAACCACACAGTGATGTTTCTCTCCCTCTCTCTCATTCCCCTCTCTCTAATAAATAAATAAATAAAATATTTTAAAAAAGAGAATTCTGGGTGTTTGGTGGGTCTCTGAGAATGTATTGTGTGATGATTTGGTGGAGGGTGGTCTTTACAATTTGGAGGGCCTCAGGGGATGGTGTGACATTAGGGTTCCAGAGGCTGTGACTTGGTTTGGGATCCTTAGCTGGGTGTCTAGAAGCTCCCAGAAGTCGAGGGGCTCCAGGGGTCGCATGTGGCTGGGGTCTGTCTTCTGGCTGGGACTTGGGGTTGCAGCCAGGGGGAGGGGTTGGGGTCCTTACTTGGCGTAGGCCTTTTCCAGAAGGGGGGCCCAGAACTCGTTCCGCTGTTCTGAGCGCAGGAACATCAGCTTCCCCTCACGCACAGGCAGCCTGTCGTCCACCACGACATCCACCCAGCGACCAAACTGCCAGAGCTGGTGGGGGAAGGGGCAGGGTCCTGGGGCTCAGTTTCCAACCTCCAACCCCTCCTGGGCCCCAACCTCTGACCCCTGACTTTGCTGTACCTGTCCAAAATTCCAGCCCTGAGGGAACAATGTAAGCTATGAAATCCATGTCACCTGGGGGAAACTGAGGTATGAACAGAGGAGCCGAGCTTTACCTGAAAGTGGAAGATGCCAGCATAGCCATCTCGGAAACTCTGTCCAGGGGGCACCACCCGGCACAGGAGTCGGGGGTACAGAGTGAGGGAAGCGGCAGCCGCAAGAAACCAACAGTTGCCTTGGAGGAAAGAAGGAGACTAAAGCCCTGGCTGATGTGACTCAGTGGATTGAGTGCCAGCCTGCAGACCATAAAGGTTGCTAGTTCGATTCCCAATCAGGATACATGCCTGGGTTTGGGGCCAGGTCCCCAGTTGGGGGCATATGAGAGGCAACCCATCAATGTGCACAGCATTTCTCTCACACATCAGTGTTTTTATCCCTCTCTTTCTCCATCCACCCTTCTCGCTAAAAATAAATAAATAAATAAATAAATAAATAAATAAATAAATATTTTAAAAAGGAGGAGACTATGGCCCGGGAGAAGAGGGAGACTGAGGGGCAGGCGGAGTAATAGGAGGCTGAGCAAAGCAGCAGGCGGGGAGGGGGAGACCGAGGGCAGAGGTGTCAGGGTCCCAACTGCAACTTGCAGGATCTGAGGGCTCTAGATGGGTTCAGTGATCTCACCCAGACTTCCCTGACACACGTCTGTCCGGCTCATATCCTCACAGATGAACTGGGGCTCAGCACAAAACTCCTGGGGGAGAAGGGGATTTCAGGCTTCAGTCAAAAAAGGGAGGGAAGGAGCAACTTGGAGGTCAGATGTCCGGTCCCCTCCTGCCCTCATTGCTACAGAATAATGAGCACCTCCAACTCGATGAGAGGGCTCGTAAAGGCTGTGGGCAGGTGGCACGCTTCCCTGGACCTTTCTGGAACCAGGATGGCTGAGCCTGCTCTGAGCTGGTCCCAGTGACATCCTCTCCCTCAGACGCAGGAGTCCAGACCCCCAGCCCCTCCTCCCTCGGACGCAGGACTCCAGGCCCCCAGCCCCTCCTCCCTCGGACGCAGGACTCCAGGCCCCCAGCCCCTCCTCCCTCGGACCCAGGACTCCAGGCCCCCAGCCCCTCTTCCCTCGGACCCAGGACTCCAGGCCCCCAGCCCCTCCTCCCTCGGACCCAGGACTCCAGGCCCCCAGCCCCTCCTCCCTCGGACCCAGGACTCCAGGCCCCCAGCCCCTCCTCCCTCGGACCCAGGAGTCCAGGCCTCCAGCCCTTCCTCCCTCGGACCCAGGAGTCCAGGCCCCCAGCCCCTCCTCCCTCAGACCCAGGAGTCCAGGCCCCCAGCCCCTCCTCCCTCAGACCCAGGAGTCCAGGCCCCCAGCCCCTCCTCCCTCAGACCCAGAGCACAGCCCCCTGCCAAACTTTACATGGGGCCTCATCCATTTCACCCCTTTGGCCTTCTCTGAGTCTGGCCCCAGCTGGTCATAGCCAAGGGCATCAGGGCCAGCAGGGAAGTAGGGATCACGAAACAGGATCCCCTCATCCAAGCAGGCTGCTCGGATTGCCTCATAGCTCTGGCCTCTAAAAGGCTTCAGGTCCCAGGCTCCAAGTCCTGCCTCCTCGTCTACCAGCTGGATGGTGACCTTCCTGCTGCCGCACGCCATCTGAACACTCTGGGCTCACAGGCCGGCCCCAGGCCCTTTAACCACTTGAGTCACGGGGGTGGGGCTTCCCCTCCTTCTGAGCTCTGATGGGGGTCTTTAGGCAGTGAGAAGCCTTCCCTCATTAATACTAATTGATGGTTTGGGGTGCAGGAAAGCATGGACGCCTCTTCAGTTGTTTCCTCCCCAGGGCGTGGGGCCTTCAGTTGTGGCCGGCGTAGCAGCTTAATGGGCTTCGCCAGCAGCAGGAGAGAAGGAGGGCAAAGCTGAGGCAGGATGAGCTGCCACTGTGGGAGTTCCTAGAAGGAGGTCAGTCTGCAAGCTGTCCAGCATGTCTTCCTCTGAGGGCCTGGGAGGGCAGTGTGTCTGCTGCTGTGCCCGTCTCTCCCTCTTTCCATCCGACATCCTCTCTCTGCCTGCCGTTGTATCTTTCTTCTCCATCTTGGCCTCACTCTGTCCATGTCTCTCATCTCTTCTCTCTGTTTTTCGCTTGTCTTTGTATCTCCCTTGTCTCCATCCCTCTCGCTTTGCCTTCCTGGGTCTCTCTCACCGTGGCGATCTTGTGCATGCCCCACTGTCTGTCCCTCTCCATCCTTCTGTCTGTCCTTGTAACTCCTCAGCCATCCACAGCGGGACCCTGAGCCATCCGGATTGCCTCCCCGACAAGGCAGACCTCAGCCTGGTTGCCCCAGGCAAGGTAGCCCATGAAAGGGCTGCTCTGGGCTGGGAGCTGGGCCCACCAGTGACCTTGACACCCTGCATTGACCGCACATGCCTCAGGGTCTAGGGGAGCAGAATTTCCCCAAAAGGATGCCGGGGCCATTGGAGGAAATGGGAGGCATAGCTTCTGAGAGGCCAGAAATTCACCCGTTTTTGTCCCAGCGCAGGTCTGCTCTGGCAGAACCTTGTCACCTCTGTGGCATCCAGATATGCCTCAGCTTTCTGTCATCTTTCCCTCCAAATGGACCAATAAATATTATAAAACAGATTTTGTTCCTGTAGAATCGTGAAGACCATCCCATCTAAGTGAGGCAGGTGACAGTGATTAGGAGCCAGAGGGCCTGGATTTGAATTTGAACTCTACTACTTGGGTAAGTCACTTAACGTCTCTGTGCCTGTTTCTTCATCTCTGTAATGGGGATAATAATAGGACCTACCTCAGAGCATTGTCATGAGAAGGAAATGGGTTAATATGTGGGACACCTTCAGAGCAGTGCCTGACACAGAGTCGATGCTCAGTAAACATCAGATGTGAGGACTATGTACTGAGGTCCCATCCATTGTCACCTATCTCCTCTAGCCTCTGTTTCTGGCACTTCACAGTCACCTCCTCCTTCCCGCTATATGTTCACGTTCTCACCCCGGGGGGTCAGAGCCCTCTCCTCTTTTATTTTCCCCAAAGTACCACTAACAGTAGGAGGAAGCTTTTAATAAAACCTGACTGACATCTTGCAGTAACGAGGAAACAGCTACTTGTGAAAACTGCCTGTCAGATCACCGGGCCTTTGGTCCACCGCCTTCCCGTCCTTTCCCGCCCCTTCCCGCCCCTTCTCGGCAGGCCCCTCCTGGCCTCTGCTTCTCCCAGCTGCCTGCTGCCAAGTTGCTGGGCTGTGGTCACATGCCACAAACAAGTGTTCTCTTGATCATCACTCCCCATTAGAACCCCTTAAATCCAGGGCCCCAAATATGCCTTCCCCGGCCAATGTAAAAAACGCACACGTGCCTTTGTATGCACTGGATGTCTGCTGCTTCGCAAGCCCAGCAACCCCTGCCTCTTTTTCTGGAATCAACAAGCCCATTATGTTTTAGAGGCTCACCCACCTCATCCTCAAGCGTTGCGGCTCTGGTGGGGCTGGCCCCTCACCCCAGCTCCACGGAAGGCCAGCCTATCGGAGCAGCGCAGTTTCTGGCCACACCCCCTCAGTCAAGCCAGGGAGTCTCGGGGCGGGGCTTCTCTTTACCTGGGGCCATTGAGCTGGTGCAGGTAAGCTGTAAGTGGCACGGCTCTACCTGAGAATGAGGACAACGCGGCAGAGCAACGCAGAGCCAAGTGATGGGGAGAGAGACAAGAGTCCTACCAGAGCACAGAGTCCCTCAACCCGGATATGCTTGAAATCAGACTTTTAAATTAAAGGAGTCAATAAATTCTGCCTTCTCTTTTTCCCAGTTATTTATTTTCAGAATATTTTATTGATTATGCTGTTACAGTTGTCCCAATTTCTTTTCCCTTTGCTCCCCTCTTCCCAGTACGCCCCCTTCCCTCCAGCAATCCCACCCTCCTCAGTTCATGTCCATGGGCCATGCATATAAGTTCTTTGACTTCACCCTTTCCTATATTATTTTTAACTTACCCCTGCCTATTTTGTACCAAACAATTATGCTTCTTAATCCCTGCACCATTTCCCCATTTCTTCCCCTTCCCCCTCCCAGCTGATAACCCTCCAAATGATCCCCATACCTATGATCCTCTTCCTGTTCTTGTTTGCTTAGTTTGTTTTTGTTTTTATTTTTTTAGATTCTGTTGTTGATAGTTGTGAGTTTGTTGTCATTTTAATGCTAATAGTTTTGATCTTCTTTTTCTTAAATAAGTCCCTTTAACATTTCATATAATAAGGGCTTGGTGATGTTGAACTCCTTTAGCTTTACCTTGTCCGGGAAGCACTTTAGCTGCCCTTTATCATTCTAATGATAGCTTTGCTGGATAGAGTAATCTTGGTTGTAGGTCCTTGCTTTTCATCACCTTGAATACTTCTTGCCAGTTTCTTCTTGCCTGCAAAGTGTCTTTTGAGAAACCAGCTGATAGTCTTATGGGAACTCCTTTGAACGTAACTTTCTTCTTTTTTCTTGCCGCTTTGAAGATTTTCTCTTTACCTTTAACCATTGGCATTTTAACGATGATGTGTCTTGGTGTGGTCCTCTTTGGATCTAGCTTGTTTGGGGCTCTCTGTGCTTCCTGGACCTATAGGTCTATTTACTTTGCCAAATTAGGGGAGTTTTTCTTCAATATTTTTTCACATAAATTTTCAACTTCTTGTTCTTCCTTTTCTCCTTCTGGCACCCCCATGACTCACAGAGAGAGCAGGCATTTGTTACACAAATAACAGCAAATGCTTACTGTTTACTGACTTCTTGCTGTGACTATGCATCTGGTACTGTTCTAAGCACTTCACAATATGATTTCATATAATCCTCTCAGTAACCTTGAGAGCTGTATTGGTCAGCTCTGGCTGCTATAGCAAATACCACAGACTGGGGGGCTCAAACCCACAAATGTTTATTTATCAATTCTGGAGCCTGAGAGTCCCAGACAGTGGTGCCAGCATGATCAGGTTCTGGGGAGGCAGAGTGCTGCTTCTTTGCTGTATCTTCCCATGGTGAAGAGAGAGCTCTAGTTTTGCTCTCGTTGTAGGGACACTAATCCAGTCATGGTGACCCCACTCTCCTGACTTTATCTAAATCTAATTACCACCAAATCCACACCTCCAAATACCATCACATTGAGGGTTAGGGCTTCAACATAAGACTTTGGGGGGCACAAACATTCAGTTCATAACAAGAGGTAAGCCTTAGAGTGATCTCCCTTTTACAGATAAGGAAACAGAAGCACAGAGAAGTGTGGTGCTTTGTACGTGCTCTCACAGTCGCAGAATCAAGACTTAAGTGGGCTGGCTTACCCATCATATCAAATTGACATTAAAAGGATAGTATTCAAAATATATAAAGAGCTCCTATAAATAAACAACAGTGGATCCAATAGAAAATGAGCAACAACAACAAAAACATGAATAAGCAATCACAGATTCAGTGGCAAATAAGCATATGATATCATGCTCAACCTCAAAGAAATATTAATTAAGATCATAGGAAACACCATTAGATTAGGAAGAAAGTTAGGAAGTCTGGAAATGTCAAGTGTTAGCAGGGGTGTGGAGCCACAGAAGCACCAATGGAGAGGTGTAACTTGGTGCAAACACTGTGAAAGACAGCTTGGCATTTCTCAGTCTATGTCTACCCTATGACCCAGGTAAATGTATCTTAAAGAAATACATGCACATGTGTCCCAGGAGACATGTGCAAAAATGTTCATAGCAGCAGATTTTGTGATAGCAAAAACCTGAAAATAACTCAAATATATTCATTGTCAGCCAAGTGAGAACATTTATACCAAAGAAAACGCAGAAGTGAAAACTGGATGAACTACAGCTGCAACCTGGCTGAATCTTAGAAACATAATGTTGAGTGAAAAAAAACAAGCCTCAAAAGAATACCAATGGTATGACACTGTTCTTTGAAAAGTACTTATTGTTGCAAAAAAATTAACATAAAAGTAGACAGAACAGTGCAATAAACCACCACATCCTCCTCTTCCAGCTTCAACAATTGTTAACTCAAGCAAATCTAGCTTTACGTGTACACTCTCCCACCCTTGTATCATTTTGAAGCAAATTTCAGACATCATTTCAATTCCTCAGTAATTATTTCAATATATTTCTTTTAAAAAAAGAAAACAAATTCATAACCTGAATACCAGTGTCAAACCAAGAAAATTATTCATAAACAATCATCTCTTAAAATCATCAATCTGTATCCACAAATCCAGTAGTCTCATAACTGTTATAAAATTGTTAGTAACTTATTTGAATCTAAGCCCAAATAAGGTGGATTCTCTGCAATTGGTTGACATGTTTGTTAAATCGCCTAATAGCAGTGATTTTCAACTGGTGTGCTGCGATCGAGAGACACACTGGTGTGCTGCAAGAATTTTTAAAACGTGCAATACCTCACTATTCAGGAGCATGGACCTCTTTTCCCTTAGATTGTCACATTAAAAATGATAGCAGCCGACACAATAATAGCCATCTGGTGTGAATGAATCAAAGTTATACCTATTTTTTTTGTCAGATTGGCAAAAAAGCATATTTTTTGGTGTGCTGCAGAATCTATACTGTCTTTTAATTTTCCTTTCGATTTTTTTGCTGAAGACGCAGATCGTTTCTCCTGAAGTTTCGCAGTCTGGATCTGGCTGGCATTTATCCTCTAGTGGCATTTAACATGTGCCTTTGTCTCTAGTCATCCCTGTAAACTGAGCATTAGCTCTAGATACTTCCTCTGTTGCAGGCTCAGGCGTTGGGCAAGATGACTTCCTGGAAGGTGCTTGGATTTTCCATCTGGTTGTGTCTACATTTGTGATGTCAGCTACAGGTGCTCACGGCCTCCACTAATTGATGGGGATGGCAAAATGGTGATGTTCTATTTCTAGCATTTCACCTTCATGT
Organism: Furipterus horrens; assembly: GCF_987537825.1. Classification (NCBI taxonomy): domain Eukaryota; kingdom Metazoa; phylum Chordata; class Mammalia; order Chiroptera; family Furipteridae; genus Furipterus; species Furipterus horrens. The sequence continues at coordinate 39,339,194 of NW_028327183.1, forward strand.
AGAAGCTGGAATGTTATAGAAAGTGTTACCTCCTCTTGTCTGCTGTTTAGTTGCCCTGATGTACAATTTATAAAAGAAAGTTTACTTTCTTGATCCTTTCTCTTTTTACCACTTGTCAGAGCAACACTTGTTTATTAAATAGTGTATGTATCAGAATTCCTTTAAAAAAAATAAAGACTTTATTTATTTTTAGAGAGAAGGGAAGGGAGGGAGAAAGAGAAAGAGATAAACATCAATGTGTGAGAGACTGGGGACCTGCCCGCAACCTAGGCATGTGCCCTGACTAGGAATTGAAGTGGTGACCTTTCACTTTGTGAGATTATGACCAATCCACTTAGTACACCACTCAAGGCCAGAATTTCTTTTGAGAGCTTTCATTGCAACAGACTACCTGGTAGTGACGTTGTGTAGGGGAAAAGCCTGCCTTAAATTCTTAGCAGCTACCAATACCTTCCAAAAAGAACTGATACATGACTGTAAGTAACCTGGCTTAAGTCAGTTTGCATAGGGAGGCCAGTGTGCTGGAAAATGAAGGCCATGCAGAGGGAGGCAGAGCGGAGACCCAACCAGCCTACCAGTTAGAGACAAAGCAGACACCGATGATGATTGATAGCAGGCAGGGGAAAAAAGGGTCTCACTACCTGTTCTGTAAGTTTGATGAAGTCCCAGCAAGCTAGCCTTCTAGGCAATCTGAACTCACCTGTCATAGAAGGTGCATTTGAGGTAAACTTGACCATGTTACTTTTTTTTATCCTCACCTGAGGACATATTTTTATTTTCATTGCTTTTAGAAGAGAGGAAGGCGGGTCGGGGAAAGAAAGAGAGAGAGAAGCATCTATTGATTGCCTTCTTGCATGCATCCTGGGGATCAAACCCACAACCTGGGTATGTGCCCTGATCAGGAATCAAACTCATGACCTTTCAGTATATGGAACAGCGCTCCAACCATCTGACCCACACTGTCCATGGCTTGACCAAGTTCTTGAGGTCCATATTTAGTTATCTGTATAGCTGGCGTTAGGTGACCAGAATGCTTCTGGAACTGCTGACTGAATGCAGGACTATTTAGAACTCATGCCATGAGTGCTGCTCCTGACAGTGAACAATGGAGACTTACACACTGTTTGAACAAAGGTGGGAAGGGTCTAGGATACTTTAGCCAACATTGCATGCTACCAATTTCACCAATGACAGCCCATTTTTAACAAACACTATGGTAATTATTAATAAGCCACTTAACACACAAATGAAAACCCATTTCTAACACTCAGCAAGCTAATTAATGAAGCCTTTGGGGTTTCTCAGAGATAAGTGGTTGAAGCCCCTGCAGTAATTGCTTGTTTGGCTTTTGATCAGATGTTGGCTGACTATTCTGGAGGTGTATATTTCAGCTCAGGTCAACCAGTGTCACTTAAATGACACTTTAAAAAACAAAGAAAATAGCAGTAATCGGTTTCCTTCTACAGGGAGGATTTTTGTTGTTGTTGTTATTTATTTATTTATTTATTTATTTATTTATTTATTTATTTATTTATTTATTTATAGAAAGAGAGGGAGAGAAACATCACTGTGTGGTTGCCTCTCACTTGCACCCCCAACTGAAGACCTGATGTGCAACCTAGTCATGTGCCCTGACTGGGAATTGAACCAGCGACACTTGGCTCACAAGCCGACACTCAATCCATTGAGCCACAGCAGCCAGGGCTAAATGACACAATTTTTTGAAAGATTTTATTTATTTCATTTTAGAGAGAAGAGAAAGGAAGGAGAAAGAGGGGAGAGAAACAGTGATGTGAGAGAGAAACATCAATTGGTGGCCTCTTGTATGTGCCTCAACCAGGGACTGAACCTGCAACTCAGGCATACACCCTGACCAGGAATTGAACGAGCAACTTTTTGCTTTGCCAGACACTGCCCAACCAACTGAGCCACACCAGTCACGGCTGACACATATTTATGTCACTCTGTGTATT